>NC_061513.1:217237872-217324423 GCF_022539505.1 Lolium rigidum | reverse complement strand
GATTACAATGAATAGAAATAGCTAGAAGCACAGAAGCATGGTAATCACAAAGAGTAAGCTGCGAAGCATAGCAGATCACACAGAACAGCAAGCAGCACGAGCATGGCCGCACTTCCACCGGGAGGAAGCCATGGCCAGATACCGGCATGGCCAGCACCTCCACGGGAGGGAAGCCATGGCCAGGGATACTGGAGGAAGAAGAAGAGAGGCACAGGAGAAAAGGGGGCGGCGGAACACTTACCATGGTCGGGCAGATAGGCGCGGCCATGGCGGCCACGGCGGCACGCACCGAAGCACGGCGGCGCCAGGCCAAGCCGGGCCATGGCGACACCACGGCACCGCCCGCACCACGGCGGCGAAGCCAGGGCGGAGTCCAAGCACCAGGAGCGCCTGGAACGGCGGGATCGAACAGATCCCGTAACCCTAGCCGCCGCAGAGGTAGACGAAGACGAGCTGGAGCAGCGCCCGCTCCAGATCGACGCGGATGAGGATGACCGCCGTCGAGAGGCGCGTCGATTGCGCCCCATGGCGTAGGCCATGGCGGCCAGAGTCCGCCGGAATCGACCGGCGACGGCGCAGGCGACGCAGGTCGCCAGTGAGAGCGGAGGGGATTAGGGTTAGGACGAGCGGCGTGGCGAGGGAGTGAGCGACCGACCGCTCGGGTCGGTTGGACCCGAGCTGGTCTAGCCAAACCACTGGGCTCCACTGACAGGTGGGCCCAGGGGCAAAATGGTCTTTTCCAAATTCCATTAAAAACCAGAAATTTGAAAACTCAATAGAAAAGTGATAAAAGCTCTAAAAAAATAATTAAAAATATGGAAATAGATCAGCATAAAATTCTCTACCTAAATAAAATATCAAAGAGAATTTTTGAAGACAATTAAGGATGAGTCTTAATTTGAGGATTTAAATAATCATTTAAATCACACATATATTTTTCAATAATAAAAATAAGTCCATTAATACCTTTGGACTTCAAAACACCTTGACAACATTTCAAGGTTGGATTTACCCTAAATCAAGTATCCCTAAGATGTTCTTAGTATCTAACCTCTCATAAAATAGCAACGACATCGGAAAGGGGGAAACAAACCCTAAAAGCTGGAATCATGCATTATTGCTTCTTTAACCATTGCCCTTATCGGACAATGATGCTATTTTTCAGAACAAGAGGACAAGGGTCAGTCCATACCTTCCAAGCTGCAGAACTTTGCGGTGTTCGAGCAAGTTCATCACTTGCTCATGTCATTTGAGTATTTCTATCAAATTACTTGCAAAGTATTATGGTTATCACTATTGCACAAAAATCAAAACCACTACTTTCATAACTATGAATATGACTAAGTGGTGGGCAATGGAACCATGGATTGTGTTGATATGGTGGAGGTTCCATTGCACGGGTTTATATCCATCTAGGATTAAACAACAAATGTCGCCAGTGATTCTTGTGCCGTAATATCCGTGTTAACCATAAGATCCGGAGTGGGACGGAGTAGTCAAAAGTGTTTCCACCTCTCGTTCATCAACGGATGCGCTTTACCGTAGACACTTGTATCCGTCGGCGGCAAGCGGTAGGCTGGGAAGCCTTAAGTCCCCACGGCACAGTCCGTAGACACTTGTCGTTCGAAGAACAAGCGGTAGGCTGGGGAAGCCTTAAGTCCCCACGGTATTGCGGTCTATGAGGGATTGTAAGGTGTCCGGAACGGTCTATCCATGATGATAGGGGAAGGCATATGAATGCCCGGAACGGTCTCATCATGGATATAGGGGAGGACAATCTTACAAAAGGGTGGGTGTTCGAGGTAGCGGAGGAACATGATTGGCTAGACCTTATACCGGGCCTCACACCGAAGGAAGTGTGGACGGGAAAGCTGCCCGGTTGGCACCAAGGTTAAGATCTCTTATGGGTAAAGCAACACACCTCTGCAGAGTGTAAGAACTGTGACCTGTCACTCCCTGTTCCGGGATTGAGGAACTGCGAACGCGGCCGGAAAGGAGCTCCATGAAGTTCTAGTAAACCGGTGAAGGCTGACGGACATAGCTCTTTGAAATAAAAGCAATCTCTTGAAGAAATGTTTACCAAAACTTGCATTGGTATTAGACTTTCTGGTCTAATATCGTAGCTAGTGCATTAAACACCTCTTATCTATAATGAACTTGTTGAGTACGCTCGTACTCATACCACTCTTAAATCCCATGCTTAGATTGTCTGAACCGTCTGGAGGAGGACTACGACAACAATGAAGGAGCCGAGGTTATCGGCTATGAAGCACCTGACCTCTCAGGAGGAGTTGAAGGCGTAGACTACATCATCGTCTACGGATCCGGGGAGGCTTCCGGAGAAGAACAAGCCTAGAGATATCCGAGGAATAGTAGTAGCCGAGCAGCGCAAACTCTTACCATGTGGCTGCTCGCTTAAATAAATGTTTTGTTTAATGAGACAATGGTATTGTAAGTTAAGATGGGTTCACCTCGAACCCAGGAGGTATCCTCTTAGGACCCAAGAGGAGCTCCGAGACGACTTGTGTATGTGTATTGTAATAATATGTGAATGAGTTATGGACCTTGCTATGTTCTGTTGTACTACTCTGAGGGATGTGATATTTGCGGAATGGTACTTCGCGAATGTTATATCAACGACTGGCATACTACAACATGCAGTGGTATGCAGGGTCACCACAACCACACCGGAAAAGCAGCGTGGCTTCCTCTCAGCAGGTGGATGATGATGATGATGATGACCAGGTGGTCTACCCCCCCCCCCGTGGATGATCTCACTGAGAGCCGTCCTTGTGAGCTGCATGTTAAAGTTTTCAACCTATCCTTCAAGGCGGCGGTCGGCATCCTCTTACCTACAAGGTCTTACCATTGCCGTTCGGTCCAAGAAGACTTTGCTTTTGTGATGGTGGATGAAGTGATGAGAGATTATGAGGGGTTGGTGCTTGAGCACCCTGCAGGTGAAGATGGGGAAATCAAAGAACTGGGAGAAGCCCGTAGAACCACCGTGCAATGGCGGAAGGAGAACATTGTGTTTCCGGGTGAGAAGCCAACAAGCATGCCACCTCCGCCTCCTCCGCCACTCGAGTCTCCTCCGCGTGATGATTCTCCTGTGCGCGATGATGATTCCCCTATCCATGACCAGTCTGCTCCGCGTGAAAATACTCCGTCGCCTCCTCCTCCTCGTCAGGAGACTCCGCCGCCTCCTCCTCCTCGTCAGGAGACTCCGCCGCCTCCACTTAAGCAAAGAGGAAGCTGTCCGCGGCACCTCCTACGGCTCCGAAGAGATCATCAACTCCAATGAGGGCACGAGACTCCAGAGTTGTTACCACATGAGCAGACTGAAGAGCAAAAGGCGTTTCTTGCGCCGAAGAAGGTGTTTATTCAACCGCAGACAGTGAAGCACTTTGCCGAGACGAGAATGAAGAGACCTGAGCTGAGAGCTGATTATGACCGCTCTCTTGGACAGTCCTCTAGAGCGAGCAAAGAAGCAAAAAAAGTCGCCCAGCTTGGACAGCAGGACATTCAGGCTGCACCCCACTTCATCGTGGAGCCATATCATGATCCAGAGACGGCATCGATGATCGAACGGGCGGCTAGAGCTCAGGGAGCATCAATTGAGTACGAAGATTACTATCCAACGGCTCAAGTGGTAAACACGTATAGATACGGAAAAGATCTCGTCAAACCTGGCGAGCTCGCGCGTCTAGGGACTCAGATGCGAATGTTGCATGAATGGTACCTGAAAGCCTGTCGAAGAAGTGAAAGCTACCTCACGGTGTATCTTAGAGATGAGCATTACTTCCGGGGGAAGACGAGATAAACATTGAGTTAGATGAGCTCGTTTCGGTTATTCAATCAAGACGCCCTCGACAAAGGCTGTCATCGGTTGCTCACTTGCTGTAAGTGATTTATTTGTGTAATTAAGTTTGTAGCTCATTCATTTGCACTAACAATTATCCTCATTATATTCTTTGTGTACGCTATACATTTAATTATGCGAGAATGAAGAAGCTGGAATACAAAAGAGGCAAGCTCCTACCGCTGGGGTTCATAGACCCAAACACAGTTCATTAAGTTACGGTTCAAGACTTCGCCAAGGACACGAGAGGACAACATCGTAATGTTTTTAGAGAAGCAAGCGAGACAAGGAGGATATATTCTTTCCCTACAACTTCAAGTGAGTGTTATATATAACATACATTATGCTTGTGCACCTTCCACTTTATTCTCGTAACCATTGAGCTATGCTTGTGCAGATTCCACTTTATTCTCCTAATCATTGATCTTCCCCTTGGAGTCGTAAAATTCATGGACTCGAAACGTAAAGAATATGCGGAATGGGCGGACATGGCTGCCATCCTCTAGAGGTAGTTTCAATCAATTTCGTATTGGCATCTTCATCTGTTCTAATTCGAAGATATCATCAACTAATCAATTACTCATTTACTCATTATTTTTTGCCGGGCAGGGCTTGGAAACGGTTCATCAATACTGTTCCGGGTAAATGGAAACCGGAGCTTACATTTGAAGATTACCCTGTAAGTAGTACTATATATATAGCTATGTCCGTGAAACTTTATATATGATATTTACTTTCAATACGATGCTTGATTATTAGTTTGACCGAACTATTTTTTCGTAAAGTGTATGAGGCAGGAACCAGGGAATAACTTATGTGGATACTACGTACGCACCTTCATGCGTGACATGGCCTGTCCCAAGGGTGGGGATGCCCGTATACACCACACTCGTGTACGATAACAAAATTTCACAATTAATCTTAATTAGTACCATCTATTGTATTGAGTTCCATTCATATATTGATCTCCCTTTTTAAATATAGATGACACGCCTGCGGAACACTCTCATAACGGAGGATCAAATAAAAGAAATTCAAGAGGAAATCGCGGGATTCTTTATTACCGAGGCCCTTACCCCAGGTGGAGAGCACTATCGGCGGATCGTGACGGGGAATGAAATCCGTCGAGGACATGTTGTATTGTAAATATGCATGCATTACGTGTACTGTTGACGATGTCTATATATATTCATGACGATTTTTTGTGGTTTCTTGAATGATATATATGCATTGCTGAAACTCTGCCGCGGCAGAGAAACGCCTGTTTCTCTGCCGCGGCGAGAAACTGCTGGTACAGCCTAAACCTGTGCCGCGGCATAGAAATAGCAATTCTCTGCCGCGGCAGAGGAACCTAGGCCCGGTTCGTACCACGAACCGGGACCAAAGCCTTCCACCGCGAGCTCCCTGGCCGCACCACGTGTCGAGGCCTTTAGGCCCGGTTAATCTTTGAACCGGGACTAAAGGGTACCCCCTTTAGTCCCGCCTAATTGGTCCCGGTTCGGGAACCGGGTCTGAAGGCCCAAATGGACCGGGCCTACTGCCCCTTTTTCTACTAGTGGGCGGCACCTCGCTTGATCATTATTTAGTAGATCCGATCCGTTATGATTGCTCCTTGTTCTTCAAGGATTAGTTTAATATCCGCATAGTTAGGCCTTACAAACGGGTTGAAGGATCCAGTGGCACGTAGGGTGTAGTTTGCTAGCCCTAGACAAGATTTTTCGGGGATCAACTTCATGTTGGTTTTTAGGCCTTGTCTAGGGTCGGTTTATGATCACCGTGCGTGGCCGCCAGGCTCAATCACGCGTAGGATGTTCCGATTATGTGGTGAAAACCCTAAATCGTCGTAGGTCGTTTTAGCTTTATATTGATCAAGCAGGACCACCATGTGATCGTACACCTCGTACGAATCATGGGTGGATCGGCTCCTTGAGCCGATTCACGGGACAACACTGAGAGCCGATCGAGGCTCGTATTTAATGTTTACGTGTATGCCATGCAGAAACTAAGCGAAGCAAATCCATCACCTTCTCGACCAGGTATAGGTCAGGTGGCACGCCTTGCACCAGCATCGGACGTGCGTGCCGAGGCTTTGCGGGCCGTCGCTCGAGGGACCAGGGCCAGCCGCAGTCCTGGGAGCCTCCCGGCTCTACTGTGTTGCCCTTCGCTGCTCGCCGGTGGGTTTCTGACCGCAACAGTATCAAGATCTGAAGGAACAATTCTGGTGGCATGGAATGAAGAGAGAAATCGGCAGCTACATCGCCAAGTGTGACATCTGTCAGAGAGTCAAGGCGGAACATCAGCGACCCGCAGGACTGCTACAACCACTGCAGATTCCAGAATGGAAGTGGGACTCCGTAGGAATGGACTTCATCACAGGTTTGCCTAAATCAGCAAAGGCAATGATTCAATATGGGTAGTTGTCGATAGACTGACCAAGGTAGCTCATTTCATCGCCGTCAAGACCACATACCAATGCCCAAAGTTAGCTGAACTGTACATCTCCAGAATAGTCGCCCTGCATGTAACCCCGAAGTCGATAGTGTCAGATAGAGGATCACAATTCACCTCAAGATTCTGGCAGAAAGTGCATGAAGGACTAGGAACCCGTCTGAATTTCAGCACCGCCTATCACCCGCAGACCGATGGACAGACGGAAAGAGTCAACCAGATACTGGAGGACATGTTGAGAGCATGTGTACTGGAATATGGATCCAAGTGGGAAGACTGCCTTGGGCCGAGCCCAATAATTCCAGCCTTTTACCGTAAGCATTGGCCTTTGTTTTGGTCCATTTCCGTTTTGGGCCTTAGCCGTTTTGCACCCTTTTTCTATTTTGGGCCTCACCATTTTTACAGCCTTTCTCTATTTGGGCCTTAGCCTTTTACGATGCGCTTTACCGTAGTACACTTGCATTCCAAGGGGACAAGCGGTGAGGCTGGGGAGCCCTAAGTCCCCACGGCATTATCCATAGTACACTTGTAGCCCGAGGAGCAAGCGGTGAGGTTGGGGAACCCTAAGTCCCCACGATATTGCGGTCTATGATGGGTTGCATCTACCGGCGAAGGAGTTTGGTTCGATCCCAGACTGTTGTCGTGGTCGGGGGCCGTCCTTAATTGGTATAAGAGCACCGGCGAGGACCCAGGGTCGGGGAATGCAACCAAGGGTGGGTGTGCGAGGTAGCGGAGCAATATGATTGACTATGACCTTAGACCAGGCCTCACACCAAAGGAAGTGTGGACGGTAAAGCTGCCCGGTTGGCACCAAGGTTAAGATCTTTTATGGGTAAAGCAACACACCTCTGCAGAGTGTAATGAATCGTGACATGTCACTCCCTGTTCCGGGATTTGGAACTGCGAACGCTGCCGGAAAGGAACTCCATGAAGTTCTAGTAAACCGGTGAAGGTTGACGGACATAGTTCTTCTGAATAAAAGAAACCTCTTGAAGAAATGTTTACCAAAACCTGCATTGGTATTAGACTTTCTGGTCTGATATCGTAGCTAGTGCATTAAACACCTCTTTTCTATAATGAACTTGTTGAGTACGCTCGTACTCATACCACTCTTAAATCCCCTGCTTAGATTGTCTGAATCGACTTGAGGAGGACAACGACAACCAAGACGGAGCAGAAGACATCTGCTATGAAGAACCAGACCTCTCCGGAGGTATAGAAGGAGTTGACTACCTCATCGTCTATGGAACCGGGGAGGGTTCCGGAGGAGAACAAGCGTAGACCTATCTAATAGTAGTAGTATCCGAGCAGTACAAACACTTAGTAATTAACTGCTCATTGAGAATAAATGTATAACTTGGTAAGACTTCTATATTGTAAGCTGAGTCGGGTTCACCTCGAACCCAGGAGTATTCCTCTTAGGACCCAAGAGGAACTCCGGGATGACATGTATATATGGCTTGTAATAATAAATGAATGATTTATGGACCTGCTATGTTCTGTTGTACTACTCTGAGGGATGTAATATTTGCGGATTGGTACTCCGTGAATGTTATATCAACGACTGGCATACTACAACATGCAGTGGTATGCAGGGTCACCACAGTTGGTATCAGAGCAAAAGCTTTGACCTTAGGTTGGAACCTAGTAAATGGGACGGAACATTAGGAGTCAAATAGGATTAGTAAAGAATTCTCTAAAAATATGATGTATATTCATTTGAGAATAAAACAATCATATCTTTTAGTGCGATAATTCTTTATTATCACTATTATGATGCATCATTACTAATATTATACTCTTTCTTATCTACAGCCAACTATGGCAAGTTCACGTTCTGGACGTAACGTGAAAGTGAAGGAATCAACCCTGAACGATTATGACGGAGGACTCGCTGATATTCTTCGTGCAATGTTACTCGAATTTGGGTGCGATCCCCAAATCCAAGTAATGAAATACATGTACTACGATGGTACAGTATTGGCGAAGTGTAGGGTAGGATTACGACTCCCAGAATCCCTAGGAATGAGTGTAGTGATGCCAGCAGGTGAGGCTAGAACCATAAGAACAGCCTACCACATAGCCATAATGAAAGCCATCACAGATATTCGGGAACATAAGACCAAGGAGCTTATTGGTTCCGAATTCACACATATTCCACACATGGAGGAGGAAGATGACCCTATGCTAAACCACTTTAAGTTCACAAAGCGAAAACCTGCAGAAGCCGCTAAGTACATGGATAACTGCCGAAACCTACTGACATTGTACTTTCAGTTAAACCGACATCTGTCGGGAGCAATTGACACAATGTTGGAAGAATTCACAGAGCCCAAGGCGAAGGGAAAGGAACCAATGGAGGGTGAGGTTCATACACCAGTTTATTCAGCTGGTGACTTCATTAGTATTGACCATCCAGAACACAAACCACACCTATAACACCTAGGTACTTTCCTAGTAGTTCCCAAGGTGGATATGAGGGCGGAGAGGAATCCGGAAACCATCAGCGTTCCGAGACTCCTATTGAGAACTCCACAGGTTGGCGTTGGGGATCCTTCATGGGAACCTATAGTGACCCAGTTAGATGTAATCCTGAGATGGATGAGGACGCCACAACCCAGTTTCAGAACCATCAGTATAGTAGGGGAGATTATGAGGAGTATCCGATACTAATCGAGTCAGATACAGATGGTGGGAATGCCTACGGCGGAGTCATAGGGGAGTACACCCCAGGGGTGGATTATGCTGCATTGAATAACCAGTTCATGAACACAGATTTCTCCCTGGGATCATCCTCTGATTCTAATTACCAGCCGACTGGAAGACCCTATGTTCCAGACTCTGTCAGGAGGACTACTCGTTCGACCGGATGGAAGCCTGGGATGTACCGGGAATAAAGCCAAGACTAGAGACCACCACGGGAGGCGAGACTACAATACAGTAGTACCACATGTATTGTAGTATGTAATATTTGTATAAGTTGTAAATATACTTCAATAAGTGAGTTTGCATACTCACATCGCTACTGAGTATTGTAATAAACCACTTAAGTATGTATATACATGGTATATGTTTTGTATGATTTGGATTTGCTTCTTGATTTCCATTGCGTGACTAGTTCTGTGCACAAAGTTGAGCTCAGAAAACTTGCGCATGGAGTAACTATGAGTACCACTTTGTGTTGCAGAACTAGGGGGAAATGTCTGGAGCGACGGGTGAGGAGAGTGAAGCACAGTGATACGTCTCCAACGTATCTATAATTTCTGATGTTTTGCTCACACTTTATAATGATTTTATGCATTTTCCGGAACTAACCTATTAACAAGATGCCGAAGTGTCAGTTCCTGTTTTCTGCTGTTTTTGGTTCCAGAAAGGCTGTTCGGGCAATATTCTCGGAATTCGACGAAACAAAAGCCCAAGGCCTTATTTTCCCCGGAATGTTCCAGAACACCGAAGGAGAGCCGGAGGGGGGCCAAGGGGGACCCACACCATAGGCGGCGCGGGTCCCACCCTGGTCGCGCCGCCATGTGGTGAGGGAGCCCTGTTGCCCCTCCGACTCCGCCTCTTCGCCTATATAATCTCTCGTGACGTGAAAACCGTAGACCAATTGACGAAACTCAAGAAAGACTCCAGGGACATCGCCGCCATCGCGAAACTCCGTTTCGGGGCACAGAAGTCTCTGTTCCGGCACGCCGCCGGGATGGGGAATTGCCCCCGGAGTCATCTGCATCGACACCACCGCCATCTTCATCGCCATCACTGTCTCCCATGGTGAGGAGGGAGTAGTTCTCCCCCGAGGCTGAGGGCTCTACCGGTAGCTATGTGGTTCATCTCTCTCTCCCATGGTGTGATCTTTATGTGATCATGAGCTTTGTATCACTATTAATCTATGTGCTACTCTAGTGATGTTATTAAAGTAGTCTATTCCTCCTCCATGATGTAATGTTGACAGTGTGTGCATCATGTAGTACTTGGCGTAGGTTATGATTGTAATCTCTTGTAGATTATGAAGTTAACTATTACTATGCACTCTAGAGGTTACTTTAATATGAAATCGGAAATTACTCTCCACGGTGTGACGGTGACAGTGTGCGCATCGTGTGTGATTCCTTTATGAAGTTGTGGAGCTTGTTTACTCCGGCTTGAGGGAGCTCTTGTAGCCCTACACAATGAATGGTGTTTGTTATCCAACAAGAGAGTGTTTGAAGTAGCACAAGTGAAGAGAAGTTATTTATTTATGTGATCATTGTTGAGAGTGTCCACTAGTGAAAGTATGATCCCTAGGCCTTGTTTCTAAGAATTGAAACACCGTTTCCAACAATTTCTACTGCATGTTTACTTGCTGCCATATTTATTTCAGATTGTTATTACCACTCATATTCATCCATATCACTTGCATCTTACTATCTCTTCGCCAAACTAGTGCACCTATACATCCGACAAGTGTATTAGGTGTGTTGGGGACACAAGAGACTTCTTGTATCGTAATTGCAAGGTTGCTTGAGAGGGATATCTTTGACCTCTACCTCCCTGAGTTCGATAAACCTTGGGTGATTCACTTAAGGGAAACTTGCTGCTGTTCTACAAACCTCTGCTCTTGGAGGCCCAACACTGTCTACAGGAATATAAGCGTGCGTAGACATCACACAGCGCCTCGAGCGCGAGGCAAAGCAAAAGGAGGAGGCGGATGAAGCCGCCAGAAATCAGTTTCCACCACCACCACCACCCATGACGCAGCAGAATTTTCTCCAATACATGCAAATGTTGGAGGAAAGGCAACGTTTGACCATGGAGCAACATAACAAGTTCTTTCAGGAGTTGTTGCAGCAAAACAGGGTGGAGAGGCCAGAAAATCAGGGAGTTACTTTGTCAGACTTCCAGAATACGAAGCCAATATCCTTCGCATACGCGCCAGAACCCATGGACGCGGAGGATTGGTTGATGGATACTGAGCGAAAGCTCAATACGGTTGGATGCAACGACCTGGAGAAGGTTAGATACGCAACACATCTGTTGTGCGGACCCGCCGCATCTTGGTGGGATAACATCGTAGCCGTTTATCCGGCTGAGAAGCTGTTCACGTGGGAGGAGTTCAAACGAAAGTTCAGGGAATCCAATGTCCCTGAGAGTATTGTGGAACTGAAGCGTCGAGAGTTTGATAGTCTCGAGCAAAAGGATAAGGCTATCCTGACTTATGGATGCATCCATCACTCTTGAAGATGACTTCAAACAACTGCAAGAAGAAAAGAGACTTCAAACAACTGCAAGAAGAAAAGAGGACAACAACAACAACAACAACAACAGGAGGAGGAACCAAGGATTCCAGTCTGCAAACCAGATTGTTTGCCGCAGTTGTGGAATGAAAGGACATCTCTCAAAGGATTGTCGTAAACCCAGAATCATATGTTTTGGGTGTCGTCAGGAGGGGCACATGATGAGAGATTGCCCTAATAAAAAGAATGGAGGAGGACAGTCAGGAGGAGGTGGGTACAGAAGCGGGAATACCGGAGGGAATTGGAAGAACAAGAAGCCCTTCGGAAAGTTAAACTGCACTAGCTTGGAGGAGGTGGTGAACTCCGATCAAGCAGTGATAGGTATGCTTCAGATACTCACTCATCCTGACAAAGTACTTTTTAATACTGGTGCAACTACATCATTCATTTCTCAGCAATTTATCATCAAACATGGGATTAGTTGCACTAAGTTAGACAAACCTATCACCATACTTTCTGCGGGGGGAACGATAGTAGTAACCCACATTAAACAAGGACAGGTCATTATGATCAATAAGTGCGCGTTCGACGGAGACTTGTTCATTCTACCTATGAAGGACATAGATGTCCTTCTTGGTATGAATTGGTTAGAGGCAAATGGAGCCTTGATAGATTGTGCAAACAAGACAGTGTCTTTGAAAAGCCCCGATGGAGGCAGAATGATTTACCAAGGAGATAAGCATACCCCGATAGAAGTAGAGTTACAGTTAAACAACATGAAGGAAGCAAAACTGGAGGATATACCTGTAATTAATGAATTCCAGGATGTTTTTCCTAAGGAATTACCTGGAATGCCACCAGATAGGGAGATAGAGTTTACTATCGACCTAATTCCAGGAACAGCTCCGATTGCTAAGGCACCATACAAGATGGGGCCTAAGGAATTAAAGGAACTCAAAGAACAATTGGATGACCTAGAACAGAAAGGATTCATTCAGGAGAGTATCTCACCATGGGGATCACCAGTGATATTCGTGGATAAAAGGGATGGAGGCCGAAGGATGTGCGGAGACTAATCTGAATAATGTTACTATTAAGAATAAGTATCCACTTCCTAGAATACAAGATCTGTTTGATCAAGTTAGAGGTGCGGGAGTCTTTTCGAAGATTGATCTAAGATCAGGATACCATCAGATAAAGATCAAGAAGAAGACGTTCCGAAAACTTGATATATTCATGAATAAGATCTTCATGCCTTGTCTGGACAAGTTTGTCATTGTATTCATCGATGATATCTTGATATATTCCAAGGATAAAGCTAAACATGCTGAACATCTTAGGATAGTGTTGAAAACAGTAAGAGAACATCAACTCTATGCCAAATTTAGCAAGTGTGAGTTTTGGCTAGATCAAGTAGAATTTCTTGGTCATGTTATCAGTAAGGATGGGATAGCAGAAACCCAAGCAAGGTAGCAGCAGTTTTAGAATGGGAAGCACCAAAGACTGTTAAGGAAATCCGAGGATTCTTAGGAATGGCAGGATACTATCGGAGATTCATCGAAGGATTCTCTAAGATAGCAGGACCAATGACTAAGATGTTAAGGAAGAACACACCGTTTGTGTGGTCTGATGAGTGTGAAAAGAGTTTTCAGACTCTAAAGGAGAAACTCACCACAACACCGGTGTTAGCAGTTCCAGAAGTTGGCAAGGACTACACCGTGTATTGTGACGCATCCAAAAATGCATTGGGTTGCGTACTCATGCAAGATCGGAAGGTAATATCTTATGGATCAAGGCAACTCAGACCTCATGAAGTAAACTATCCAACACATGATTTAGAGTTAGCAGCGGTCGTATTTGCATTAAAATCTTGGAGGCATTTTCTCTATGGAGCCAAGTGTGAGCTCTATACAGACCATAATAGTATCAAATACTTCTTCATTCAAAAGGAACTCAACATGAGACAGAAAAGATGGCTTGAATTGATCAAGGATTATGATTTAACCATCAATTACACTCCAGGGAAGGCCAACGTTGTAGCAGACGCCTTGAGCAGGAAGAGCACTGGAGGAGTTGAACAAGAAATAGCACCAGAGTTGAAGAAGGAAATAAGCCAAGCCCAGATACAACTTTGGGAGAAGGAAGCTCATGAAGGACTATCAGCTTTACAATTAGCCGATGAACTAAGTTTAAACCTAAAGAATGAGATTATCATGGGTCAATTGGACGATCCATTCATCGCGGAGGAGATGAGAAGGTTTGATGAGGGAAGACCATCAGAATTTCACCGAGGAGAATCGGGATCACTTTGGTTTCAGAAAAGGATATGTGTTCCCGATAATGATGAGATCAAGGAAGTTATACTCCGGGAAGCACATCAAACACCGTACTCAATACATCCAGGAAGTACACAGATGTACATGGATCTTAAAGAATTGTTCTGGTGGAATAACATGAAAAGAGAGATAGCACAATACGTGGCAGAATGCCATACATGTAAAAGAGTGAAGGCTGAGCACCAAAGTCCGGCAGGACAGTTGCAACCTTTACCAATTCCAGAATGGAAATGGGAAGAGATAGGAATGGATTTCATCACCGGACTACCCATGACCAATAAAAAGAAGGACATGATATGGGTAATTGTGGACCGGTTGACGAAGAGTGCACATTTCTTAGCAGTGAACCAGCAGGACAAAGGTGAGAAACTCATCGATCTTTATATCAAAGAGATTGTGAGTAAGCACGGAGTACCCAAGAAGATAGTGTCAGATCGAGGATCGGTGTTCACATCAGCATTTTGGAAACAACTACATGAAGCTTTAGGATCCAAGTTAGACTATAGCACCGCCTATCATCCTCAGACAGGAGGACAAACAGAGAGGACAAATCAGATATTGGAAGATATGCTTAGGGCTTGTGCCCTAGACTTCGGAGGATCATGGGAGGAACACTTACCTTTAGCAGAGTTTTCTTACAATAACAGTTATCAAAGCAGCATCAAGATGGCACCATTTGAAGCTCTGTATGGAAGAAAGTGTAGATCACCTATTTGTTGGTACGAGGCTGGGTCAAGCAAGGAGTTTGATCCAGATTATGTTAAGGAAAAGCAGCATATAATTGACGTCATAAGAGATAGACTCAAAATAGCCCAAAGCCGACAGAAGAGTTATGCAGACCAAAAGAGAAGGACTTGGGAGCCAAAAGTTGGAGACATGGTATACCTTAAAGTAAGTCCGATGAAAGGTCTCCAGAGATTCAGAGTGAAGGGGAAGCTTAGCCCTAGATACATCGGACCTTTCAAAATACAAGTCAGAATCGAGGGTTAGCCTTTGAATTGGATCTACCAGGAAGGTTAGCTCAAGTACACAATGTATTCCATGTGTCGCAGCTTAGAAAATGTTTGAAGACCCCAGATGAGCCAGTATCTCATGATGAGTTAGAGCTACAACCAGATTTGACCTATATCGAGAAGCCAGCCAAGATTCTAGAGGAAAATTGGAAACAACTCAGGAATAGAGCCATTAAGTACTGCAAAATTCAGTGGAAGCATCATCCTGAGAGAGAAGCCACCTGGGAGAAGGAAGAAGACCTGAGAAAGTCATACCCAGAATTGTTCAGGTATTACAACCACAACTTCGGGACGAAGTTTTCTTTAAGGGGGAAAGGCTGTAATATCCCAGGTTTAGAGACGATCGAGAGGTAGATTTTAGAAAGGGATGTGCATTGCATCATAAAATCTGGGGAAATTTCGCGCTTTTAAAAGAAAACTACATCGAAGGGGGACAAGTTTCTCTCTCGACACCTTACAGGGTTAGGGTTTCGAGAGTGCGATAGACTTGGACCTAACTTCACTCAATTAGGGTTTTCGAGAAGAGAGGGGAATAGTGCATCTAAAATTTAAGTTGCATGATTAAATTCAACTAAGTATGTTTGAATTACAAAATTCAAACATCAATTGATCATGTCATAATTTAAATTAAGATAATTTATTAAATAAATATAAATTCAAGTATATAAAGAATACATCAAACATATAAAGCTCAATTAGAGAAATTTGAGCTTTATTGATAATCACACAAGATACATTGTCAATTTAAAATATTCCCAAATAGAATTCTAAATATTACAACACTTTACAGAAATTAAAAAAATGAAAAGGAAAATGAAAAATTACAAAGATGATCACATGGCTAAACTATGAACTAGTTTCTTCATGAATTCTTGATCATCTTCATCATCTTCTTTGATCCCTGCAATCAAAGACAAGAAAGAGAAATAAAGGTTAGGCCAAGTGGCAAAGCCACTTGGCAGGTTAGCAAAAACAATGGAATGGAAAGGATATGATCAAAGAACAGCCGAGCTGATCCATTCCAAAGCTCAAGTACCAAGCACACACACACAGGCAGCTCACACTGCATGTGTGCATGCTAAACAGCACACCAAGATTGCTGCATGCACTCCACACACACACAGCCGGGGGAGAAACACCAGCACAGCATGGTTGTCGACCAGAGAGGCATGGAGAGGGCCAGTATAAAGGCTTCTCACCAGCAAACCCTAACCATTCCATCGCCAGGACTCCAAAGGGTAAGAACACCAAGAACAGATATAACAACAAGAACAACACACTTCTAGAAAGTATCCAGACACAGTTTCCACCAAGAACTGTGCCTGATAAGCAAGCTCAAGGTAAAGTAGATCAAGCTAGCCAGGAGGAGCAGGGCAAGCAAATCAACCATCCAGAAGAAATCATCCACAGCAACATAAAAATCTAGGAGCTGGAGTGAGGTATACAAAGATCAACCTGAGCAAAATAATGTTTTGCTCATAAATAAGCATGCCATGCATCACAGGAGCACATAAGGGTAGAAACCCTGTTTGTGTCATCATCTGGTTATCAAACCAATTGGTGCAAGAAAATATGGGAGAACCCAATAGGGAAATCACCCAAGGGAACATTGGTTATGCCAAACCAGTGGCATAACTAACGAAATCCAGCAAGGATATGACCCTATCTAGCTAGCCAAAGTCACCTAGCACCTATGACTATTACACCATCAGACAGATAGACAACCTAGTGTCTATTCATGTTTGTCAACATCAAAAGCCACTGTAAATCCAACAGTGGATCAAACAGATAGCATGTGAGAGCCACAGCAAAGCCACAGAGGGGGAGTTACCCTTGGACAGCACCAAAGAGCTGTCAGGGCCACCTCAAACCCACAGCCAACACACTAAGCCACCACATCATCACCCAATTGGGTTCAGAAGTGAGCTAGGGTTCCCAACAAGTGGTTGGCATCCATCTAGCTCTACCAAATCCATTGAGATGATCATTACTGTAAAGCAGTTCACATCATTTATCCATTTAATAAAGCAAGGTAATACAGATAAATGAATTACACAAGTAATCAAGGCACCATCACCTTGCATATGATCCAAGGGAACACTGCAAGCATCAGCAGATGCTTGAGCAAGTACAAACCAACACCAGCACAGCTATGAGCACCACACAAACACAAGAAGAAGTCCCAGTGAGGCATAAATTATAGAGCAAAAGTCTATCATCAAGCAACTGGAGATCATATGATCACCAAGGGCTTGCTAGAGCATGCTGAAGCATGCTAGACTCAAATCTAATACCAATACATGAATCAATTATAGGAAACAGTCACAGTTAAGCAACAATTGTAACATAGATAATCAAATCAAGCATATACAGAAACAAATCATCTAGGGATGGAGCTATCTAGTAACAATCATTCTCCACAGGGAATTTATATGAATAATAGCACATGGGATAGCACACCAGGAGCACTGGCACTTGTAGAATGCAAGGATTATGCATAATAATCAAGCCAGGGGCTAGGGAATGAGCACACATGAGAGGCATGGCACATATAGCAACAACTGGAGCAACATGGCAAGCCATGAGCATCACAGCATGCTCATGAGCAAGTATAGAAGCACCACAGGAAAAGGAATTGCATGTACAAGAGCATAAGGTTAGCACACGCATAAGCTAGGAAGAGAAGAGAATCAGCACAAGCACCGTAGCAGCACAAGCACAGGCATGGCCACAGAAGCAATGGCCATGGCAAGTAAAGCGCAACAGCAGCCCACACAGGAGCAGGCACAGCAGCCATGGCACGGCTAATAGCAACAGCAGCACGGCACAGCACAGCATCTCCCTGAGGAGAGGTAGCCACAGCTAAGCTAGAAGGAGGAGGAAGATCAGAAGAGAGAGAGAAGAGAAGCACTTACAGGCGAAGCGGATGAGCACAACCATGGCGGCACGGCGGCACACGCCGGGCGAACGACGGCGCCAGGCCAGGCGGCAGCCTCGCCGCAACACCAGCACCTCGCGGCGTCGCCATGGCACCAAAAGCACCAGGAAACGGCGGCGAATCTTCACGGATCCGTGCGGCCGTAGCGCAGCAAGGTTGGGGGCGAGCGAGAATGGCGGCGAAACTCAGAGTAGCGCGGATAGGATGGTGCGCCATCGAACGGCGGTTCGATTGGCACCCATCTCACCGCCGGCGCTGGCCGGTGGTGGCCGGAACAAATCGGCGGCGGCGCGGGCGACGCGGGCGGCGCGGGAGCGATTAGGGTTAGGGTTCTGCGCGAGAGAGTGAGGAAGGGGACGAATGGGTCCGACCAAGCTGGACGTGTGGCTCGGGTTCGACCTAACAGCTGGGCCACCCTGACAGGTGGGTCCAGTGGCAAAAAGGACATTTCACATTTTCAAATTAACCAGAAACTTTGAAAATGTATAGGAAATAATTAAAAGCTCTGGAAAAATAAATAAAAATATGAAAACCAATCAGCATAAAATTCTCTATCATAATAAAATATGAAAAGGAATTTTTGAGAACACATAAGATTAATTTCTAATTTGATGAATATTATAATCAAAGTTATAACACTTTATATTTTTAGTAATTACAATAAGTCCATAAATTCATTTGGACTTTAAAAACTCCTTGACAACATTTGAAGGTAGTATTTTACCCTAAACAGAGTATCCCTAAATTGTTCTTAGTAATTACTTCTTACATGAAATGATAAAACACCAGAAAAGGGGGGAAACAAACCCTAAAAGCTGAATCATGCATAAATGCTTCTTTAACCATTGCCCTTATCGGACAATGATGCTATTTTTCAGCAACAGAGGACAAGGGTCAGTCCACACCATCCAACTGCAACACATTGCAGTCTTCAGGCAAGTTCATCACTTGCTCATGTCATTTGAGTATTTTTATCAAATTACTTGCAAAGTACTATATTTATCACTTGTGCATAAAAAAAAGCAAAACCACTACTTTCATAACTATGAATATGACTATGTGGTTGGCAATGGAACCATGGAATGTGTTGACATGGTGGAGGTTCCCTTGCAAGGGATTATATCCATTTAGGATTAAACAACAAATGTCGTCCAGTGATTCTTGTGCCGTAAAACTCGTGTTAACCATAAGATCTTGAGTGGGACGGAGTAGTCAATCGTATTTCCACCTCTTGTACATCAACGGATGCGCTTTACCGTAGTACACTTGCATTCCAAGGGGACAAGCGGTGAGGCTGGGGAGCCCTAAGTCCCCACGGCATTGTCTGTAGTACACTTGTAGCCCGAGGAGCAAGCGGTGAGGTTGGGGAACCCTAAGTCCCCACGGTATTGCGGTCTATGATGGGTTGCATCTACCGGAGAAGGAGTTTGGTTCGATCCCAAACTGTTGTCGTGGTCGGGGGCCGTCCTTAATTGGTATAAGAGCACCAGCGAGGACCCAGGGTCGGGGAATGCAACAAAGGGTGGGTGTGCGAGGTACTGGAGGAATATGATTGACTATGACCTTAGACCGGGCCTCACACCAAAGGAAGTGTGGACGGGAAAGCTGCCCGGTTGGCACCAAGGTTAAGATCTCTTATGGGTAAAGCAACACACCTCTGCAGAGTGTAATGAATCGTGACCTGTCACTCCCTGTTCCCGGATTTGGAACTGCGAACGCTGCCGGAAAGGCACTCCATGAAGTTCTAGTAAACCGGTGAAGGTTGACGGACATAGTTCTTCTGAATAAAAGCAACCTCTTGAAGAAATGTTTACCAAAACCTGCATTGGTATTAGACTTTCTGGTCTGATATCGTAGCTAGTGCATTAAACACCTCTTTTCTATAATGAACGTGTTGAGTACGCTCGTACTCATACCACTCTTAAATCCCCTGCTTAGATTGTCTGAATCGACCTGAGGAGGACAACGACAACCAAGATGGAGCAGAAGACATCTGCTATGAAGAACCAGACCTCTCCGGAGGTATAGAAGGAGTTGACTACCTCATCGCCTACGGAACCGGGGAGGGTTCCAGAGGAGAACAAGCGTAGACCTATCTAATAGTAGTAGTATCCGAGCAGTACAAACACTTAGTAATTAACTGCTCGTTGAGAATAAATGTATAACTTGGTAAGACTTCTATATTGTAAGCTGAGTCGGGTTCACCTCGAACCCAGGAGTATTCCTCTTAGGACCCAAGAGGAACTCCGAGATGACATGTATATATGGCTTGTAATAATAAATGAATGAGTTATGGACCTGCTATGTTCTGTTGTAATACTCTGAGGGATGCAATATTTGCGGATTGGTACTCCATGAATGTTATATCAACGACTGGCATACTACAACATGCAGTGGTATGCATGGTCACCACACCCGGCCCGCAAACTAAATGGGTTGGCCCGCTTAAGGCGTGGCAGGCCTCGTGTGGGCCTACCATCTACCACGTGTCAGTTTGCATGACATCAGCAGTCAACGGGCTCCCGAAAACACATCTACAACGGTCCGATTTTCCGTGGCAGAAGGGCGCCCGAACGCGACGGACCGACAAAAACATGGTAGGACTTTGCTTGACGCAGTTTGGACCACAGAACCCATATCGTCGGGTTAGGCCCATAGGCGACGAAAAATGGCCCTTAGTTGACGATTTTGGGACGTTGTCTATTTGAACTTTTCTTGTAGTGATTTGTAAAACTTATATGAACCATGCTAGGGCTTGCCTTTGTCCCTGAAAAACCGAACTGGACCTTCGATAATCTTCTACTTTAGTTGTTTGTCGATGGACAAATATTGACCTTCGGTGCTGTCGATCTTCATCGTCTCGGACTCGCGCTCTATCGATCGCGAAGAAGCAAATACCGGAAAGGTAAAGAACAATAAACACATGGCATCGATGCAATGCGCATACAAAGATGATGATATGACATGTTAAAGGTATGGAAACTAACCCTAATACATCATTGTCAAATTAAATGGAATTCGAATGCATAAAACATTGCATTTCGATGACTTCCATAAAGTGGTATTTCGTTATTCTAACAAAAATGTTAATTGAAATTGTTCAAAAATGCATGATGATAACTTAAGTAGATAGGTTTCACTTTTCTAAACATTTTGACATAATATACACATTTTTCTGATTTAAAACGAAATAGATATGAATTATACAAGTTTATCAATTTCTAAAAAAATGTTAAAATGGAAATATGACGTCAGCATGACGTCGGGATGACGTCAGCCATGGCCTGGCAGGCTAGGTAGGGCACGGCCCTGGCGATTGGAGGCGCGCGGGGCAGTGTGGCCTAGTTCGTTGGAAAGAGGGGCTCGCGGGCGACCCGAAAGTGGCGGCGCCGCCCTGAGATGGTCGCCGGAGCGACTACCATGGCGAGCAGCGCGGCGGTCGGGGGGGAGGCGCATGGTGCGGGGCCAAAGGAGGAAGGAATCGAGGAGGAGAAGGGCGCCATGATGCTCGGCAGCTCACCGCGGAGCTTCTGGTGTCGACAGCGAGGCGAGGGTGCTGGGAACGCCGACGAGCGGCGGTGGCCAGCGGCTCGGGCTTCGTCTGATTCGCGCGATTCGGGGCTCCCCTTCTTTCGCGCGTGGGCGGAGGAGGACGAGGTAGTCCGGGTCGAGCTCGTGGTGGTGTCGGCTGGGCGCGGGGAGGCCGGCAACGGCGGCGATAGGGAGATGGCCGAGGCTAGGGTTTGGGGTGGAGCTCGCGGCGAGGAAGAAAGAGAGGAAGAGGAGGCATGCCAGGGTTGTCCTGCGGCGGCGGCGAGCTTTATAGACCGCCGGGGGCGGCGGAGCTTGGGGCGCCGGAGCTTGGAGCGGCTATCCTGGCCGCCGGCGGGATCAGCGGCAAGGAGACCTCCGTCGAGCTGCTTCCAGCTGGAGGAGGAAGAAAGGGGTATTTTTGCGAAACCCCCCCTAGACTTTAGGGTTTTCTCTGGAAATATTAAAACATGGCTAAAATAATTAGATTTTTGGCATTTTGCAACCCTTTAGATATCCAAAATAATTCATAAATTTAGGGAAAATATTTAGTGGCCTTCCTAATAATAGTTGAAATTCCACATATTTTTATTTTGGGGTTTTCAAACATTTGAACACATTTCAAATAGACAAAGACTTGCATAAACCTAGGTTTTCCATTTTAATTTATTTGCAATTTTTTTATTAATGCATTTTAAATGATGCTCATGACGCACAAATCAACCCCTAACTAGGGTTTAGCAAAACAGGGATGTTACAGCTCTATCCCCCTTACAAGAATCTCGTCCCCGAGATTCCTAAGGTAGGAAAAGAGAAGGTAACAAGGACTACACCGGTCTTCAACGAGCTTGTCGATACCGTGATGATCTTCTTTGTTGAAGGAGTTGATCCACGACACCATGAATGAAGTTTACCCACAACACCAGGAATGAAGTTGACCCACAACACCATGAATGAAGTTGACCCACAACACCATGAAGAGCTCTTCATTTTTCTTTCTTTACTCTAAAGGAAAGAGGGAATGACACTAGAACAATGGATCTTCGAAAAGATCGAGTATCTCATGGTCAACTCATGGAACAAGTGTATAAGAACACCTCTTGAGATGGCAACATGAAAGACATCAAGGTAATGGAGGAGACGGACGAAGTTTCAAATTTTGGTAGGCAATTGCTCCATTTCTGGTAAGAATACGAAGGAACAAGGTAGTGAAGAGTTAAACTGCCTTTGATACCATAACGAGGTGCTCTTAGAGAGGGCGACTCGTAGAAACACGGATGATTTTCAAACCAGAGAAACTTTGGATTTAATAATCATAGTCAATCTTTTGGTATGGGTACATGAAACAATTAGAGTACTAAAAAGGCTGGGGCCTAGATGACTGACGGATTCACACAACGTGTGAATTGATTGGAACTTCAAGTATAAACAACAGGAAGGGGAGGAGTACTAGCTAGTGAAGTGACAAGGATCAGCGGGGAGTGAAATTTCTCCGAGCAAAGTTGTTGTCACCGGAGAAATGGTTTTGAGGGACTGACCGAGAGTCATTTAGCAATTCTGCTTATAATGTTCTCCTTGATGTTATAGACACCAATTTTTTGGGCTATTAACGATCCTTCAATAGATCATAGAGTCAAGGTCGGACTTCGGAATTGAAAAGATGCTATGAGGGCAACTCCTAGAATAAGACGTATAACATCCTCATGGAGAGTGGTTATTCTTGATGATTCAAGAGATTATGACATTAGACCTTCCGACTAATTGTGTTAACCAGGACATCAATCTTGTCGGATGTACAAAGAGACCTATGTCAAATAATCCTTGAGAAACACTAACCATCATTGTCGCTTGAGATTCAGCTTAGGTTAGGTGTAAAGATATTTCAGACTCTGCATGTCCAGTTAGAAAATTTCAACAGTTACCACCAAGGTAAAGTCGATAGATTCTCAAGATTTGGACCATAATGTCAAGCTCCAAAGGATTGAGCTAGATTGCGTAATACATGTGGTTGCGACTTCCAAGGCAATTGCGTGCACATGAACCTGCAATGTAACACAAGTTGGTCCCTGTGGGGACATGAAAGAAGATTCTGAAGTTCTTAAGCTTCTTTACTTTCTTGAACAAACCAGTCAGTGGCTTAGTGTGCATAGAGAAACGTTTCAAGGGAGGGAGGTAACAACCTTCCATCTAAAGAATACTTTGCACATGCATGGCCGACTTGCGATGATTCCCGAGGAAAACAAAGGGAACTCGACTCAGATCCACGGCGACATCTTTCAGCAAATGCACGTGAACCAGAGAAGGTCAATTCCAACATCCAGAAAAAATTCTTCGTGATAGCACAAAGATGGTTCTTAAAATCTTACAACACTAGTGCCATCTGTTCAATGTGAACCTCTTTAGACATGGAGAGAATAAGAATGTCATCGATGGGCTCAACAACAAACTTATCAAGATACTCCAACGAGAGAATCACCTGTTACAGGAACAAGGCAAAAGTATTTGTCACACCAAAGGACATGGAGATGTACTCAAGCGAAACACCATGAGTATAAACACCATCAAGATAGTCCTTGGAACTGAGTTTGATTTGACGATAGCTCAAACTCAAATCAAATATGGGAAAGATAGCATATCCATAAAGGAGATACTTCCTAAATTCAACACGAACAAAACTAAACATCCTTTAAGAAGAATCAAGTCGGATAGAGTCCTTGTCTTTCAACTCTCCAAGTTGTTGTTTAAGATCAACCAACGAATCCTGGATATCCAGCACGGTTTCTTGGAGAAATGAGTAGTTCACAGAACTAACTTACTCATCAACTCGATAACACGGTCATGTAACAACATGGCAATACATATAGAAAGACAACTAGAATACCACAAACCACCGGTATATCACTGAGTTCGAGAGGGGATCTTGCTTTACAAAGCAACTGATGTGGTCTTGAGAGCTTTGGCATTAACCTAACTCTTTGACCAAAAAGGTGCACCTGAACAAATGGACTTGGCAGCATGATCAAAGTCACCTAATAATTAGCGAACCAATCACGCTAAGAATGACGCTAACGTCCTTGGATTTCAAAGCAATAAGAATTGCTAAGAATCTTAGATTGGCGCATCAATATGCACACCCCAACATTTCCCATCATAGAAAGCTCGAAGGAAGGGTGACTAAAGATGTGCAAGAGCATCACTTCATCATTAAGGCCATGATACACAACACGACCTCATGATATAAAAGAGGGCGATAATCTAAGGTAGAACATAACAGAAGCTAATGAGGACTCTTAATCTGAGGATTACAATACTCTGACCAAGTCTTAGAAATGGACGAGGTACTGGAGTTTGTTTCTCCTAATATCTCGAAGTGAAATGTCTTGAAGAACCACAAGAGTAACATACACTGGAAGACACCAATGCACATTTAGAACTTTGCTGATAGCTAGCAGACAAAGGTTGGAAAGCAACTAAAGAGGAGGAACATGATCAGGAACAACAATCCTGAGATGTAGATGCACAAGATAACACTTTCGTGAGGATTATGCTGAAAAAGGAGGTGTGGCAAAGTCACAGACATAGATAGGAGACTCACAAAGAGCACTCTTGTCGTGATCCATTTGGTTCCATGAAAGAACCTCTGCGATAGCTAGTGGAAGGGAAAGATCTTTATTGCCGCAGTTCAACACGACAATAACCACAAGCTTGAAGGCTAGATTGATTTGAATTTAGCCATCCCGATGTAATGTTTGAACATTAACACCAATGTTCAATGGCATGGATCTTTGGGTTAAAGGCCAGCTTCATGTACTAAGATTCATTAGAATCCAGCACAATCGGGGACCTTCAGTTCAAGTCCAAGGGTTAGAACCCGAGAAAGGAGTAACTACTAGATGAGTGACACAAAGGACACTGTGAGGTAGTAATCACGAAGTAACTTCCAAGAAGCCATACCTAGCTTCAGAAGTACCCAAGCAAAAAAGGAAAGAGGCATCCAAGGTGAAAGGAAACCTCGAAGCCTAGAACAGAATGATGTGGAACCCACAAAATAGCTAAATCATGATGGAAAGGAATCTCTCTGTTGAAACCAAACAAAACAAAGAGGAAGCACAGAACACACACGACTCTAGAGAACTCTGCACTAGGTCAACTGGTTTAGAAACGACATGCCCTTGAGGCACCTATGTTTGAAAGACTAGAAGAGATAGAAAAAACTTCCAAATCAACACAAGGTAAGGCACCTTATAATTAGAGCGATAGAAAATAAGGAGTAAAAAGAAGCCTAATCAGGTTTTCGCAAATACTTTTAGCTTTCAAATAGTTTTCACAAACTCTAGACTCAACATCGACCAGTAGAAATGGTTTCCTACAGGCAGTCCTGCTCTGATACCAAAACCTGTGGCACCCTCGGGATCAGGGTTAGACAAATACCAGATCTTCATCCGACATAAGTCTAACCGTGAGCTCGAGAGACTACAGAGAGATAATCGGTAACACAATAGTGACTCTACGACTCAAGACGTAATACAAGCTCATAACAGAGCAAAGAACCAAAGTATTACAAGCAGAGCTCATTGACCTGACATATATCAATCAACGAAAGCGAAGTTATGCTATTAGACATAACAAGATAGCAAAAGGCCTAAGAAGCCAGGAGCATAACGGCGACGTCCCAGCCCATAGATTCCAGGCTGCCACCTGGGAACCCCAAGCTACTCGTCGATGTCGACATAGAAACCACCATCTGTTGGAGCGAATTCGTCTGAAACAAAAGCATGCAAAGCGGGTGTTATCACCAGAATTTAACCGAGTCAGAGGTGGGCCGCAATCAAGATGGGCTTAAAGAAATATACATGGAGGATTACGTGAATCGGCCTGTTATACCAAGTTGGGCTTAATTGCCCGTGTATCTGTAACATATTAGATCGCATTTTAGTTTAGAGATAGAATCTTACTCGTGCACGGTTTGGTGCACGCCCACATTAGAAAGTCCGCTGGACTATAAATATGTATCTAGGGTTTATGGAATAAACAAAAACTCACGTTCAACCCAAAACAAACCAATCTCGGCGCATCGCCAACTCCTTCGTCTCGAGGGTTTCTATCAGGTAGCGACATGCTGCCTAGATCGCATCTTGCGATCTAGGCAGCACAAGCCCCACGTTGTTCATGCGTTGCTCGTCATCGAAGCGCTTTTGATGGCGAGCAACGTAGTTATCATAGATGTGTTAGGGTTAGCATTGTTCTTCGTTTAAGCATGCTTACGTAGTGCAACCCTTGCATATCTAGCCGCCCTCACACCTATCTCAGGTGTGGGGGCGGCACCCCGCTTGATCATTATTCGGTAGATCTGATCCGTTACGATTGCTCCTTGTTCTACAAGGATTAGTTTAATATCTGCAATAGTTAGGCCTTACAAAGGGGGGAGGATCCAGTGGCACGTAGGGTGGCGTTCGCAAGTCCTAAACGAGGATGTTCCGAGGATCAACTTCATGTTGGTTTTTAGGCCTTGTTTAGGATCGGCTTACGAGCACCGTGCGTGGCCGCGAGGCCCAACCTGGAGTAGGATGATCCGATTATGCGGTGAAAACCCTAAATCGTCGTAGATCTCATTAGCTCTATCTTGATCAAGCGGGACCACCAAGTATTCGTGCACCCCGTACGAATCATGGGTGGATCGGCTCTTTGAGCCGATTCACGGGATAACTTCGAGAGCCGATCGAGGCTCGTATTTAATGTTTACATGTATGCCCTGCAGGAAACTAAGCGAGGCATCCCCATCACCTTCCCGACCGAGGTATAGGTCGGGTGGCACGCCCTGCACTTCGCATCGCCGCGTGTGACCAGAAGAGCATTGCGGGCCGTCGCTCGGAGGGGTCTCGGCCAGCCGCGGCTCTAGGCTCTTCCCGGCTCTACGGTGTTGACAAGGCCGCTGCCCGCCGGTGGGTTTTGGCAGTCAACACATTCTCGGCACGCCGGTGGGACCATCGTCTACATCAACCACATCGCCATCTACATACTGAGATGGCGGACGGCACGCCGATCACCTACGAGGAGCTGCCCGACGAGCTCAAGAAGCAATACAACGAGATCAAGGCCACCCTCGAAGCCGACCTCATCGGCTCTTTCCGGAGAACCCGTTCCCATGGCATCGGATGGAAGGGATTCTCACCGCAAGGTGCACTCGATGGGATAGACCTCTCGCCCCGTCGGAGGAACGCACCAGGGGCCTGCGGCAGGAGATCAACTACTTGGTGGCTCACTCGCTACATCGCCACTCTGAAAACTTGGTCAACGTGTTGGAGCGCGTCGCTCTGCGCGTGATCCAGGAGATCATGAGCCACCAGTACTCGCCGTCAGGACCAGCTCTCGGGACTCATCAAGGAGAGTTGCCATTCCAGTCCCGTCCACCGCTGCCATATGCGTTGGCGGCACTCGCTGAAGTGCCGATTACACCGGCATTCGTCATCTACAAGATTGGTGGTGACCCTAGTGACTACCGGTTCTTGGCCGAGGCGCCTAAGGAGATCCCTCAAGGATACGCGTGCACGTACGTGCCGGATTGTGGTAATCGGGCACTCACAAACCAGGCCACAACATCGGGGACTCCGGCGAAGACGGGAGGAACGTCGACAACGAGCTTGAGAAGCGGACGTGGCTAACTAAGTACGCCACACCGACGAAACTCCCGAGCCCAGCTCCTGCGGTTGGCTCGGAGCTGGAAAAGCAAACATGGCTGGCTAAGTACGCCACCCGGCGAATCTTCAGAGTACAACTCCTACAGCCAGCACGGCGGATCGAGATCGGTACCATGCCGAGAGACCGAGTTCGGCATGGTGCCGAAAAGAAGGGCGATCGGCTATTCCAAGCCGTACCCCGACGATTACGAGATGATCCCGCTGCCACCTAAATATCGGCTCCCCGACTTCTCCAAATTCACCGGATCGGATGGCTCCAGCTCCATCGAGCACGTCGGCCGATATTTGGCTCAACTAGGACCGGCTTCGGTGTCGGATCAGCTACGCGTGAGGCTATTTTCACGGTCCCTCACGGGATCGGCTTTTGGATGGTACACCTCTTTGCCGGCAAACTCCATCCAGTCTTGGAAGCAATTGGAAGAACAGTTCCATATGCAATACCATTCAGAAGCTTCCGAGTCTGGCATTGCCGATCTAGCACAACTACGTCAGAAGCGCGGGGAAACGGTGACAGAGTACATCCGGCGCTTCAGGAATCTTAGGAACCGATGTTATTCGGTTCGTATAACTGAAAAGGAAGCAGTCGAGTTGGCAGTAGCAGGCCTTGCAACACAGCTCAAGGACATGGCCTCCCAAGCAGATTATCCCTCGGTCGGCGCACATGGTTCGGAAACTATCGGCATATGAACGAGCGCCACCCGGACCTGTACCAAGACAAGTTCAAGCGTGCAGTAGTCATGGTCGATACGAGAGGAAGATGAAGTGCCTGCGGGAGACCAAGAAGTAGCGATGGCTGAATGGACTCGGGGAGGAACCCCGTGTCCTGCAAATGGGTAAAGCCACCGGGGCCGCCCGGGGGATTTGATTTTGACGTGACCAAGGCTCGAACAAATCTTCGACCTCCTGCTCAAGGAGAAACGAGTTGACGATTCCTGAAGGTCTCAAATTCCCCACGGCGAAAGAGCTAAACGGAAAGCCGTACCTGCAAATTCCACAACTCGCTCTCCCATGCCACCAACGACTGCGGGGTGTGGCGTCGGCACATCCAAGCGGCGATAGAGAAGGGGCGGCTAATTTTCAACCGATACGCCATGAAGGTCGACACCCAACCCTTCCCCGCCGTTAACATGGTGGAAGTCACCTACCCCGAGGGTCGCCAGCCAGGTCCCTCGTTCGGCATCAACATGGTAGGACCCGGGAACCACTGCGGCAAAGATGGAGATGAGGGCAGCTGCTCTCATAGGAAGGATACGAGAGGAGGCCGCTCCACGCGATCGGCTCCGTCATGATGGCAAGCGCTACGTCACAGAGGGAGAGGTGAAGAACATAAGATATCAACGGCCTCTCTCTGATCACCTCCTCAACAAATATGTGAGTCAGTATGACCAACGCCGACGGTCCAATTATGATGATGAAGGAAATCGTCTGGCTAGAGAAGCCAGAAGACATCGTCGGCAGAATCGCGATGAGGAGGAGCACGAGCGATGTGCCAAAGAAGAATCAAGGGAGCAAGATGACAACGCCAAGCACTGGGACTGCCCTTTCTTCGGTACATCTGCTGGGATTCGAGGAATGAGCCGATTGCCCACAATCGGCAATTGCCCAGAATGCAACAAGAAGAAGAAGGAGGCAGCCAACGTGTCTGTGTTCGAGCGCCTAGGGCCTCTCCCGCCACAAAGCAAACGCGCTGAGTCACCTCGTTGGGCGGATCTTGAGGATTCAGAAGACGAGGGAGAAGTAGAAGAAGACAGGTACCACCGGCCAAGGTGGTGCCCTGACGGACTCAGCCGTTCCCAAAAGCGCAGGGTTCAGCGATTGCGCGGCCTGGAGGAAGCCGAAAGGTTATATCTGCATACGCTAAGAAAGGCACGGCCTGATCTGGCTGCAAAGGTTCAGCGAGCCCTGGATGAAGAGGGTCATCCACGGAAAATGGAGTGGCGCCCTAAACAGAGGAAAGCCGATGATGAGACATCGGCTGGCACAAACATGGTACTCGTCTTGCCGACAGAGCTTAGTGCTCCACGACTCTACGGTGCACTCAAGGTGGACGACGACGGGCGCATCAAGTCAGAGGTTGGGTTGGTTTTATCCAGCCTAACCGAATAGCAAGATCAAACCAATGAGCAAATCGGGCAAGGCTGGTCCTTGTGATCGGCCCCAAAAATTTATGAAGGGAACTTACAAAACCTTCACCGAGCAAGCAACGTGGAGGCCGATTCCAGCAATCGGCCAAAATTATCCTCACCCACCATTCTGCTCGGGTTCAACATGTTATCCAACAGAGCCGATACCATCAATTCTCTTGACAGAATCGGCTCGGGGGGCACCCAGGTAGATAAAATACGAGGATATGCAACGGAAGCATCTCATCTTCTGGTGATGGGTAAGCATCTCATCTTCTGGTGATGGGTATTGGAGTATGGGGGCCGGTGCACCAGTCGGCCATGAAAATCTAAAAATTCGAAAATTTTCGAGCATAGCCGATGCAGCAGACATCGACTTAAGAGGAGTAATTGTTACGATCAGAGCATAGTCCAAGGACTTAGATCCCCTCTTCAAGAACAATGCCAGGAGCAGCCCGGACGTGCGGATCAGGTCAAGGATGGAGCGCATCAGGTCCACCAGAGGGAAGAAGCCGATCTGGCCGGCAAGAAGCGAAGAAAGCTCGGGGGCAGCTCACCTTGAAGGCTTTCCGCTTAGAGAAGCCGATTTGTGTTCAAATCGGCTGGCTCTGCATAAGGAACTTCCCCACACACGATCAAGCCCAGGTCTATGCAGCTCATTTGCGTATCCTTGTCTCTGTTTTGCCTTGGCTGAGATTCGGGGGCAACGGGCCCGGTAGATGCTCTATTGAGGAACCGATTGGGGTACCATCGGCTGATCTCTGTTGCAACCTTCTTCACAAAACGATGAGCGCTCGCTAAGGAGGATCTCTGAAACTGGTGGGAGAATTAAGGGCTCTCTTGGAAGTCCCACAGTATCTACTGGAAAGAGAATCATCAGTTGAAGGATGGAAGGGTGAATGTCAAAGGACCGATGCGTTGCTATCGGCTCATTGCGCATTGGCAAAGGGGACGAATCGGCATGGTCAGCATCAGAGAGGATCGGCTAAATTAAGCTCAAAAGGAAATCAGCAAAATCGAATTGGGGAAAAAGTTCTTCATTAATAGGCGGGATTTCTTACATCAAAGAGCTGATTGCTCCCAGAAGGAAATACTAGGGGATAGATTGCCCCATCTACTACTACTGACCCTATGCTAGAGGTCCTATCTACGGGCCGTCACTGCCCTCATCGTCATCCTCAGAGCTCTCATCGGCACTGCTGCCGATGGGCTCCTCGTCGCTACTCCCGTAGCCCTCCACGGGGGCTTCATCCCCTTCTTCGTCGTCGCTGCTGTCGTCGTCCCACCACATGCGGAGGCGCTTCGCTGGCGGGTAGCCCTCGAGGGAGTCGTCGTCGTCGTCCTCCTCCTCCTCCTCTTCCTCCTCCCCCACCCCCTCGGAGGAGGTGAAGTCGTCCCAGGAGAAGCGATCGTCATCGCTCTCCTCCTCCGATTCCCCGTCGGCGAGGAAACGGAGGTCGCTCTCCCGTCCGTCGAGGACTGGTCGTCCTCGGACCAGATGGAGAAGTCATGGTCTGACTCCTCCCCGGCCGCAATGGCGCGACGGGTGTTGGCCGCATGGACCGCCGCCGGGTTGTGCTCCGGCGTCGGCTCACGGGACATGGAGGACTGGCTGGAAGGATCCGATGGGGCGGAGGAGGAAGAAGACATGATGGCGCAGGAGGACTTTTGGACTGCTAATGCGAGGGAGATGCAGAGCAGAACTGTTCATAGCGGTTAAATAAAAGGGGATATGGTGGAAATTCAATGCCACGGCAGTTTCCGAGGAAGTGGTGCTTGAAAGAAAGAGAAAAGACTGCCAAGTCACGCGGAGAAGTTGAGAAGGCAAGTCATCATGGTGACGGATACTGCGACGGTTCTGCCACGACATGACCCGACGAAAGAAAGCGTAATGATTTTGGAAATGCCATTTCCAAAACCAGGGGGGCATGTGTTATCACCAGAATTTAACCGAGTCAGAGGTGGGCCGCAATCAAGATGGGCTTAAAGAAATATACATGGAGGATTACGTGAATCGGCCTGTTATACCAAGTTGGGCTTAATTGCCCGTGTATCTGTAACATATTAGATCGCATTTTAGTTTAGAGATAGAATCTTACTCGTGCACGGTTTGGTGCACGCCCACATTAGAAAGTCCGCTGGACTATAAATATGTATCTAGGGTTTATGGAATAAACAACAACTCACGTTCAACCCAAAACAAACCAATCTCGGCGCATCGCCAACTCCTTCGTCTCGAGGGTTTCTATCGAGGTAAGCGACATGCTGCCTAGATCGCATCTTGCGATCTAGGCAGCCTAAGCCCCACGTTGTTCATGCGTTGCTCGTCTCGAAGCGCTTTTGATGGCGAGCAACGTAGTTATCATAGATGTGTTAGGGTTAGCATTGTTCTTCGTTTAAGCATGCTTACGTAGTGCAACCCTTGCATATCTAGCCGCCCTCACACCTATCTCGGGTGTGGGGCGGCACCCGCTTGATCATTATTCGGTAGATCTGATCCGTTACGATTGCTCCTTGTTCTACAAGGATTAGTTTAATATCTACAATAGTTAGGCCTTACAAAGGGGGGAGGATCCGAGTGGCACGTAGGGTGGCGTTCGCAAGTCCTAAACGGGATGTTCCGAGGATCAACTTCATGTTGGTTTTTAGGCCTTGTTTAGGATCGGCTTACGAGCACCGTGCGTGGCCGCGAGGCCCAACCTCGGAGTAGGATGATCCGATTATGCGGTGAAAACCCTAAATCGTCGTAGATCTCATTAGCTCTATCTTGATCAAGCAGGACCACCAAGTATTCGTGCACCCCGTACGAATCATGGGTGGATCGGCTCTTTGAGCCGATTCACGAGGATAACTCTGAGAGCCGACCGAGGCTCGTATTTAATGTTTACATGTATGCCCTGCGGAGAAACTAAGCGAGGCATCCCCATCACCTTCCCGACCAGGTATAGGTCAGGTGGCACGCCCTTGCACTTCGCATCGCCGCGTGTGACCGAGAAGAGCATTGCGGGCCGTCGCTCGGAGGGGTCTCAGCCAGCCGCAGCTCTAGGCTCTTCCCGGCTCTACGGTGTTGACAAGGCCGCTGCCCGCCGGTGGGTTTTGGCAGTCAACAGCGGGTATGCAGGATTTCTGTGGAGCTTCTTTTGCATAAAGCTAGTTTTCCTTTGTTAAACAAGAGGGAGAAGAACCTCGACTAGTCAGAACCTTTAAAAGGGGAGAAGAGAGCGATATCTCCAGCTCTACTGATCATCATATTATATCCACCAATCTTCATCATCTCGAACCACTATCCTCGGATCACCCCCTCAACACCCGGAGAAGGTAACCGTAAACACTCATTGTTTGCCAAGTTTTACGATCAGGTTAAAGTTTTCTATGATCTCCACGTATGTTCCCAAGTCATCCTTAACCGTGGACACGACTTTTTGAAAATATTATAACCCTGCAGGGGTGCACAACTTTACCCACACGTACCAACCGACTCTTAGTGCCAGATCATAAGCTCTCTTCCTTGGAAAGCCGGCAGAGGGTGGTTGACCACGACCTTTACCTTACTGTCGCCTAGACCATGAGTCACGCGCAAAGGATTGTTCTGCCGTAATTCAAGTCCCGAAGTCGGTCCTTAACGATGTGAGCCGAGGTGGGTTTCCCCAGAGGCCGCAACCCCCAGTCACCACGACCATGCTTACCTACCTGTTATGTACCTTTTCCCCCAAGCAAAATGCAATGCATATGACCAGGTAACGCGCAAACTATGTGACTCATGGAATCGACTAGGCAAGTTAGTGAGTCAAGAGGGTACCATAATAGGGCCTCACGTGGTTGTACGCTCAGTCTTGGTTCAAGAGGCGAGAACTCGGATCCTAGGGTCGGCAGAAACGAAACAACCCACCACATCCCAATGTGGCCTCTCGTCTGAGCCTTTAATCATGTTTAACAACATCTCTATACTTACCACGTCAACCTGTCATGCTAGTTCCATTTGATTATAAGGCTCCAGTCCGAAGACCGGAGTAGTAGCATAACAAACTAAGCATGGCTAAGCATAAAGAGATAAAGGCTCTAGCGATGCACATATGCCAAACCTAGTTATGCTAGGAGCAGTGGATCAGGGTATTGAGGCTACAAAGGTAGGACATGCAACAGGTAGGGTAACTCTATCTATCGATAAAAGACAGTTGAATCGCATGCAATATGAAGTAACCAGAATGAAAGCATTTGTAAAACTTATATGAACCGGGCTAGGGCTTGCCTTTGTCCCTGAAAAACCGAAGTGGACCTTCGATAATCTTCTACTTGACTTGTTTTGTCAGTGGACAAATATTGACGTTCGGTGCTATCGATCTTCATCATCTCGGATTCGTGCTCTATCGATCGCGAAGAAGCAAATACCGGAAAGGTAAAGAACAATCAACACATGGCATCGATGCAATGCGCATACAAAGATGATGATATGACATGTTAAAGGTAAGGAAACTAACCCTAATACATCATTGTCAAATTAAATGGAATTCGAATGCATAAAACATTGCATTTCGATGACTTCCATAAAGTGGTATTTCGTTATTCTAAAAAAAATTAAATTAAGTTGTTCAAAAATGCATGATGATAACTTAAATAGATAGTTTTCACTTTTCTGAACATTTTGACATATTATACACATTTTTCTGATTGAAAACGAAATAGATATGAAATATACAAGTTTATCAATTTCTGAAAAAAATTGTTAAAATCGAAATATGACGTCAGCATGATGTCAGGATGACGTCAGCCATGGCCTGGCCGGCCAGGTCGGGCACGGCCCTTGCGATTGGAGGCGCGCGGGGCAGCGTGGCTTAGCTCGTTGGAAAGAGGGGCTCGCGGGCGACCCAAAGGTCGCGGCACCGCCACGAGATGGTCGCCGGAGCGACGACCACGGCGAGCAGCGCGACGGCAGGGGGGCGCATGGTGCGGGGCAAGAGGAGGAAGGAAGGAGGAGAAGGGCGCCATGATGCTCAGCAGCTCACCGCGGAGCTTCTGGTGCCGACGGCGAGGCGAGGGGGGCTCGGGGACGCCTCGAGTGGCGGTGGCCGGCGGCTCGGGCTTCGTCCGATTCACGCGATTCGGGGCTCCCCTTCTTGCGTGCGTGGGCGGAGGAGGACAAGGGAGTCCGGGCGGAGCTCGTGGCGGTGTCGGCAGGGCGCGGGGAGGCCGACAACGGCGGCGATAGGGAGATAGTCGTGGCTAGGGTTTGGGGTGGAGCTCGGGGCGATGAAGAAAGAGAGGAAGAGGAGGCGTGTCGGGGTTGTCCTGCGGCAGTGGCGAGCTTTATAGGCCGCCGGTGGTGGCGGATCTTGGCGCGGCTATCCTGGCCGCCGGCGGGATCAGCGGCTGGGAGAGCTCCACCGAGTTGCTTCCAGTTGGAGGAGGAAGAAAGGGGGTTTTTGCGAAAACCCCCGTAGACTTTAGGGTTTTCTATGGAAATTTTAAAACAAGGCTAAAATAATTAGATTTTTGGCATTTTGCAACCCTTTAGATATCCAAAATAGCTCATAAATTTAGGGAACATATTTAGTGGCCTTCCTAATAATAGTTGAAAGTCCACATATTTTTATTTTGGGGTTTTCAAACATTTGAACACATTTCAAATAGACAAAGACTGGCATAAACCTAGGTTTTCCATTTTAATTTATTTTCAATTTTTTTATTAATGCATTTTAAATGATGCTCATGATGCACAAATCAACCCCTAACTAGGTTTAACAAAACAGGGATGTTACAAATGCGGCGCCGGTATTGGCCGCCATGGACGCCTCCCTTGAGAAGATGATAATCTTGTTCTCAATGGAGAACAAGAAAGCGGCGGGTAGGGCCGCCGTCGTGTGGAAGGCAATCCTCGACAAGCAAGACATGAAGATCGAGTTGGAGAGGGAGAAGGTGGAGGCGGCGAAGATGGAAGCTCACGCCGCTTCCATAAAGGCCACCAACGAAGCGACGCGGCTTTCGTTGGCCAAGATGTCTCAAGAATTCAAGATCTTGATGGCTGACATGGAGAAGATGGACCCATTGGCGCAGGCGTGGCACGAGATGTACCGCGAGCGCATCGGCCAAGAGATGATGGCGGCGCGAGCTGCGTCGGTGTCTCCCCGAGCACCCTCCACGTTCATGTCTCCGCCGGCACCCTCCACGATCATGTCTCCGCCGGCACCCTCCACGTTCATGTCCCCGCCGGCACCGTCGACGTTCGTGCCTCCCCCGGCGACGGTGGATCCTGTTGCAGCGACGGAGCTACGGCTGAGGCTCGCCGCCGATGAGGAAGTCGTCGAGGTTGAGCCGCCCTTGACCCCGTTCATCTGATCAGTTGGCTTGGAAGCCGAAGTTGTTTTTTGCAGCCGGAGACGGCGATTCGGTTGCCGTATGTTGGCCCAAACTTCATATTTGAAAACCTATTTGAATTTGGTGGCCTGTGTTGGCTCAAACTTTAAATTCAAAAACTTATTCGAATTTCTATGTTTTTGTTTGAGTTTTCAATTTAAATTATCTATCGAAGCTATCGTATGGGGTGCGCCGGTGTGGGAGCAGCTCCCCTTAATGGAGGATGTTGTGCTGACGCGCCCATACAACAGTGCCAGCGCGCCCCATACAACAGTGCTGGCACCCCTACCGGTCAATATATGGAAGGCGCCAGTGGAGATGCTCTTAGGGCATCTCCAGCGGGGCGACGCATTTCGGACGTCCGAAATGTCCGTTTGCGTCGCGCGGCGGACGCGAGACAGACCGTTTTTGTCCGCGCGTCCGTTTGCACCTAGGGGTGGCTCCAGCGGCCCGACGCATTTCCGCGTTTGCATCAATTTATGAAGTTTCCAAACAACAAAATAAGAAAATCAACGAAGTCATAGTTATTACATTTAAATTTTGAAAAGTCTACATGAAAATAAGATAGTATTTCTCTAGGCATGATCTTCATGGCCAGCCAATGTCCATCGATGCTCAATCAGATCCGTCTGCAGCTGTTTGGAGACGTTCTCGTTAGTGACTTCTACATTGATATTTAGATACTCCTGCCAAGATGAAGCTCTAGGAAGTGGCGCCACCAGCTCACCTTGAAATTCCCAGTGTTTCTCATTGCGGCCATCAGGACGCTTGTTCTCAACGATCATGTTGTGCATGATCACACAGCATGTCATTACCTCATGCATGGTCTTCAGGGACCATGTTCTTGCCGGGTGACGGACAATTGCCCACCGAGCTTGGAGCACATCAAATCCGCGCTCCACATCTTTCCTACAATCCTCTTGCATCTTGGCAAACCTCCTCGTCTTCTCGGAGTTTGGATTACGGACAGTCTTCACCAATGTGGTCCAGTCAGGGTAGATGCCATCAGCAAGATAATATGGTTTGTCATATGCATTTCCATTGATCTCATAGCTCACCCGGGGAGCTTTTCCTTGCATGAGCCGGTTGAAAACCTGTGATCGGTGAAACACATTGATGTCATTGTTGGAACCGGCCATGCCAAAGAACGAATGCCAAATCCATAAATCTTGAGATATGACAGCTTCAAGAATCACAGTTTTTCCCTCCTCATGCCCGCTGTACGCACCCTGCCATCCAAATAGACAGTTTTTCCACTCCCAGTGCATGCAATCTATGCTGCCAATCATTCCTGGGAACCCTCTAGACTCGTTGATAGACAGGAGCCGCCTTGTATCCTCAACAGTTGGCTCCCTACAGTAATACTCTCCGAAAACGGCAATCACGGCTCGGCAAAACCTGTACATGGCCTCAAGGCAGGTGCTCTCACCCATTCGAAGATACTCATCGAATATATCCGCAGCCATTCCATATGAGCGCATCCGAACAGCCGTGGAGCATTTTTGGTAGGAGGTGAAGCCTAGCGCACCTGTTGCATCGGGCCTGCATTGGAAGTAGGGGTCATAGTTTCTGACGCCCCGTAGAATGACCAAGAACAGGTCCCTTGACATCCTGTATCGGCGCCGGAACAGTCTTTCCGGGAATATCGGATTGGTGAGGTGGAGGTAGTCCTTGTGGAGGCGGGCCTGCCCTTCCACTCTGTTGCGCGGCAGGTTTTTGGAACGCCCCTTCACAGAGCCCCGGTGCTGCGGCCCCGGGTTAGAGGTGAACTCGTGGATCATGGAGGCCGCAGTAGTTGCCAATGTCTGCGTCGACTCATCGGACTCCTCGTCGGAAGAGGAGTCGACGACCACCGCGTGGAACTTGTCCAACATCTACCACATGTCCATTTGCGTGGGTACAAACTGCGGATCAATGGCCGCGCATAATAGCGCCGAAAACACGAGTAAGAAACCTACCGACGTAATTGACCGAACAGGTCGTGGGCGGCGCGGAAGGGCGGTGCAGCCGGGAGCGTTTCGCCCGAAAACAGCCGGCAGTTACGCGGCGGAGCCAAGCCCGAATACGATCCTGCTCTCCCGCGCGGCGAGAACGGAGCCGACGGCGACTTCTGCGGCGCTGCGGCGGGACGGCGGCGGGTGGGGTTGGGATGGTGGCATCGCACTAGGGCAGCAAAGACGGGAAAAAGAAGCAAATCGAAGCGGTCAATTTCACTGTCCCTGACATACGTCCGCGGAGACGTAAATATGCGCCAGGTTTGCGTCTCCGCGGACGGCCCGGTCACTTTGCGTCGCCCCGTTGAAGGTGATGCCAGACGCATTTCCGGTTACGGCGGACACAAACGATCGCTCAGCATCTTACGTCGCGCCGGTGGAGATGCCCTTACAAATAAACTTTCGTCGCTGTGTTAAAGATACAAACAGTGTGTCGTCCGGACGTGAAGGATCAATGGCCTGGGCTGGCAATGAAAGTGGGAGTAGTGCTATCTAGACTGATGTCAAAGAGACAAACAGTGTGTCGTCCGGACGTGAAGGATCAATGGCCTGGGCTGGCAATGAAAGTGCAAGTAGTGCTATCTAGACTGATGTCATCAGTTGACTGTCGTTATCAACAAAACAAAAGCACTTAGTTGGAGTAGCATCTCTGCAGGACGATTTCGCTTTATCACCTAAGCAGACCGCAAGGGGGTACGATCAGTCACGCCGGGAAACAAACAAACAACCCAACCAATCCAAGAGTTAAAACATCTCTCTACTGCGGCTGGTGAAACTGAACGAGTTACGAGTGTGGATGCGCAGACGTGATGTACTGTATGCAGGTGAGGGCACAGAGAGTGTTTTGATTTGCTTTCGCCTGACTGCGAAACATAAAATCGTTATAATGAGGATGCTGGCCCTCCTGCCTAAACTTGAAAAATGCGCAGTGGCGGCTCTGTAGTCTTCTGCTTTCATTTTTTCGTTGGTCCTTCCTCAACCCACTGTACACGCAGTCAAAACTTGTGCAGGTTCTTATTTCTTTATCTTCCACCGAAAGCTCCTTTATGCCAGTGATTAGTTGAGATGCATGTGGAATCAAATTAGTAGTAGAGTTTCTTTTCTCGAGAAAAGGATGCATGCACTCTGTGAGCGCATTGTCAAAATGCCGGTATTATTTTCACTAGATTTAGATGTGCGCCTTGGCGCACGACCCCGTGAAGCTCGTGTATTAGTAGGAAAATAATAATAATTTATGTATGCTTACAAAACATAGTGATGATTGTTTTGTAATACACTTAATAATAAACCGAAAAACTCTACGATATTAAGATATTGATTGATATTTTTCTGGTAGGACATCAACACGACTCACTGGATGTTGCTCATATTAAAACCGCTCTCCCTCCAGGTTCATACATAAGATTCATCAAGGCGGATTAATAATTGGCAAGTGGTGCCAATTGCAGTTTAGTCCAAGTAGAATAGATCCTCCTTTTGTGACCTGCAAATCACAAGAACTGCAGTATGCCATATACACACAACTTCTGGTTCACCGTCCCTGGCAAAGAAAAAGCACACACATTTAATTTCGAATTACAAAGTTACCTGTAAAACATAAAGAAAAGAACAATATGATAGATGACAAAGAGAACAATATGCATTGGGCCGAGAATGATCCAGCTAAATACACATGACACCACATAATATGGGATTTTTAAACTGCAAATAAGGCACCTCACTATAGGACACACCTCACGTAGTTAATATATTCAGTACATTAACTTTTATCGATACTCATACAAAAAGCCAATAGTCTGGGTGCACACTTTAAACTTCAATTGGAAAGACATGTGCACAGTTTTGAACTAAATAGAATATATGATCTAACATAACTATTAAGATATTAACATAAATGGATGATTCTCCAAGATTTTTTTACGGAGAATGCGCACCAAAAGAGAAATAATGATATATCATCATCATCTTCATTTATTTGATCCTTTCAGGACAGCCATGTGGTTTCCTTACGTGTTCATCAATAGAAAGTACATTTTCTTATGGGCAGTATATCCAAAGAATAACCATGCTTAAAGAAGCAACATGATATCATGTAGTTTTCAGTATGAAGGAAAACGTACACATAACTGGAACGATAAATCCAAAACCAAATTAAAAGGAAGCACCATTATCTCTAAAATGAATTAGTTCCGATGAGATGGGAACAAAGGAGAAACAACCTTTACCTGAACAAAGATGATAAAATGAGAAAAGGAGGCATCTCCAAATTAAATTCATACGCGAACAATAATACAGAGATGAAGCAAAGGCAAGGTAGTCACCTCTAAAGAAGAAGTAGAGGAAAATCTACAACCTTTATGTTTGCCCATATGGCAATTATAATGCACGGCCCCCTCCAACCTGCAGATTGTGGGTATCACAAAAGTTGCTAAGATACTCAATGCTTAGGGTATGTACAATGCTACACTCTTAGATATGCGCTTGGACAACCAAAAAGTAATAATTATTGTAAAGCCTATGGATAAGAGTCTCTAACTACAACGTGCAGCGCTAGTAGGTGCTAAAACAATTTACTTAGCGCGTGGACACGACTTGCTGTTGGGTTACATGCAGGAAAAAAAGGCCGGAGCGTCGGCGCATGGGTAAGGACCGACGTAAGCTCGATTACTGGGATCGGCAGGGATTTGATCAAAACGGATAGGATTACTATACCTAGCGTCTGCGCTAAGCGCTGCATTGTACATGCCCTTAGTACCTGCAGATAGAACCTGAGACTCGAGTTAAAATGAAATAAAGCATAGCCATGTTTCCATATATATGTATCTACCAAACAAAGTGAAACCAAGCAATGCGGAAAATTTCTCAAAGTGAGGTATATAATGTAATGACCAACGATGGTGCATCCAAAGAGCCTTTTAGAGCTAATAACAATTCTTCTTTTATGCAAGGATAAATGTGGGAGTAGAGAAATCAAGTACAAAGTTATTTCTTCAGGACTAAGAAGATAGACAGGCAGAATCAAGTACGATGAATTATTTTTCTGGAATAAGAAAATAAAAGACTACAAAAATAAATGCTTCAAGCCTAACCAAAGATAAAATGATGCATCTATGTATATCGAAAGATAAAATGATGATTCTATCTATATGGATTTTTTTTAATAAACGCTTCAAGTCTTTAGCAATTTTTTTAATGCTTCTTGCAAACCATGATAATCTATAATTTTTCTCACAGGTTTTAACTCTTAGTCTTAAAGAATGTTTGTGTAAATGGTTGCTATAATACTTTCTATCTTTCTTATCCACAGATTATCTCACACGTTTTACAGTTTGATCCTTCAGTGACTAAGAATGTTGGTGTAAATGGCCTCTATTCCTTATCTCAGGAACTACCTGGATAATTTCATATCCGCGAGTGGTACGGTTCGGATCCTAAGGGGAAGATGCTGATCAGTAATGCGTCTACTGATAGTTCTGAGGGTTTATCGGTGGTGAACCGATGGACAGCTCTAGCCATTGGCTCTTTGAAAGCCAATGTTGATGTTGGGTGGGATGCAGTGAGCTGTAGGGCGGGGATTGGCATTGTCATTCGGGATCATTCTGGTCATACGGTGTTATCGTAATGGAAGCATTTACCTTGGTGCCCGAGCTCTGAAGAAGCAGAAGTCTTAGCTTGTATTGCGGGGCTGCATAGCTCAGTCTATTAACAAAAAAAAGTTATTGGATAGAGGGACATGGGTCTACTTTGAGCCACTGGACAAAGTAGGCTAAAATGTAAATATATGTGGAACCGAAGTAACTACAAAGCAAGTTGAATTTTAGTCAGCCAAATTATATTCATAAATAGCCGCTCTGTCTTTCTATGGTCATTTCCCTTGAGTTCACACACCAAATAAATAGTGAATGTGTTATTTTTGCAACTCACACGTATCATTTGCTGGCAAAATTGTTAAGCCAAATTTTCTAGGAATCAAGAACCTATTGAGGAATGGCTTATATTAACTAATTACGGAGCTTCTTCTTATAACCAAACCAGACCATAGGTATGATAGTAAAACACGCCTGAACGACAATCCTATCTTTTATCAAGAAATTGCTCATGATTGACTTCCTTTTTTCGAAAGACCAAAAACAAACTAACAGGGGAAGAAACCCCTGTTATTAAGATAAGTGGCGAGTCTCTGAACGCTGGCTGCCTAGACATTTTGGTAGACAGGAAGCTATGTGGAAATAATGGCATATTGCCAATTTTAAAAGAACCGAACCACATTACAATGAAAAAAACTTTCAGCTTCACAGAGTTCACTTTTAATGTTGCACTACTTCGCATCCACTTTTATAATCATTGTACCTTATTAATTGTGCATAAGGTAAAGAAGGCAAACACTTCAAGAATTTTATATTGTACGCCAAAAAAAGCATTGTACCTGTATTAGATAAATGCCATATATATTATACATGACACAAGCAGGGTTGGCCCTATAGTTCTGATCACTGATGGTCTTCACCGGATAATGGTTTAGCCCTGCAAACCTAAAACCACGTCATAAACTGATTAGTATGTGTCGCACAATGGGTGACCCAACAGGCAAGAATGAGCGGAAAATTATCTAATGAGGCTATGGTCCAACTTTTACGCTAGCAAGCTTGGGGGTATATCAAGCTTGCAGAAATTTTATGTGTCCTTAGCAAGAAAGGAAGTAAACAAAGACAGAGAAACACATTTGATAATGGATTTGTAAGAAGTCGTTTGGGAAGTTCACTGGTAAACATTGAGTTATACAAATAAAACCAAAGTAAACCTGGACATGATTTGGACGAAGTTGAGACATCCTTTATTGGACATAGGAAGTATATATCTTGTAGTCAGAACGATGTATGAAATCGGAGAAGCAAATGAATCTAAGAGGGGCTGATATTGCAGCCCCGTGTTCTCAGGCAGACCCATCATCAGATTGAGGTTCTACACAGCCTGGCTAGGTGCTCCCTTAACAAGATAGCACAAGATGCTTAGGACTATTGCTGGTACGATACTTTGTAGGAACAGTTATAGGTTGTATCTAAAACTACATAACAAACTTTTGAATTACTAATCAGGCAGTAAGCTTGTAGCTAGCATGTATTGCATAGTACAATCCGATTTCGTAAATGCCATCAGAAATATTATGAGGAATCACTGGCTCTGGCTGAGATAGCAAACTAACCATCTATAGTGGTGAAGAATGGCACCTGCTTTCCCTTGAAATCAATAGTGATGCAGATACCTTGGTCATATGCTTCTCCCCTTGAAATCAATAGTGGTACTAATATGTGACATAGCCGCAGACTATCATAACATCTCCGGAAAAAACTATCTAGATCTCGTTTCATGACACAAAATAATCAAACCTGCAAATTTAGTAATAGACTCTTGCTCGATGTCCTGAATTTCATATATCAAACATGTTAGCAGGCACACACAAAATTATTTATTACATACATTTAAATATCATCTTGCAGACGTTTAAACTACCAAAACCTTCCTAAATATTATCGTCCTGCCATTCGAACAAAATTGTGATGGGCAGATTGTATGCCACAAAACTAATATGCAACGTATATCATAACTCTATAAAATAAGTACTCCGTGGGACTGCAATTGACCATAAAGATTCACACATGGCCTGATATTTTATCCAATTAATGAAATAACCAAGAAGGGCTCAGGAATCGAGCGGCATACACATCATTTTAGAGACATAGCCACCGGCACCTGTGTGGCGAATCATTGTTGCTACCACCAGTACAACGACTGTGATGCTGAAGTCGTACTGACCCTATCTCATACAGCTACAACCCTCACAATAGACCTTCATCGGCATAATTTACGGTTCAAGTTTTAGATCTATCTGAACATGAGCTATGAACAACGAAAAGATTGTGATAAGTAAACTGATTTACTGAAGCAAGTAGCGATTTGAGACAAGAAAAAGGAAAGACTCATCGGGATACACTTAAAAAATCGAAATATGAGAAAAGGAAGCGGGAATGAATTGGTCAGATGGTAGGAGCCCAGGACAAGTATAATAATTTCAATTTATGTCTAATCCAATAATCTGTGAGTCATGCAATGCATACTTTTGTGAATCTATGAACAAAAGGAGAAAAATCTCAGCATACATTCCCAAGTAATGTGTGAAATAAAAAGATATTTTTATTTGTAAATGATAATTATAATCCAAATACTAACCAGAGCAAGATCCAATTGAATTGCAGTGCAAGAACTTCCTCTACAGGTCCTGAAACAAAGCATTCAAAATATTAGAAATTGACAAAAACAAATCTAAAACAAATTCTTGAGGTAGAGCATATGACAGAAAGAAAGAGAGTTAAGTTAAACAATAGAAATGATCATATAATCTAACATGCAGATCCCATTTTAAGAAATAATAGAGAGCATAGTCCATCAGGACACCTATATTATATCCTTCTATAAGGATTGACTCTTCTGTAAACGATAATTATAAAGAACATTCTTGACTAAAAGGAAGTACACATAGCAAAACCAAATTAAAGCAAGTAAATAGAATGGCTGTAGGCTGCGTCAATCAGTAATATTTACCCAATGTCGCAACACCCCGAAACGTGTGAAAATGAATCTAAAAACAGTCTGAAAAATAAAATAGAAGCAACGAAACTTACCAAGTATGTGTGTGTGTGTGTGTGCATAATTTCCTATATATCTGAGTATCTGCCATCAACCTGCAACAATAACATAACATCCAGAATATTAGCAATTGATAAATAATGTGTTCATGTTTGCACACAGAGAAATAGGTACCGCCAAGCAAAAACATGCGTTGGTCTAGCATCATTTAATTTTGAAAAGTGAGGGAGCTCTTGATTGTACATGCCCCCAATTTTCATGGAGATCCACTCGATGAAACCACATTTTTACGCAACTGAGGCACATCAGGGTACTGGAAAAAATCCTGTAGGATTAGACCCTTGCTATTCGCACGGACACACACCCAGCAGACATTTATATAGCATACATAGTTTTTGCAGCAACTGAACAGAGTGGATGGGATTAATAGCATGGTTCTATAACAACAAAAATAGAGAAGTAATCCTTCAACAACCACAAGAAGTAAAACAACAAGCTGGTCAAGGCAGTTACTCATTGAACATTCCATCAGTGTGTATACCTTAGCAAACTAACCAATCATAGTATGATATGTAACATAAAACAAAATTTAAAAAATAATCCACGAGACCAATCAAAGAGAAATAAAGAAAAATTGAGATGCTCCAAAACAGACCTCATTTGGCACCATGGACTACAGAAACAACGGATAATCTGAAACAATGGTTTCCCGCATGGCACCTGCATCCTCGGATGATAGCTCCATGAGCTAGACATTCCGCTGATTCGTCACTCACTACAGCAACATATATATTGATATCATTAGTAGCCATATATTCCAGGGAAATCATAGTTCATTTAAAATGTTTAATAGCCAAATAAAATTGTAGAGCCATATATTCCAGGGAAGACTGTTTTCCACTAAGGATAACTGAACCACTGGACAAACTATGCTAAAATGTAGCTACTAAGAAAGTTGAATTTTAGCCAGCCAAACTATATCAATAGATACTCGGTCTGACTTGCTATGGTTATCCTCCTCAGCTTGGCCAACGTGAGAGAGGCGAAAAGAGCGAATAGAGACAAACCAGTAAGTTTAACTCAAACACCCTGCTGCATGCATGAACACTTAATTTGATATATAATATTTGGAGAACAAAATAAAGGAGTACCGCATAAAGGAGTTCAATGACAAGACACACAATATACCATTTTAAGCTGTTAACTTATACCATAATCAAGGAACATGGAATGTGCTAATCAACATCTTTTTAATTCCAGTAGAAGGGAAACATCTTCCATCAAAGAAAGACATGCACAACATAGATAGACAGAAATATCCAGAAATCAGGATCCAGAACACATGTCAATTATCCACCTATGTAGCTCCTATAGCACCTAACCTTGGGGAATACGCTTGCAGTATTGGTCGATACCAGAATAAATATAATTGCTAGACTATTGCTTAAGCTAGTTGACCAAACAACTCAATTTTGGTATTTAACTTTGCTCAATCAAATGATGAAATGAATATGAAACAAAATAACCTAGCTAGATTTTGGCTGCCGAAGACAGTAGCAGATTGGACAGGCGAAGGATTTGGATTATCATACACACGCAAACCAAGCTGACATAGAAGACAAGTAGTTTATAAGAAATAAGTAAGCTGGTACAAGAAAATATAAAACCCGTCAATCCAACTAAGAATAATATGCCTAGATAGAAGGCATGAAAAATATAATTTTTCAATGAGTAAATTTAGCTGAAAATTATAATGCAACCCAAAAAATATAATTTCAATCCCTTGATATCTGAAACTCGGAATTATGCAAGGAACCGACATATTCAAAAAATAACCAAGCATGAGAATTTTGACCTTTATATAATTACCTTCTGGATAGGATAGATGGGGTCCACCTCCATGGCTGCAAGCAAATCTATTAGATGCTCTCCATGAATCTACATCTACATATCATATTAATCAAATGAGACGCAAAATGTGTGTTTCCTCTAAATGAATAACCAAATCATGCTTTGCATCATAAAAATTTTTTAGTACTTGATGAATCTGCGATGCATGAAAACAACAAAACATGTGAGGATATAGCGGCAATAATAGTATTCTGTGAAAAAACAAAAAGATCCCCAACCTGGACTATGGTTCAAAATTCAAGAAGTCCAACTAAAAAGTAGGATTGCAATATATAATTGATGCAACCAGCAAGACTCTGATTTCTTAAAAGTTTCTAATTGGACGCATGAAATGGGAGGCACATGATTTTGACCCAATCAAGTCCGTATAAATCATGACACACAATATCTAATTAAGATATATTAAACAATGTTATGGTCAAAATTCAGGCCCAATCATTACCTACTAAAACAGCAAGATATAGGTCTATTCTTCTATTCAACTTCAATTGTCTTCCTTTAACACACCTGCAACAAAAAAAACAGGGGATCAAAATAAATGTGCAACCAGAAATGCAAAGAGAAAGGCCTATTTGAATCGATGACAAAATATACCAATTTGGAGGCAAATGGATTTGACCCAATCAAGTTCCTGTAGAACACTAACATACAATATCTAATTAAGAAATCCCTCAAAATAGTAGTAAAATGAACACATACGGTTTACCACAACATGCATTTGTTCATAGAAATTGGATCAGAATTGTTCAAGCACCTAATATTTGCGTAACTGCTCCATCTCTAATGTGTGAAGTACCACACTATTGCAAGAATCATAGTAAAAGGCAGGCCCTTTGAATAAAAAATAAGATGCACATACATCGTCATCTTCTGAAGAAATCATTAGGCATTTCCACAAACACATTGTGTACACCTGCAACCTCGAAATATGAGAGCAAAATAGAAGATGGTCAGGGAAGGGTATGGTAAGGCAAGGTAAAGATGATTGCTATACCTAAGGATGGTGCACCGACGACGAGAAAATCCTCCCCAGCGCTCCTCTAGGACAACTGGACGACGACTCCATGGAGGAGCTAGCTGTCTCTTCCTTGCGCTGCTGGCCATTTTTCTCCTCCTCGGCCAACCGGAATCGAAGAGGACCGAAGGCCTGGCGTCCCTGTTGTCCCTTCCTAGCCTGTGTGTGCATGGTAAACGGAGGAAGGTGCTCCTCCTGCCGACAAAGACGAGCGGCGTGGCAGAGGGGATGCCGCGGGACTCGGTGAGCTTGATGAGGAGACGGAGCGGCGGTAGCCGCCGGCGATGGCAACGGTGAGGCAGCGCTGCTTCCGCCTGGAGCGGCGACCTGCTGCCTCCACCTGCAGCCGCCGGCGATGGCGACGACGAGGCGACGCTACTTCCGCCGGGGCAGCCCGGTGGTGGCAACGACGAGGCGAGAGGGGATTGGGCCAGGGAGGTACTCCTACCGGCTGGCAGCGCGAAAGGCGGCGGCGGAGTGAGAGGAGATGGCACGGGGAGCGGCGGCTGGGCCAGCGGCGTGAAGGACGGCTGCGGAGGGAGGAATAGCAGGAGGGGAAGGGGGCGCGCAAGCAGGCGCTCCTCCTGGCAACGCCATGGCGCGCGGCTGTGGTGTGTGCGGGGCCGAAGGGGAGGAGCGGAGGAGGTGCAGGGCTGTGCGAGGATTGGGGATTTCAGAGGCGGCTAGGGTTGCTGTGTTTTGCTGCTTTTATATGACGCAGTGAAAAGAAATGGACGGGCAGATTCACTCGGAGGCACGATCCGACGGCCCACACCGCTGTGAAGCCCCCTATGGGGGGCATCATATATACCCCTGGATGGTTGTGGCGGTAGCGTCGTCGCTACAGTCTCAAAGAATGGCGCCGTTTTTTCAGCCGTATAGTAGGTTTCCCACTGTATTAATTTATTATTTTGGTCTTTGCGAAAAAAAGTGAGTATAGTACATGAAGTGCTAGAGGATAGCACCGGAAAACAAAAGAAGCTAAAACTAAGCTATACAAACTTTTTCCACCCAAAGCTGCATGCCAATGCCAGCTCTTCCTCTTAGCCTTGTGAAGGAGAAGTGCCATCTCACTCTTGAAAATGCTTGGAGCCTTGTAAATACTAGGAGCAACAATGCAACATCCTTTCCTTGAAAATGAAGTCATTCCTACTTATCCAAACAGGCTAACAAACAAACGCAATGATCTCCAGAGAGAAACGCCGCCCAAATATTAATAGCTTTCTTGAGATTGTTATTATAATCTAGTACCTTTTCAAGAACACACGCGAGCGTCGCATATCTTTCTTCATTAAGATAGAGAATGGGTTTATGAAATACATAAAACAAGAATCAGGTCACAAGCGACCTGTCTCGTACACCTCCACACTCACCCGCTAAGACTAAGTGATCTCTCCTTGCATCCCACTCTTCCACAACTTGGCGCGTTTCCACTGTTCGAACTCCACCCTAATGCGTCGACAGAGCTCCATTGGCAAGGTAGCAGTTTTGTCGAAGTCCCTTGCATTTCTTGCCAGCCAAAACTGCCTTGAGATCGGAGTGACCAAGGCGTTGAGTTCCTTCCTTTTCTTTGCAGGGACATCATTGGCAAGTCCTGGCCACCAGGTTTCCAGATCCGCATCAGCCGACAGCGTGAAGCGGTGCAGTCTTCTTGGCTGTGCCAGTCATCTCTTGAGTAAAAGCACTGCGAGGTGCTGCACCGTCTCGGCTTCCTGGCAGCATAGGGTGCACCAAGATGGCCGATGCAGCCCCCTCCTATGAAGTCTGCCCACAGTCCACATGCGGTTTCTCAGGGCTAACGACTGATGTGGGCATTACCTTTCGGGTAACTAATGTTACACTACCACTTGCGGTCCAACCAGGGGCCCATGAAGGCAGTCGATAGCCAGGTGGGCCACTACGTCGGTTCTAAAGAAGAATCCTTGAAGAACAAGATAATGAGACGAAGAATACAAGGAAAGTTTAGAGCTAGGATCTTTTGTAACCTAGTCGTACCCGGACAGATCTCTCGAGACCTGGCTCCCAACATAAGGGCCAGCAGAGAGGCTGCTGAGGACATCCACAATCTTAGCAAGCATAGCCAAGTCTAGAGTTAGGTCCCCGTAGAACTTAGACTCTCGACGAGATCACAGCTGAATCCTTCGGCACCCCATTGTAACCCGATATTTTCATAATCAAGATCAGACAGGCAGGACGTAAGGGTTTTACCTCATCGAAGGCCCCGAACCTGGGTAAATCATTCTCCCCGCTTGTTTGATAACCGATGTCTCGTGTCAGCCTACAGGATTCCATCTACCCTAAGCCCCTTACGGAGGGCATTGCCGAGGAGTACCCTCGACAACGACATATGGAGCTTATGTTTCAGTGGCGCCCCTGCAATCCATAGTTCCTTTGCGCCAGGAATTTGCGTTCTGTCTAAAACAGAACATGCTATATGCCGACTTCACTGAATAAGATCCACTAGCTAGTGGAATGCCTCCAGGTAATCCGATCTGGAGCGTCCTCGGTGGTTGTTTGGCCCTGAATGGTTTCCCATATTTGCAAGTACTCCATAATCTCTGGCACAAATGGGGCTCCTCTGATGGATATGATCCACTTGTTGTCTTGCAGAGCAGTCTTAACACTGTCATCCATGCAAGCATGCTTCGCAAACTTGGGAAGGCGCAGCGCCAATTGCTCAATGCCCCTGCCATTAAGCCAATTATCCCCCTAGAACAGCATGCTTTTACCAACGCCGAGGTTGCAGTCGGTTGCAGTTCTGAAGAGGTCTTCAGCAATGGGCGCAATCTTGAACTTCATACGTTTCCACGGTTTGTCCTCCTCCCCTATCCCCATCCATCGCCATCTCATCCTAAGAACATGATTTAGCAGGCGTAGGTTTTTGACACCCAGCCCACCCAGCAGCTTGGGAGAGCATATCGTGTCCCAGGCCAGCACGCATTGGTCCTTCCTTTCCTCTATTGATGCTGATCAGAAGAACCCCTTGAGAAGCTTGTTCATCAAGCAATTAAAAAACCAGTGAGTTAGGTCTAGGGAGAACATGTGGATGGGGGAGGCAGAGCTCTTCGCCAAATTGCAGTACAGTCCAGAGGATGGGGGAGGCAGAGCTCTTCACCAAATTGCAGTGCAGTCCAGAGGCCGCTCCAAAGGTACGCAAAATTTGCACTACTGCTTCTGCTTCTTCCTTTATAGGCTTGATCAAGATTACCACGTCGTCCGCGAATAAAGATAGACGATCCTTGATTCCACTTCGCACAAATGTTGCGAACAGGCCTTGTCGTTCGGACAACTTGATAACAACGTTTAAAACATCCATGAACAGAACGAAGAGAGATGGGGAGATGGGATCCCCCTGCCGTAGGCCTCCTGCATGCCAGAATTTTCCGCCGGGATTTCCATTTATCAACACCCGTGTACTCATCATTCACAGGAGCGTCAACACCTATTTATCCATTTGTGCCCAAATCCACGGTATCTCAAGATCTGAAGTAGAAGGGGCGACGATATTGAGTCAAAAGCTTTAGCCATGTCTAGCCTCAACATGAGTGCCGGAATCCGATTGCAGTGCAAACTCTTGATGGACTTTTGAACCATGAGAAAATTTTCTTGGACTGTTCTTCCCTGCACGAATGCGCTCTGATTTGAGTCCATAAGCTGCTTGATGGGGTTGACCAGCCACATAGCCATTACCTTCGCCACTATATTTGCAACGCTATGTATCAGGCTGACCGGCCTAAAGTCGCCCACCTCAATCGCACCCTCTTTCTTTGGAAACATAGTGTTGTATGCTTCATTCATTCTCGCAAAGCCCCTATCGTCTCTATTGTCAAAACAAGCTATGATGGCGTGTAACTCACACGTTCGTTGGGAACCCCAAGAGGAAGGTATGATGCGCACAGCAGCAAGTTTTCCCTCAGAAAGAAACCAAGGTTTATCGAACCAGGAGGAGCCAAGAAGCACGTTGAAGGTTGATGGCGGTGGGATGTAGTGCGGCGCAACACCAGAGATTCCGGCGCCAACGTGGAACCTGCACAACACAACCAAAGTACTTTGCCCCAATGTTGGGGGGATAACCCCCGGTATGCCAAAGGCATGCCAAACCGGATGGTTTGAGCCATCGAGATACCGGTTTAATGTTCTTACCGGAAGCCTGGTAGGAATTTGGGAAAGCAAAGCTAGGCCGGTATCCCCAAGGGGTATGCCGGAATCCGGTAAAGAAGATACCGGAAAGGAGAGCCTGTCGGCAGGACTGGTCAAAGATTCTCTCCAGAGCAAGAAGACAAAGATGAGCTAAGCAAAGTAACTTTAGACGAAGGGCTGACGATAAAGAGAAGGATGACGGTCAAAAGAAGCCGGAGGACGTCAGCGCCCCTGATTAAAGAGGACTCCGGTGTCATTTATGATTAAAGTAGCTTTATAAAGTAGTTTGTCTAGTCAAAGATGCCATTAGGGTTTCTTCCAGTGTAAGCCACCCTCTCCCCTATATAAGGAGAGGGGGTACTGCCTCCTACAGGCGCGAGACCACAGAATAGCTTGTACTGAAGAACTTGTAACCATGTTGAGATCAATGAAGCTAGCGATCTAGTAAAGAGTTCTTCCTCTTGTCTCTCTTCTTGTATACCGGCCTTTGGTTGTGTTCTTGAGGAAAGCATCCGGAAGTTCTTCCCATCTAATCGCAAACCCTCCCCCGAATCCTCATACGTCCATTCGGCCCCAACTTAAGCCATCCTATGGCATCTGCTCGTTCACCACGACGACAGTTGGCGCCCACCATGGGGCATGAAGTGGCGCATGCTGGAATACACATTCGGGCGGGCCTCCTCGAGTTCGCCGGCGAGCGTACGATGTCTGCGCTCGTCCGAGCTTCTACTCCATCGACTTCATCAACGACAACGCGGGCTGCTTCGCCAACGGCGGCATCTTCCCCAAGAACGGCCGCATCATCGAGTTCGGCAGCCACCGCGTCTACTTCGGCACCGTCCCTGTGCGCCAGCGCCTCTCGCCGGTGCTGGTGGCACCGGACCCGCCAAGATGGCTCTGTGCTGGTCGCGCCGCCGGCAGCGCCGAGGTAATGATGACCGGTGTGGCTGGTGCAGGGAAAGGAGGTTGCGGCTGAAGGTGCTTGGTCGCGCGGTTTCGACCCGTGCGGCCAAGCCACCGCTGGAGCGTGACACCGGCGCGCCGGGAGCGTCTTCCGCACCACCGGCAACACCTCTCCAAGCGGCGATGAGCGCGCTGGCAACCCCCATCGCGCAGAACATCGACCCGGCAGCGGCTCAGGCGGAGCTGGAGGCGCAGCGCCTGAGGATACTCGAGAGCGGCAAAGACGTCGTCAAGGCGCAGCGCGAGCTGAACCTAACCGTACGTGAGTATAACGCTGCCCATGGCTTTGCTTCTGTTAGCGCTCATGCTGCTAGGATACCGGAAAACCGGCTTAAGGCTCGCAATCTAACCAGGATTTGCGTAAGGAGATTCTTACCGGCAAGAGTACCTCTGCATCTGTTAGCATTGTAGAGAAACCTAAGTACAGCAGTCCGGATAAAACCATAAAAGCTGCTAAAGCTGCTGTAGATCTGTGTGACTCGCTTACCGGAGAGGCTCTGGCAAAGCAACAAGAGCGTGTCAGAGAGCTGCTAGATACTGTAGAGCAGCAGAACGCTGAGCAGCTGGCTAAGCTGAACAAGGCTATAGCCTCGAAATCCGCGCGTTCAACAAAGAATGCCGGAAGCAAGTCCCATGGGCAGGCCTCGTCCCCCCATCCGGACAGAAGAAAAGAAAAAGAAGTGAACGCACGGCAGATGACTGTGTATGATCCGGTCCTTGCCGGTAAACAAAAAGCCGGGCAACACGATGCCGGTAGAAAAAGCCAAGGGGCAGAACGAGGCTACGCCAAGGAAGGCTATGCCGGAAACAATCATGCCGGTAGACATGAAACCGGGCAAAACTATCCAGCTGCAAGGGCAGCATACGATGATGATGAGGAGGAGATGCCTCCACCAAGGTACCGGCAGGCAAGGGCCGCGGCACCAGAACGTTACGATGAAGCCGATTCCGCGAGACCGGCAGCGTACCGGAACCCGTTGGGGGAACGCTTGGGAGAGAGATACTTACCGGAACGGGATGCGAGGCACCGTCTGGATAGAGTGTACCTGTCAGAAATGATCGAGGAGGAAGGTCCTCCAGGTCCAAAGTGCTTTGGCCCAAGAATCATGAGAGAAAAACCACCAGTTCGCAACTTTACGTTGCCCCGTGACACAAAAACATACGATGGCACTACGAAGCCGGAAGATTGGCTCGCGGATTACGTGACCGCGGTGTACGTCGCAGGCGGTGGAGGAACCGTAGCAGGAGGAGGAAACCGGCGATGGGCCGTGAGGATCATACCATCGTTTCTGGTTGGACCGGCAAGAATCTGGCTAAACAACTTGCCGGCAGGAAGCATAAATGGCTGGCTGGATTTTGAGGAGGCTTTTGTGAGCAATTTCAGCAGCACCTATCAAAGGCCAAACAGGCCGCAGCAGCTTGCTCTGTGCGTGCAACGCCCGAACGAAACAGACCGGGATTATCTGGCCCGGTGGAACACCACAAGGAACTCTTGTGAAGGGGTAATCGAGGCACAGGCCATTGCTTGGTTTAGCAGTGGGTGCAAAAGAGGTTCGCCGTTGTGGCAAAAGCTGCAGCGGAACATGCCGACAACGTTGGCGAGAGATGATACGTGTGGCGGATAACTATGCGTTGGGAGACCCAACGCAGCCGGCAATGCAACCTGAACCGGAACAGCTACGCCAAGAGCAACACCGGGACAACCGGAACAACAAGAGGAGGGAAGATTTCCCGGATCGAAGGTATGGCTCGCAGCAAGTTGCTGCTGTGCAGGAAAACTCTGATGCCAGCGGCAGCCAGAGGCAAAGAACCGGATCGCAGCCATGGGCGGGTCCAAAGAAACAATGGGTGGAAAAGAAACCCTGGGTCCAGAAAAGAAACTGGCAAGAACCCGCAAAGTACACCATGGAAGCTGCCATGGACCAACCATGCCGGTGGCACACACCGAATCCGGCACACCCGTCAAACCATCTGACGAAGGATTGTACCTGGACCAAGTACTTGATGGAAAAGGGGGCGGTAAAAGATGCCCAAGGGCGAGGAGGCAATGCAATGATGCCACCACCGGACATGCCGCGGCAGCAACAGCTACCGCCACCACCGCCGCTTACCGGGCCAAACGCTTTACCGGTGCAGCCAAACCGGCAGCAGTACCAGCAGGTTAACCGGGTGGAGCAAGATGATAACCAACCACCTCCACCGGCACCTTTAGGCCGGAATGTTTACGAAGACCCGCATTTGTGCTGTGTTGTTTTTGTCACTGAGCCAACAGACAGGCAAAGTATGCATCGCCGCTCCATGGAAGTAAATGCAGTGATGCCGGCAGTGCCCAGATACATGCAGTGGTCCAACCAGGAAATTGCTTGGTCGATCAAGGATCACCCCAAAATCATGCCGAATACGGGCGGATATGCTCTTGTTGTGGACCCAATCATGAAAGGGCCGCAAACTCGAGTGAAGTTCAGCAAGGTGCTGATAGACAATGGCAGCAGCATCAACATCATGTACAAGCACACCATGCATACGTTGGGCATAACAGAAAACATGCTTCAGCCAACGCGCACAACGTTCCACGGGATCGTTCCGAGTTTGTCCTGTGCAACGGTTGGAAAAGTCCGGGTGGACGTGTCGTTCGGAGGACGTGACAATTGCCGGGTTGAGAACCTGGAGTTTGAGGTGGTGGACTTAGATAGTCCGTACCATGCCTTGCTGGGGAGACCGGCGCTGGCGGCCTTCATGGCCTCTACCCACACGGCGTATCTCAAGATGAAGATGCCGGCACCTCGTGGACCTCTGACTGTGGTGGGAAACTACAAGATCTCGCTGGAAACAGCGTCTGCCGGGTCGAACCTAGCGGAATCGCTGGTGATCGCGGAGGAAAAGAAAAGGATGCAAACAAGCCGTTGCGCCGGCTCGGTCCTCACGGCTTGAGCTTAGCGGCAATGAGCGCAAGTCCGAGCGCTCCGGCGTTCAAACCGTCGAAGGAAACAAAGGACATTGTGCCGGATCCGGCTTACCCGGAGCGCACCGTTCGTATCGGTGCCGGCCTCGATCAAGCATAGGAAAGCGCGCTCGTCGCCTTCCTCCGTGAGAATCGGAATATCTTTGCCCGGTCAATCGAAGATTTGGTAGGTGTTCCGAGGGAGCTGGCTGAGCACTCCTTGAACGTTCGGAAAGATGCCAAGCCGGTGCGACAACCCTTGCGCCGGTTCGCTGAAGATAGAAGAAAGATCATAGGAGAAGAGGTAACCAAACTGCTTGTTGCCAAATTCATTGTGGAGGTCACGCACACAGAGTGGCTGGCCAATCCGGTGATGGTTGAAAAGAAGAAAGATGAGAACCTGGAGGCAAAAGCTCCGAAGGTGTGGCGCATGTGCATCGACTAGACCAACCTCAACAAAGCTTGCCCAAGAGACCCTTTTCCTTTACCACGGATCGATCAAGTGATTGATTCAACCGCCGGGTGTGAGTTGTTGTCCTTCCTGGATGCCTATTCCGGTTTCCACCAGATTCCCTTGAAAAAGGAAGATCAAATAAAAACTGCGTTCATTACCCCGCACGGGGCTTACTGCTATATCACTATGCCTTTTGGTTTGCGCAACGCTGGTGCAACGTACCAGCGCTCGTATGCAAAAATGCTTGTTTGATCAAATCGGAAAGAATGTGCAGGTGTATGTGGATGACATCGTGATAAAAACTAAGGTAAAAGATACCCTGATCGATGATCTCCGGCAAACGTTTGATAACCTAAGAAGGTTCCGGATGAAACTCAATCCGGCAAAATGTACCTTCGGTGTTCCAACCGGCAAGCTGCTGGGTTTCCTCGTCTCAAGCCGAGGCATTGAGGTCAATCCGGTTAAGATTAGGGCAATCGAAAGAATGACAATACCACAGGATCTGAAGGACATACAAAAGTTTACCGGAAGCTTAGCATCGCTAAGCCGGTTCATAAGAAGGTTAGGAGAAAAGGCCTTGCCGTTGTATGCCTTAATGAGAAAATCCGATAAGTTCGTCTGGACCCCTCAGGCAGACGCAGCATTCAAGGAGCTGAAAACGATGTTAGCTACCGCGCCAATATTGGCTTCGCCGTTGGAAAGAGAACCGATGTTGTTATACATAGCAGCAACCAACCGGGTCGTGAGTGTTGTTGTGGTAGTAGAAAGAGAAGAGGAAGGAAAAACCGTCCGGAGGCCGGTATACTACCCGAGCGAAGTGCTCTCCCTCTCAAAGCAAAACTACCCGCACTTCCGGAAAATGACCTATGGCGTGTTTATGGCCGCCACAAAGCTCAAGCACTACTTCGAGGAACATCCTATGAAGGTGGTGAGTGAAGCACCCATCTCCGACATCATGTGCAACAAAGACGCCGAATGCCGGATTGCAAAATGGGCGATCCGGATATCACCATACGTGCCGGTGTATGAAAGAAGAGATGCCATAAAGTCACGAGGCTTTAGCTGATTTCCTTGTTGATTGGGCGGAGATGCAATACAAACCGCCGGATCGAGAAGATAGAGTACTTGGAAAATGCACTTTGATGGATCCAAGCTCAAGGAGGGTCTAGGTGCCGGTGTGGTGCTTACTTCACCAAAAGGAGACCACCTCCGGTATGTTTTGCAAGTACATTTCAGGGCATCGAACAATGTCGCTGAATATGAAGCTTTGATCCATGGGCTTAAGGTCGCAAAAGAAATCGGTGTGCACCGGATCATTTGCTATGGAGATTCAGATCTTGTGGTACAGCAGTGTTCCGGAGATTGGGATGCAAAAGATGCCAACATGGCCTCGTACCGGTTTCACGTGCAAAAGATTGCCGGATTCTTCGAAGGTTGTGAGTTTCACCATGTACCGCGTGCGTGAAAATGAAGCTGCGGATGCTTTGTCTAAGATAGGCTCATCCCGACAAGAAATTCCTCCCGGAATAGCTTTGGCACACCTGAGAGTACCATCAATCAAGCCAAGTCCAGAGTCGGAGTCAATTTTTGTACCGGAGTCACACGTGGTGCCCATGGATATCGATGAAGGGAACCCGGGGACTGCTCCGGCAAACCCGGGGACTGCTCCGGCAAGCTCGGGGACTGTTCCGGTAAGCTCGGGGACTGCCGTACCCGTATCGGAAGAAATGATGCTGGTGGATAGCATGGAGATAGATGCACCGGTGTTTTTGATTCGAGAGATACCGTCATGGGCTAAACCTATTAAGGAATTCCTAATCAACGGCACCTTGCCGGCCGATGAAAATGAGTCAAGGAGGATACAAAGAAGGTCCAAAGCTTACACATTCATCAATGGTGAGGTGTACAAAAGAAGCGTTACCGGTGTCCTTCAAAGATGTGTGGAACCGGAGGAAGGGAAGGAGATGCTTGAGGAAATTCATCAAGGAGAATGTGGGCACCATGCTTCGTCAAGGGCGCTAGTAGCAAAGGTATTCCGGCATGGGTTTTATTGGCCCACTGCTTTGGAGAACGCTGAGGATTTGGTAAGAAAATGCAACGGGTGCCAGAGGTACGCCAAGCAAAATCATACCCCAGCGTCCGGTTTAAAGACAATACCGCTAACATGGCCGTTTGCTGTTTGGTGCCTTGACATGGTTGGCCCATTCAAGACTGCAAGGAGCAGCATGACTCACATCTTGGTCATGGTGGATAAGTTCACTAAATGGCTAGAAGTAAAACCTATCGCAAAGTGTGATGGGCATACAGCTGTGAAATTCTTGAAAGATGTCATCTTGCGGTATGGATACCCGCACAGCATCATCACTGACAATGGAACCAACTTTGCTCAAGGTGAGTTCAAAAGGTTCTGTGAGGATAAGAATATCCGGTTGGATTTGTGCTCGGTGGCACACCCACAAGGCAACGGCCAAGTGGAAAGAATGAATGCTTTGGTACTCTCCGGTATCAAACCCAGACTCATTGACGCAGTGGAAAAAGCACCGGGGTGTTGGCTTGATGAGATACCATCAGTGCTGTGGAGTATAAGAACAACCCCAAACCGGTCTACCGGATACACTCCGTTCTTCATGGTCTATGGAGCAGAAGCGGTCATACCAACCGACATCATCCACGATTCACCAAGAGTACAGCTCTATACTGAGCAAGAGGTCAAAGAGGCCAGAGAAAATGATGTGGAGTTGCTAGAAGAAGCAAGAGAGCTGGCTTTGGCAAGAACAGCCATTTACCAGCAAAACCTCAGACGCTATCATGACCGGAAAGTTAATCCAAGAGTTTTCCGGGAAGGAGATCTTGTGCTTCGCCTAGTGCAGCGCACTGAAGGCCGGCATAAGCTCTTGCCACCTTGGGAAGGTCCCTTCATTGTAAGCAAGGTGCTTCACAATGATGCATACTACCTAATTGACGCACAGGAGTGGAAAGAAGGAAAGGCGGACAAGTCCGGAGAGGAGAGCAAGCGTCCATGGAACATAGCTCTGTTGCGTCCTTTCTACTCTTGAAGTGGTGGTGTAAGAAGTTCCTTTTTTGTACCTTATATGCTATGAATAAAAGATGCCAGAACCTTGAATGAATCTCGGGGACTACCCCAATAAGGTTGCATGTAACTTGTTTATTTTTTCAGTTTACCGGTTGCTTATTGAATGTTTTATCTTTCCGGTTTAGTAGTGTGCTAAATCCTACCGGAGTCTTCGACTCTTCTGCTTGTCCGCAAACCGGCTTCATGGCAAGCAAGATAAACCGGTAGGAGATAAGCACATGAACTGCGAAAAGGGAGAGCAGGAAAGAACAATCCGGAAAATCTAACTAACCCCGGCTAAACCGGTTTTTTGCAAAATTTCAAAGTTATTTCTAAGTTCAAGAAGATGTTTGTTTGGTGAAAGAACCTTGTGCTCATACGCCAAAGAACGCCCAGAGAAGGCAGGCAGAGCCAAGGCAAAAGAACCAAGTATGCATCAAATTGGATGCGGAAACAATTGGGAAATCTTTGCAGGTGCGGGATAAAAGCGTAACCAAAAGCAAGTGTGCTAAAGCAAACTTAAAATAATTAGCTACCGGTATAACTTACCGGCAGAAAATGTTGTACCACAACCAAAAGCAGATTTAAAGTCTTACATCATAGACCCCGGCATTCCGGGGCAGAATTTAACAAACATTGTTTCAAAGCAAACAGGACCAACAGGCACAGCAGGCACACATATCACAGAGAATCATCACGCAGCGGGGGCTTCCGGAGGAGCATCGCCGGCATCAGCGTCGTCCAAGAGCTCTTCTTCGGCTTCATCCTCCTCCTCGTCGAGATAGTCCTTGACGCCAGGAGGGGGAGGGATGAAGGTGCGCATGTCGGCATACTCCGCAATGCGGTACGCGCGATCCTGCCGCTTAGCGGAGAGGATCGGGTCCAGATCGGTTTCTGCGTCTTCACGCACGCCGGTGAGGGCGTCCAGATCGAGCTCCGGGTACCAGGAGCAGGCGACGCGGAGGGCGGAGTCCGCGCCAGCGCGGGCAGCGGAGCACTGCCACTCGCGGATCCTCCTGCCGCCGCCCTTGAGACGATCGCTGATGAGGGAGAAGGTGTCTGGCACCTCCTCGCCAGGCCATAAGGTCCTGAAGAGCTGGGTAGCTACATCAGGGATGTCGCATAAAATGCGGTCTATGGCGCGCATATGGGACACCCGCGCGTTAAGCGCGACCAGATGGTCGTTGGGCGTCCATGGCACGGTAAGATCCGCTCGGCCTTGGTCCTTGCGGCGCGCGTCCACCTTCTTGACAGCGTACCCCTGGGAGTCCGGAAAGAGGCCTGTGTAAAGAAAGAAAAAGGTCAAGGAAGAGAGACCGGAAAGAAAAGAGACCGGAAAGAAAAGAGTCCGGAAGAAAAAAGACCGGAAGGAAAGATAACGGAAAGAAAATGGGGTGGGAGGAAAAAAGGCTCATATGCAGTAGTCAAAGTGTAAAATAAAAGAACTTACGGTGGGCGAGGGTGTCGGTCTGCAGGATCAACTGATCGCATTCCTTATGCTCCTCCTCCAGCCGCGCGGCCTTCTCCTCGGCACCTTTCCGGGCCTTGGCCGCCTCCTCCAGCTCAGCCAGCAGCACCACGTTGGCGTTACCGGCGTCCTCCAGAGCCTCCTCCATCTTGGCCGCTGCATCAGCTGCAGCGGCTTCGAGGGCCTTGGCATGGTCAAGCCCCAGTTGGATGAGCTGGGTCTTGAGCTTCCGGTGGCTGGTCTCGAGGGCATCCAGCTCCTCCTTATGCTGCCGGATGAGCTGGTCCTTCTCCCCTGTAACCGGAAAAGAAAGTGTTAACAAGGTTATACTAGTAAAAATGGAAAAGAAACCAAGTTTAAAGGAAAAAGGAGAGAATCGTACGTTGGGCGGTGGCAAGCTGCTCCTTGAGAGCGTCAATGGAAGCTTCCGGGACCACTGTTAAGCAGAAATTGTGAATGTTAGGAAGAAAAAAGGTTTCCGGTATGAAAGAGGCCGGCAGAACAAAAATTTACCTTGGCACTTATCATGTGCCTCAGCGAGCTCCCGGTGCTCCCATAGAAGCTCCTCGAAGAGGGCCTTCCGAGCGTCAGTCGTGAGCTGTTCAAGAAAAAGAAGATTTTAAGTTAAGTTTTGCGCTAAGAACAAGGTTCTTAACCCGAAACTCGGGGACTGGCAGTGCCGGTTTTGCGCTAAATTTTTAAGTTAAGTTTTGCGCTAAGAACAAGGTTCTTAACCCGAAACTCGGGGACTGGCAGTGCCGGTTTTGCGCTAAATTTTTAAGTTAAGTTTTGCGCTAAGAACAAGGTTCTTAACCCGAAACTCGGGGTCGGGCAGAGTGCCGGTTTTGCGCGTTTTAAGATAAGTTTTGCGCTAAGAACAAAGTTCTTAACCCGAAACTCGGGATCGGGCAAGTGTCGGTTTCACGCTAAATTTTTAAGTTGAGTTTTGCACTAAGAGCTGCGCTCTCACCACAAAACTCGGGGACTGGGAGGATAGACAAGAGAGAAACCGGCATGAAACCAAGGAAAAGATAAAACAAAGTCGGAAACGAAGAAACCGGTAAAGATTGAGACAAGTTAGCAAAACATACCATCAGATTGTTCGTGGAGTCGTACCACGCGCTGTCGAGCTCTTTAACGGCGCTGCGAAGCCGCATAAAGTGCTCCTCGGAAGACCGGTCCCCGACAGGTCGGTGCCGGCAGCCTGTCCTTGCCCGTGCCGCGGGTTGCCGGAGTCATGTCCGCGGCGTTCCACTTTTGGGCATAGGGCAGAAGGTGCCCCGGTCGCGGCCTTGGCGCTTGAACTGCGTGATGCGGCCAAGAAGGCCGGTGGCCTTCGTGGCGGCATCTTTGGCGGCCTTGGCGACGTGCAGCACCAAGGGCTGCCGGCCGCCGAAGAGGCGGCTCGGAGGCCGTCGCCTTCCCCTTGATGAGCTTGGAGGTCTTGGGCGGCGGCGCGGTAGAAGCGGCCCCGAGGGGCTTGGCGCGAGGAGCACCTGGCGGCGGCATCAGGAGGGAGCGTGGAGACGGAGGAGCGCTGGGCGCATCACCCGGTTTGGAGCCTTCCGGCGCGGAAGATTCCGGCGCGGAAGTTGTTGTCTTTTCAAGGACGGGAGGAGCTGGAGGCTCCGCCCGCCCGGCAGCTTCTTCTTCTCCGGCGCCGATGTTGCTGGCGCCGGTATCCTGGGGTCTCCGGAGGGAAGGAAGGATCCTCCTCCGTGCGGTGATCTGACGATGAAGGGGCCGCACGCCCCGAACTTGTTGTGCCCCCCGAAAGGGAGGCAGAGATGTTGCCGGCACCAGGTGGTGCCGGGCTTGAGCGAGGAGGAGGGGTTGAAGTCCTTGCGGAATCTTCAGAGCCCGATGGCCTTGGGCCAAGCTTGAGCGCAGGGCTGAGAAAAAGAAAGAAAAACAGTTGGAAAAAGCAACCGGAAAAAGAACTTGGCGAAAAAAGAGGCAAGCCGGAAAATGAGTAACTTACCCGGAAGAGGTTGGCATCGCCTTGCGCCCGTAGCGACGCATGCCCACCTGCTTCTCCCCCAGGGGCTCGGTCCGGAAGCGCTTGGAGGGGCGGGCCCGGGCCGGCACCGGCATCAGATGCCGGCTGCTTGTTCTTTTGGCCCTGGGCCATGAGCTTGTCCACGAACTCGGAGCCGGCCTCGGCGCGCAGGGGCGGCACGCGCTCATGGATCTGTGAATTAATTTTGGCTAAGAAGCAATTCACAGGAAAGCGATAACGGAAGGTAAAGGAAACCGGAAAAGAAAATACCTCAAGCGTGGTCAAGTCGTCAGCGGACCCGGTTGGCTTTGGCGGAGACCGGCCAAGGTGCGCTGCCGGAGTCTTGCCCATCTTCAAATCCTTCCAGAAAATGTAAGGATCCGGGTCAAAGGAGTCGAGGGCGCGAGGCTGGCAAGGTCCACGCCGCTCTGCTTCAATGAGGGGGAAGCGGTCCTTGGCCTGAAACAAGAAAAAAGTAAGATTAGCAAGAGCAGAAAGCTACCGGCCAAAAACAACCCCAGTCGCATAATCCCTTACTTCTTGGGTCGGAGGATTATCAGTGCTGAGGGGAAGGAGGCCCCATTCCCAATCAGAGGGCATAGCAGTTTGGCAAATCTGCTTAGCCTTGCGAACAACATCCCTTTTGCTAAGAGGACGGCCTGTGATCTTGGTAGGATCTCCTGGGCCATACATCTCGCTCATCCTATGTGCGCGGCGCTTTAGAGGAAGCACCCGGCGCGAAATAAAAGTGCGGATGATGTCATCCGAGCAGATCTTGGTCTCCTTCTTCAAAGAGGTCAAGAAGCGTACCACCCGGCTGGTTTCGGCGTGATCGGACTTCGGGTTGTAGCTCCAGCTTGGTCCTGCTGGGGGGCCCCGCTTCGAAGGGAGGAAGATCGATGAGATCGGCGCGGCCGGTGTTCTTCACGTAGAAGAAAGTCCCTTGCCACAACCGGCAAGATTCGAGGCCGGAAAACTTAAAAAAGGGGCTCCCTTGACGGGAGCCGATAATGCAAGACCCGCACTGAACGGGGGGTTTGGGTTTAGGAATATCCTTGCCCTGAACGGAGTTGATCCGAAGAGCAAAGAAACGAGCAAACGTCTCACGAGTGGGACGAATGCCGATATAGGCCTCCATGAAGGTGGCGTAGCAAGAGAGGTAGAAGATGGCGTTGCCAGGAAGGTGGTGAGGTTGGAGTTTGTAAAAATCCAAAAACTCCCGGAAAAAAGGGGAGGCAGGAAGGCCGAAGCCACGCTCAAAGTGAGCAAGAAAGACAACATATTCGTCATCTTCAGGATCCGGTTCGATTTCGCCATCCGGAATCCGGCAAGAAACTCCTTCCGGAATCCGTCGAGACCGGTATAACCAGTCGATCTCGAATTCGGTAACACTGGAACCCATCCAGGCTCCGCGGGTGATTGGGGAAGGCTCCTCGCCGGAAGATTGGCTGGAGCTGCTAGAGGTTGGGCTACCGGAAGCTTGACTAAAGCTACCGGATTCTAGGTGGCCACCGGACTCTTGATGGCTACCGGATTCCTGCTGATTGCCGGAATCGGTCTCCATCGGATCTGAAGCCGTGGATTCACCGGGAGATGATCTACGGCGCTTAAGAGAAAGGGAAGAAGAAGATGCAGAGGAGGATTCCTCGTCAGACATCGCGAGGGGAGGCGAAAAAACAAGAATCCCAGACTTGGACCCCGCGTGAAGATCTACGAGTAAGAAGAAAACCAAAGAAAAAGAGGAAATAAGAACACTAAAGACCCAAGATCTGGAAGGCAAGCAGAGGACGAGTGAAACGAGATTGGTACCAACCTTGAGCGGCGGAGTCGCTGATGGAAGAGTTTGCCGGCGGCGGAGCGGACCTGCGGTCGCCGGGGAGCACCGTCGACGGCGAGGCGGAGAAGCTCGCAAAGAAGCACGAATGCGGCGAGAGCAATGAAGTTGCTGCCGAAGATCTCTGCACAGCGAAGTCCGGCGGAGGCACGGCGTGAGTTCGCCGGGCGCCGGAGCTTGAGCGAGCGACGGCGGACGGAGAGCGGCGGAGGCGCAAAGGCGTGGAGCTCTGTGCGCGAAGGAGGAGAATGCGAAGAAGATGAAGAAGAAGGGGCGGTTGTGTTTATAAAGGAGAGAGAAGGTGGGCAGGAAACCGCTGGGCCGCGGCGGTTCGCCTCGCGGCCCGCGACGGTTCGCACCTTGGGCCGCCACGTGGCGAGGGAATACACGCGAGGAAATGGGGAGCCACACCGAGGCGCACACGGCATCCCGAAGAGGTAGTGGGATCCGCTGCGTTGCATTAAATGAGCGCGCGGGAGTCGAAGCGATATGACAACTGACACTGGCGCGACAGTCACAGTGCGCATGTCTCTGTTAGGCGCGGGGCCCGAGATATTCTCGACTTCGCCGAGGAAGCAGTAAAGACACATGATACCGGAAAAGAGAGATGCCGGAACAAGCATTGCAAAGAGAAGAGAAAGAACAAGGGTAAAGGTGCCGGAACTAAGCTCAAGACATGAGTAATTAAACCGGTATCCTAAGGAAATGAGAACCTGGCATGGTCTGTAGGATAGAATCCTCCAGGCTATACCAGCTTCGGGGACTAATGTTGGGGGGATAACCCCCGGTATGCCAAAGGCATGCCAAACCGGATGGTTTGAGCCATCGAGATACCGGTTTAATGTTCTTACCGGAAGCCTGGTAGGAATTTGGGAAAGCAAAGCTAGGCCGGTATCCCCAAGGGGGTATGCCGGAATCCGGTAAAGAAGATACCGGAAAGGAGAGCCTGTCGGCAGGACTGGTCAAAGATTCTCTCCAGAGCAAGAAGACAAAGATGAGCTAAGCAAAGTAACTTTAGACGAAGGGCTGACGATAAAGAGAAGGATGAAGGTCAAAAGAAGCCGGAGGACGTCAGCGCCCCTGATTAAAGAGGACTCCGGTGTCATTTATGATTAAAGTAGCTTTATAAAGTAGTTTGTCTAGTCAAAGATGCCATTAGGGTTTCTTCCAGTGTAAGCCACCCTCTCCCTATATAAGGAGAGGGGTATCGCCTCCTACAGGCGCGAGACCACAGAATAGCTTGTACTGAAGAACTTGTAACCATGTTGAGATCAATGAAGCTAGCGATCTAGTAAAGAGTTCTTCCTCTTGTCTCTCTTCTTGTATACCGGCCTTTGGTTGTGTTCTTGAGGAAAGCATCCGGAAGTTCTTCCCATCTAATCGCAAACCCTCCCCCGAATCCTCATACGTCCATTCGGCCCCAACTTAAGCCATCCTATGGCATCTGCTCGTTCACCACGACGACACCCAACGAAACAGTGAGGTTGTCAATCTCACCGGCTTGCTGTAACAAAGGATTAACCGTATTGTGTGGAAGATGATTGTTTGCAGAGAAAAAAGTAAAGAACAAGTATTGCAGCAGATTTGTATTTCAGTATAAAAGAATGGACCGGGGTCCACAATTCACTAGAGGTGTCTCTCCCATAAGATAAAAGCATGTTGGGTGAACAAATTACAGTCGGGCAATTGACAAATAGAGAGGGCATAACAATGCACATACATGTCATGATAAGTACAGTGAGATTTAATTGGGCATTACGACAAAGTACATAGACCGCCATCCAACCGCATCTATGCCTAAAAAGTCCACCTTCAGGGTTATCATCCGAACCCCTTCCAGGTATTAAGTTGCAAAGCAACGGACAATTGCATTAAGTATGGTGCGTAATGTAATCAACAACTACATCCTTAGACATAGCATCAACGTTTTATCCCTAGTGGCAACAACACAAGCACAACCTTAGAACTTTCATCACATCGTCCCAGGTATCAATGCAGGCATGAACCCACTATCGAGCATAAATACTCCCTTTTGGAGTTAAGAGCAAAAACTTGGCCAGAGCCTCTACTAATAACGGAGAGCATGCAAGATCATAAACAACACATAGGTAATAACTTGATAATTAACATAACATGGTATTCTCTATCCATCGGATCCCGACAGACACAACATATAGTATTACAGATAGATGATCTTGATCATGTTAGGCAGCTCACAAGATCCAACAATGAAGCACAATGAGGAGAAGACAACCATCTAGCTACTGCTATGGACCCATAGTCCAGGGGTGAACTACTCACTCATCACTCCGGAGGCGACCATGGCGGTGAAGAGTCCTCCGGGAGATGAATCCCCTCTCCGGCAGGGTGCCGGAGGAGATCTCCAGAATCCCCGAGATGGGATTGGCGGCGGCGTCTTTGTAAGGTTTTCCGTATCGTGGTTTTTCGCCTCGGGGTTTCGCGACGGAGGCTATAAGTAGGCGGAAGGGCAGAGTCGGAGGGCCGACGAGGGGCCCACACCATAGGGCGGCGCGGGCCCCCCTCTGGCCGCGCGGCCCTATGGTGGCGGCGCCTCGTCGCCCCACTTCGTATCCCTTTCGGTCTTCTGGAAGCTTCGTGGCGAAATAGGACCCTGGGATTTGATTTCGTCCAATTCCGAGAATATTTCGTTACTAGGATTTCTGAAACCAAAAACAGCAGAAAACGACAGAATCGGCTCTTCGGCATCTTGTTAATAGGTTAGTTCCGGAAAATGCACGAATATGACATAAAGTGTGCATAAAACATGTAGGTATCATCAATAATGTGGCATGGAACATAAGAAATTATCGATACGTCGGAGACGTATCGGCATCCCCAAGCTTAGTTCTCGCTCGTCCCGAGCAGGTAAAACGATAACAAAGATAATTTCTGAAGTGACATGCCATCATAACCTTGATCATACTATTTGTAAACATATGTAATGAATGCGGCGATCAAAACAATGGTAATGACATGAGTAAACAAGTGAATCATAAAGCAAAGACTTTTCATGAATAGTACTTCAAGACAAGCATCAATAAGTCTTGCATAAGAGTTAACTCATAAAGCAATAAATCAAAGTAAAGGTATTGAAGCAACACAAAGGAAGATTAAGTTTCAGCGGTTGCTTTCAACTTGTAACATGTATATCTCATGGATAATTGTCAACATAGAGTAATATAACAAGTGCAATATGCAAGTATGTAGGAATCAATGCACGAGTTCACACAAGTGTTTGCTTCTTGAGGTGGAGAGAGATAGGTGAACTGACTCAACATAAAAGTAAAGAGAATGGTCCTTCAAAGAGGAAAGCATCGATTGCTATATTTGTGCTAGAGCTTTTATTTTGAAAACATGAAACAATTTTGTCAACGGTAGTAATAAAGCATATGAGTTATGTAAATTATATCTTACAAGTTGCAAGCCTCATGCATAGTATACTAATAGTGCCCGCACCTTGTCCTAATTAGCTTGGACTACCGGATCATTGCAATACACATGTTTTAACCAAGTGTCACAATGGGGTACCTCCATGCCGCTGTACAAAGGTCTAAGGAGAAAGCTCGCATTTTGGATTTCTCGCTTTTGATTATTCTCAACTTAGACATCCATACCGGGACAACATGGACAACATATAATGGACTCCTCTTTAATGCATAAGCATGTGACAACAATTATTATTCTCATATGAGATTGAGGATATATGTCCAAAACTGAAACTTCCACCATGAATCATGGCTTTAGTTAGCGGCCCAATGTTCTTCTCTAACAATATGCATGCTCCAACCATAAAGGTGGTAGATCTCTCTTACTTCGGACAAGACGGACATGCATAGCAACTCACATGATATTCAACAAAGAATAGTTGATGGCGTCCCCGAAACATGGTTATCGCACAACAAGCAACTTAATAAGAGATAAAGTGCATAAGTACATATTCAATACCACAATAGTTTTTAAGCTATTTGTCCCATGAGCTATATATTGCAAAGGTGAATGATGGAATTTTAAAGGTAGCACTCAAGAAATTTACTTTGGAATGGCGGATAAATACCATGTAGTAGGTAGGTATGGTGGACACAAATGGCATAGTGGTTGGCTCAAGGATTTTGGATGCATGAGAAGTATTCCCTCTCGATACAAGGTTTAGGCTAGCAAGGTTATTTGAAACAAACACAAGGATGAACGGTGCAGCAAAACTCACATAAAATACATATTGTAAACATTATAAGACTCTACACCGTCTTCCTTGTTGTTCAAAACTCAATACTAGATGTTATGTAGACTCTAGAGAAACCAAATATGCAAACCAAATTAGCAAGCTCTAAGTGTTTCTTCATTAATGGGTGCAAAGTATATGGTGCAAGAGCTTAAACATGAGCACAACAATTTCCAAGTATCAAATTATCCAAGACATTTTAGAGTTACTACATGTAGCATTTTCCAATTCCAAACATATAACAATTTAACGAAGAAGAAACTTCGCCATGAATACTATGAGTAGAGCCTAAGGACATACTTGTCCATATGCTACAGCGGAGCGTGTATCTCTCCCATAAAGTGAATGCTAGGATCCATTTTATTCAAACAAAACAAAAAACAAAAACAAACCGACGCTCCAAGCAAAGTGCATAAGATGTGACGGAATAAAAATATAGTTTCAGGGGAGGAACCTGATAATGTTGTCGATGAAGAAGGGGATGCCTTGGGCATCCCCAAGCTTAGACGCTTCAGTCTTCTTAGAATATGCAGGGGTGAACCACCGGGGCATCCCCAAGCTTAGAGCTTTCACTCTCCTTGATCATATTGTATCATACTCCTCTCTTGATCCTTGAAAACTTCCTCCACACCAAACTCGAAACAACTCATTAGAGGGTTAGTGCACAATAAAAATTAACATGTTCAGAGGTGACACAATCATTCTTAACACTTCTGGACATTGCATAAAGCTACTGGACATTAATGGATCAAAGAAATTCATCCAACATAGCGAAAGAGGCAATGCGAAATAAAAGGCAGAATCTGTCAAAACAGAACAGTCCGTAAAGATGGATTTATTAGGGCACCAGACTTGCTCAAATGAAAATTCCCAAATTGAATGAAAGTTGCGTACATATCTGAGGATCACTCACGTAAATTGGCTTAATTTTCTGAGTTACCTACGGAGAATTAGACCCAGATTCGTGACAGCAAAGAAATCTGTTTCTGCGCGAGTAATCCAAATCTAGTATTTACTTTACTATCAAAGACTTTACTTGGCACAACAAAACTCAAAACTAAGATAAGGAGAGGTTTCTACAGTAGTAAACAACTTCCAAGACTCAAATATAAAACAAAAATACTGTAGTAAAAACATGGGTTGTCTCCCATAAGCGCTTTTCTTTAACGCCTTTCAGCTAGGCGCAGAAAGTGTGTATCAAGTATTATCAAAGGGTGGTGCATCTATAGCGGGGTTTGGAGTTTTCTCAACCATGCATAGTATATTGGACACATAAGTTTCAGCGTCTCCCTTTTCATTAGTCTTGGGCTTGCTACTCTCATCAAACAAATTTTCAGGAACAAGCCAAGCATAGTTATTTTCTAGTGCATCATTCATAGCTAGGAGTTTACATGGTATTGGTGCTTTAATCTCCCCACCATCATTAGTATTATTAGTGTATCTTATTCTATCCATGTCCATTTTTTCAAGAAGACCAACAAAATTAGTATGAGAACCAAGCATATTAAATTTAGCAAAGACCTTTCTAGCCTCTCTTGCTAGACCACCAAATTCTCTACGAAGGGTTTCTAAAACAAAATCTTTCTTTTCCCCCTCTTCCATATCACCGAGTGTAAGAAACATGTGTTGGATTATAGGATTGAGATTAACAAATTTAGTTTCCAACATGCGAACTAAAGCAGCAACAGCAATTTCATAAGTAGGAGCAAGTTCTACCAAGTGTCTATCTTCAAAGTCTTCAACGGTACTAACATGATTGAAAAATTCTTCTATATTGTTTCTCCCAATTATAGACCCGCGTCCTACCGGTATGTTTTTTGTGGTAAAATTAAAAGGAAACATGATGAATCAAGTAAAGTAAATGCAAATAACTAATTTTTTTGTGTTTTTGATATAGCAAACAAGACAGTAAATAAAGTAAAACTAGCAACTAATTTTTTTGTGTTTTGATATAAGGCAGCAAACAAAGTAGTAAATAAAGTAAAGCAAGACAAAAACAAAGTAAAGAGATTGGGAAGTGGAGACTCCCCTTGCAGCGTGTCTTGATCTCCCCGGCAACGGCGCCAGAAAAAGAGCTTGATGGCGTGTAACTCACACGTTCGTTGGGAACCCCAAGAGGAAGGTATGATGCGCACAGCAGCAAGTTTTCCCTCGGAAAGAAACCAAGGTTTATCGAACCAGGAGGAGCCAAGAAGCACGTTGAAGGTTGATGGCGGTGGGATGTAGTGCGGCGCAACACCGGAGATTCCGGCGCCAACGTGGAACCTGCACAACACAACCAAAGTACTTTGCCCCAACGAAACAGTGAGGTTGTCAATCTCACCGGCTTGCTGTAACAAAGGATTAACCGTATTGTGTGGAAGATGATTGTTTGCGGAGAAAACAGTAAAGAACAAGTATTGCAGCAGATTTGTATTTCAGTATAAAAGAATGGACCGGGGTCCACAGTTCACTAGAGGTGTCTCTCCCATAAGATAAAAGCATGTTGGGTGAACAAATTACAGTCGGTCAATTGACAAATAGAGAGGGCATAACAATGCACATACATGTCATGATAAGTACGAGTGAGATTTAATTGGGCATTACGACAAAGTACATAGACCGCCATCCAACTGCATCTATGCCTAAAAAGTCCACCTTCGAGTTATCATCCGAACCCCTTCCGGTATTAAGTTGCAAAGCAACAGACAATTGCATTAAGTATGGTGCGTAATGTAATCAACAACTACATCCTTAGACATAGCATCAATGTTTTATCCCTAGTGGCAACAAGACAAGGCACAACCTTAGAACTTTCGTCACTCGTCCCGAGTATCAATGCGAGCATGAACCCACTATCGAGAATAAATACTCCCTCTTGGAGTTAAGAGCAAAAACTTGGCAGAGCCTCTACTAATAACGGAGAGCATGCAAGATCATAAACAACACATAGGTAATAACTTGATAATTAACATAACATGGTATTCTCTATCCATCGGATCCCGACAAACACAACATATAGTATTACGGATAGATGATCTTGATCATGTTAGGCAGCTCACAAGATCCAACAATGAAGCACAATGAGGAGAAGACAACCATCTAGCTACTGCTATGGACCCATAGTCCAGGGGTGAACTACTCACTCATCACTCCGGAGGCGACCATGGCGGTGAAGAGTCCTCCGGGAGATGAATCCCCTCTCCGGCGGGGTGCCGGAGGAGATCTCCGGAATCCCCGAGATGGGATTGGCGGCGGCGGCGTCTCGGTAAGGTTTTCCGTATCGTGGTTTTTCGCCTCGGGGGTTTCGCGACGGAGGCTATAAGTAGGCGGAAGGGCAGAGTCGGAGGGTCGACGAGGGGCCCACACCATAGGGCGGCGCGGGCCCCCCTCTGGCCGCGCGGCCCTATGGTGGCGGCGCCTCGTCGCCCCACTTCGTATCCCTTTCGGTCTTCTGGAAGCTTCGTGGCAAAATAGGACCCTGGGATTTGATTTCGTCCAATTCCGAGAATATTTCGTTACTAGGATTTCTAAAACCAAAAACAGCAGAAAATAGCAACTGGCTCTTCGGCATCTTGTTAATAGGTTAGTTCCAGAAAATGCACGAATATGACATAAAGTGTGCATAAAACATGTAGGTATCATCAATAATGTAGCATGGAACATAAGAAATTATCAATACGTCGGAGACGTATCAAGCTACCACACGCGTGATCGCGCCCTTCACCGTGGACCAAAAAAGCTGGTAAAATCTGGTGGTGAACCCGTCTGGTCTAGGTGCTTTGTCCGAGGTATTGCTCGAATTGGAGCCCGAATTTCATGCTCGGAAAAATGTTAGCTCCAGCTTTGTGGTGTTAATTGCTGGCAAGTGCATTGCTGCCAAGTGGTCAACGTGAATGGTCTGTGGGCTGGCTCACCAAGGATTTCAGCGAAATGCTAAGATGCCAGCTCTTGCAATTCCAAGGGTTTACATCTAACTCTTGAAGTAAAAAAGTTTAGTTCTTCCTCCGATCCTTTTCAAGATACCTGATAAGTAATATTAACAGTTTTGTGTCCAAAACTCCATCGGAGTGTTTGTCAGGCACAACGCGGTGTAAAGTACCACAAAGCTTAATAAATAAAGGAAGTAAACTAAACAATGTACTTCTATATTTTTGAAATAATAATGTGTTGAAAGTAAAAGTGCAAGTAAATCAAGTTTAAATGTGTTTCTTGCGGTTAAAAACTGATCATGGTTCATGGTTTCACTTAATATCTTTATGTTAAATTAACATGGTGGAGTGAATATAGAACTTAATAAAAGCAACAACTGGTAGCAAGTAATATAGTATAATTTATAAGCATTCATAAGTGCATCACTTCCTAGCATAGAGATTATGCAACACATCTCTCTAATACTTCCCCGGAAAGAGATCCTCTCGAACCAAGTTTCAAACCAATTAAACAAAGTTATCCCTTAAGCATTTTGACATGAAGTAGATTTAGCATTACTATCTTGAGCAAAGAATGCCACCAAGAATGTCACTAGATGAACAATAACATGGATGCTATTTTTTATCCCTACTAAGATAACCAATGGAAAGGTGAAGTCCTTACTAGAATACATATTATTATCACAACCACATCCATAGCACCAAGTAACTCTAAATAACACACACATATACCACATAGTTTGATCACAACATCCGCATACATAAATGTGATAAAATATTAATCTATCAATACATCAAACACAAAATATTTCATGCCATCTCATAACAAAAGATCCACCATCAATACATTACTAGGAAGCTCATGTGATATTAATTAGTGAAGATCATAGGGGGAGATAGTACAAGCTACTTCCACAAACCCATAGTTCGGAGGTGGAATAATCGTCCTCAACATGGTGGCGGTGATGGCGATGTTGATGAAGGACCAACCGGGGATGATTCCCACGGCGTCAATCTTCGCATGACTTCTCTATTTCATGAGTTTCTCTATTGATGATCGCCTTTTCGCGAATCCGCCAAAGGCATCATATATGTAGGTGTTTTGAGGGAAAAACGCATCAGATGGCATTGAAACCGAGAGGAAAGATTGCTCGAGTGACGATGTGGGCCCCACAACCTTGGCTAGGGGGTCCGCATCGTGGGCCCTCTCTTACATCCCACAAGCCTCGGTCCACTTCTTCTTCCAATCTTTTGATATTTTCCAAAAAAATACGCTACAAAAAAGCATTTCAATTTAATGTCTCTAAGGTTTATATAACTAAAAAAATACACAAAACATGGGTTTCCTATACTACGGCATCAAAAAGAATGAAAGGGAGTTTTGTTGCAAATCCCCATAGATCCATGTAAAACAACTAGGGAACCTCAAATATCGTGCATGTATCAAAAAATGTCATATCAAATATACCAAAATTAATGGATGCATTTTACATGTATCAGATGGCTCCGACCCTCCTAGTTTGAGGCCAATAGGAAATGTAGTGATTGTCTCGATAGAACTTTTCCCTTTGCCGGCGTCGGCGGCTCTCGGTGTCGTGACACGGCCTTCGCAGTGGGAGGCCTTTTGCAACGCTCCTAGTTCTTCAAGGTGTAGAGTGATCGTTGGGTAAGCAAGTTTTGTTTCTCGGTGTTGCCCTAGGTAAGGGTCCTTTCGGGTTATCCATCAACCTCCTTTGTTTATTTCATGGTTGTGGGATTCTTAGATTTTAGGTTTGGTGGTGTTGCTAGTGCGCTCTCCTTTCTCTTTTGGGCTTATAATTTAACTCTGTAACTTTTTTTTTGAAATGGAGACAACTCCCTGCATAGATTGATGCATGGGGCTCTTTATTTCCTTATTTCATGAGTTCAAGTCTTACAAAGTATTATATCATGGGTCACACAAGGTCGATACATGTACAAACCATCTAAAAAGAAAGGAAAGCATGAAATGAATCTGAATCAACATGTTATCTCATGTGATCAAAATGCTAGCTGCACTGGTTGTATATATCCCGAGCAACCATCTCCATCCGGTTGCACCCAGTAAGTAAATCCTCTCGCTTCTCCATTAGTTGTAGGTAGGATTACATACGGATCCGATTGGTAACCAAAGGAATAACCTGTATAAAAGAACATAAGTTTTTCCTTGTTAATAATATAACTAGCCATCTCCGTTTTGAATATCTCGAACTCTGCTTCGCCTAGTATCGGCTCACCCCTACTAATCTTCTCCCAGCTTTCACCTTTCTCAATCTTGTTCTTCACCCGCTTCTCCAGCTGCTCAGGGCGTTGCTGATCTTCGTGATTGCTAATCTATTCACCTTGTTTGATTTTGACATGGTATTGTATTCGGCCGGGAACGTGTACCGTTGGTGAACCTTCTTAAGGCAGTTTTTGACCAAACACTCACTGGCTTCACTTCTGAGGTGCTTCGTGTTGATCGACATGCTATCCTGGACGATGCACCCGAGTTGCATGACGTACCCAGCGGCAACATCCGCAGGCTCCAAGGAAAGGCCACTTTTCGAAACTTTAGTGATCTTGTCGGTGGTGTTGGCGAGCACCGTTGGCTTCCTATCCTTCCTTTCCTTCTTCTTCTTCTCAGCAGCCGGGTTGCCGCTACCGTCATCCTCCATGCGGTCGCCGCCATCGGTCGTGGTCTCATCACCTACAGTGTGGTCGCCGTTGTCGGTGGTGGTGGGTTCATCCTCCTCCCCGGCTTCACTCATCCGCCTAGCAGCTGCGAATTCCTCCGGCCTGGCCTCCACCTCCACCTGCTCTTGACGGGAGGAGACTTGCTAGAATTGGGCGTTCGCCGCTCTGGCTTCTTCTTCGAAGCTCATGGCGCCCTTAGAAGTGCCGACCACGTTGTCGTTGGTCGACATGTTTGCACTTCTATAAAGAAAAGGCACAATGTTATTAGTACAACTAGCACATGCGAGGGCATCATCTAAATGTGGAATTACTATGAAAACGGCATTAGTAGTTCACAGCATCATATTTAGCATGTATAATTTGTTTGAGAAAAAAGTTACTCCCTCCGATCCATATTATTTGATGCTAAATGGATGTATCTACAACTAAAATGTGTCTAGATATATCTATATTAGCATCAAGTAATATGGATCGGAAGGAGTATGATTTTCCAAAGAAAACGAAAAATGTGTTTTTTTATGATGCAAATAGAAAATATTTTACTTTCTTGATGTTGGACGGGCTAAAAAATGAGAAGTTTTGTATAACTTTGTCTAGAATTTCTTCATTTTATTTTCTTGGTCGGTTAAAATTGCATCGCCTTGTTCTATAATATATTTCATTCCTAATATGGATACGTACTCCAACCACAAATTGGTGCATTTTTTTATTAATATTTTTATTAAAATAAAAAAAAATTACGAATTGAGAATTAAAAAAAGTTTGAATTCAATTATTTGCATTTCTTCTAGCCATTGTTAAATGCTAGAAAATTTGGACCGGAAGCTTTCAATGGCACATTGTATTCGGGATTCAAGGTTGTAATAATTTTGCTATTTATTCCCTCACTCTTATGTTTAGACACCTTATACTCTCACTCGCCATCGATTGTTACAAATTGAATCAGATCAGCTCATACAAAAGATACATCAACCAATGCATAAATTCTAATTCCTCATACACATACCTACATTTTATCCCGAATTATAACTTAATTTGCTCTATTTTAAAAGGTCCTTACACTTGATAATATGATGTCGTGTCCGCGCCATGACAAATTAAATTTTCTTGTTGCTTGAAACTGTGAAGTCATCGGCTAACTCCATATGAAAAACAACGAGCCTGTAGAAATTCTAGTTCCTCATACGCATGCCTAGCTACTTTTTATCCCCAATTACAACTTATTTTTCTGTATTTTTAAAAGGTCCTTACACTTGAGACTAATATGATGTCTTGTCCGCACCATGACAAATTAAAATTTCTTGTTGCTTGATGAAACTATGAAGACATCGGCTAACTCCATATGAAAAACAATCAGCCTGTAGCCAGGACCAGTATAAAAATTCCCCGATCACGGTTATCTGGATAGCACCTTGTGAAATAATCACAGCCTTGGTCTGCTGCCATGTTCAAGTACTATTAGACCATGATTGCTTGGTCGTGTGTCTAAGTAGTGCTTCGATCTAGGACCCAAATTTGGTGCACCTCGCGCCAGCGTGTACTTTTTATATATTTAAAATTTGTATTTTTGAGTTAAAAATTTCCAAATTTTATTTTGAAAATACATATAGATGGTCCGTGTACCCGTTTCAAATTTCGGTAGAAAACTCCTAATGTTTTGTCTATGGAAAAGAACAAATTTCTGACAGTATATAGAGATTATGTATACTATTATTTCTGTCAGATATTTGTCTTTTTTTAAAATTCCAAATATACAATGTATTTTTAAACATATATAGCTACGTATTTTATTCGCAGATTTCTTAGAGACTGCAAAGTGCGATTTTCAAAATTTCAAAAACAGTGCTCACAGGCAATGATGACCTTTCCTACGTTCTAGAACTACAGCTAAATCTAAAGGTATAATTGTTGCACCCCAATGAGGCTCTCACAGCGATTTTAGCTTCTGGACCGTCGGATCTTTCCATAAGTGCATCTTGGCCGTTTATTCTGGGCAGAATCCCACTAGGTAAAGCCATGCAACGGCCATGGTCTACCCGCCTGCAGCTGCGTTCGGGACCCACCTTCGTCCGGGTCCGCTCGTCAGTCACTGTGGGTAGTCACAACTCAGCCAAAAATAGGCCCATGATGCTAACGTGAGACAAAAAGGAGATCCCAACGAGAAAACCCTAGCCGCGAGTTTCCAATCCCGTCCCGAGCGTTTCCTCCCCAATCCCCTCTAGCCGCCGCCCACCCAAGGTTGCCATGGCGACGGGGCAGCACGTGCTCCCAATCCTGTCCGTGGAAGCGGCACCCTCGGCGGAGCGCGGCGCGAGCGGGCGGAGCGCGGTGCGAGCGGGCGGAGCGCGGCGCGAGCGGGCGGCAGCGGCATCCCAGCACCTCCCCTTTGTGGCTGGCCCGTGGGAAGGAGCACGGGAGGCCACCAGCCGCAGCCATCCCTGGTTCCGCGGCGACCGGCAGCAGCGACGCTCGTCCGAGGTATGTCCCTCCTGGCCCTCACTCCCTCGTATCATCTCTCCCTCTCCCCATCTCAGCTCCTCTCTCTCTAAGCTCCTCCCCATCCAATTTACCTGGTAGCTCGGCTCCGGTTTGGCCGGACGGACGACGACCACAAGCTATGACGTTGGCCAACAGCAAGGTTTTCCCACTTCTCTTTCTCTCTCTCAAACGCTGCTCTCCACGGCTGGGATAAATATGGAGGCAGACTTTGCTTGTTTGATTGGGCCCCTAAAACATCTCATCTTAGATTGTGCAGATACGTTTTATACTTGTGCATATGAAGTGTTTGATGAAAATCCTAGATAAGGTTAATGTATGCAACGAATCTTGCTAACATCTCATAGGGTCTGCTTACAGTTTTCTCTGCCATTCTTTGTCATAGAATACATAGATATTTGCTAAAACCATGAGTTCATCATGCATACTATTTTGGGATGTGCAGTCTGTAAAGGGGGACAGTGAGACATACCGAAATGCAGCTTAGCTTAGATTCAAGCTGCATCTTTTCTAGATATTTAGATTGGACATTATCACTACTAAACTAGAGTAGTTTTTAGATGCTACAGATATATGGCATGTCCTGATGTCATATGCTACAAATAATTTAATTTATCGATGAGTGAGTTTTATGGATATTTTTCGCTGATTGGTCTTCTCCATTTTTTTCTTGGAGGTGGATTTGGACCTTGGAAACTAAACGATGAAACAATTTAGCCAATCCAGCAATAATCAATTTTCTAAATATCATGTAGAGGATGAGTGCCAATGCTGCAATTTTCTTTGATAGTTTCTTTGGCATCCCATTCAGATCGACAACATCCATTGCTTTGTTGTTGTTTGATATTGGACACTTCGTGTTCTCATGCAGGTGTTGTTGTACCGGTGGGTTGCTCTTGATGGTGATGCATGCCAGAGTTGATCTATTCATGAGATTCTCTATGTAAGGAACCATCTCACTCTGATTAGTTCATGTATTTTTTCTCTATTTTATTTGGTGGAGGGCACGGTTCACCTGCCCATATTCCTTGCAGGGAAGAATAGATAAATCATGCTCGAGGACACCAGGACACCAGCACGTACAGGTATACGCATACTTTGTTTCTTTCTTAGTACCAGGTCGCTATCTCCTCTATTTCTCTACTTCATTTTTGTGTGTGAGATTTAGAAGATTGTTAAAATTAATTTGGTCGTTAATTTATCTCAGAAGGCCATCCTTTAATACACACGATTTACCCCAAATCTTAGTGCTAAATAATAGATTAGGTAATTGTGAGTGTGATTGTATTTTTTAATTATTTGTTATTTAGTTGTTTAGCTATGTTGCCCTTGGTTGATAAATACCATTGCTTATGGTGTAGGATTAGGGGTAGTGGCCATGCCTAAGGTGACTTCCAGTGTGGACCACATTGCAAGTGGCGGCGGCGATTTTGCAGAGCTTTGGCTCAAGTCATTTTATCCCTGTTTGGCGGTGTCCTTTCTTCAAGCAGGTTGCATTCGGAGCATGCTACATGCAATGGCGGAGATTTTAAACAACTTGGGCTCAAAGCATGGCATCTGTGTTTGGCGGTGTCCTTTCTTCAAGCAAATAAATATGTTTGTCTGAGGTGTGGACGTGTGGTATTGTTTTACTGATTTGCCTCCTCTCTTCCACTATTCTCCTTTGATTTAATCCCCATAATCATTTATGTTTGCCTACCAGGTGTTTGATGAGGCTCTGCGTGGTAGCCATCCAACGTGACGTGTAGTGCTGTCCGGGTTTGAAGTCGTCTTTCTGGACCCGCCGCCTCCTCACCTACACCAGGTTCTTCGACCATCCATGGCTGCCCTGAAGAACGGTTTAGTGAGGTTGAAAGCTTGCCTGACATCTACTTCATGTAGGTAGTCCATGGTGGCTACAGCATCGGCACACCTGGACGAGACTGCATCTCCCAGAACACGTACGCAAGTCTTCTTTTGGCTCAAATATTTTGTGTCTTTGTGCGCTTGAATTACCTGTGTAGCTGCGCACCGAGTTTTTTATGATATATATTTTCCCTTTTGCTTGATCTCTGAGACCAAAAATATACAGCAGTACAAAGCTATTATTAATTCTTATTTATGTTTTATATTGGTAAATGTTCTCCATGAAAAAACAAAATACATAGGATTATTTCTCATTTATGCTTTATGTGTGTAAATCTACCATTAGTTCTCTGTTCAGGTACATTTGTCTTGGTATTGGTAAAGAAACTATTCAGGTGATGTCAATATGTACATGTCTACATCTATTGTGAACAGTTAGTTCATATTACTATACTCAAATTATTAGTCCAAGACATTGCATTTAAAAAGATTAGCTGAAGCCGCCATGGTTCCTATCCGTATTCCAAAAGGTATATTGATTTTGATGACCTTTATCTGTGCCCTTTTGTCGTTAGTTGGCACATGTAAACCTAGAACAAATGGTACATGCAGATCTTTTTTCCCAAGCGAAGAATACTATTTTGATAACCGTATTTACCATCATAGGAAATCTATCTCCAAGTCATTGGATGGTATTGGAGGAGGAAGAAGGTTTGGCTGGAGCACCTGAGCCGTGGCAACCATGAAGGAGCTGCTGAGACATTGGATGGTATTGGAGGTGGAAGAGAAGGTTTGGCTGGAGTACCTGATGAGCTGTGGCAGCCGGGAAGGAGCTGGTGCTGCACGAAGGCGGAGCTGGAGAATGCAGAGACGGTGGAAATGGAGTCGTAGCCTGCTCAAATACAGGACCAACTATTACAAAATAAGAGATGCTCCCTGTTAGTACATATGTGAATAATCCTTTTGGTTTACGTACAAGGTATCTTCCTAGCTATTACATATGAATTGGTATATTGCATACTAACGAGAGATTTGATAATTTTTAATGATGTGTTACTCATATATTTCTCTATAGGAAGCCTAAGTCATTTCTCTATAGCACCCTTTGTTTATTAGTTAGTGGTATAGTCCGTCGGCTACCATGTAAATGACATTGCTTAACAACTTTTGGCTTCTAAAATTTATTCGGTTAAGGTGCGGATCTGTTTCGAATAAGAACGAGAACTCCTAAGTAACACTTCCTACAATATGCAATATAATTTTTTTAGCATGACATAAGGATAGCTACTTATTTTTATACCAAAATCTTTTCTTGAGTTGGCTTCTCTACATGCTCACTACGGTTTTGATTGTTATTCCTGCGCGAAATAGTTTGTAAGTCAATTGTAATTTGCACAGTGAGTTTTTCACCTATTGACTGAAAATATCGGTTGTTACAAATATCTTGAGATCTTGGTGAGCATGTATTTTGTACAATCCTCTTTTTCATCTTCTTTTCATAGGCATGTGCTCAATCTGTATGAATTTTGCCTTAATGGCAAAAGTCTATGCTTTTGCTCTGTGTTATTAGTGGTGCACTTTGATATATAGTACAAGTCTGTGTTGTACGCTTTTGTGACCTATTAGTGCTGTTAGTATACAAAATATAAATGAGTGAGAATGCCACGGGATCGTGCGCCAAGGCGCACATCTAAATCTATTATAGTAATTCAACGTCATAAATTATATACTTATAGTTCCTTGCAAGCTACCAGTAGCTCAACATTTCTTAATTTGCTGCTTCTCAACTGTTGTGTGAGTTGAAAAGTCTTAAACTATCATGTTTACTACCTTAGGTACAAGTGGATATATATGTTGTTCTCCTTTTCATGTGCTCATGGTAATCATTGGCTCCTCCTTGTGTGTTCAATTGTGGATCTTTTCTCTCTGTTTGGAGAGTTTCTCCATGGATTCTTTGTGTATGCTTACATATACACGTTACTCTAATTCTCTCTGTTTCGAGAGATTCTCCATGGATTCTGTGGGTTCAATTAAAGCACTATTAGTACCAGATTGCACATTACATGTTTTTATGTATCTATATTATTGCCGTTATTTGTTGTATTGATTTTCTATTTCGACCACTGGTAATCAAGAAGCATATAGAAACCACTGGTAATCAAGAACCAAGTAAATAGTGATAGTGGCTGGAGCATACCATAGCTCAGACCATTATCGCAAGAACTTGAGTTTTGCTTCATGTTCTCCGTTTGGGGAAAAGACTTTGTACACATGCTTAAAATTTATAAGAAATGGATTATCATATTGGCAGCTATTTTTCTCGCAATTATACAAAATATACATTGACAAGACTTTTACGGGGTCGTGCGCCAAGGCGCACATCTAAATCTAGTTTACTTTGATAGGGTGAAAGGCGGATCGCTTTCTCTAGAAGTCTAGATGCAAGAAGGAGATGGGTATTTTTTTTCCTGAAAGAAAAGAAGGGGTTGTAGGTAAGCAACTCATGTTACGTGGAGCACATACAGAGGAGGAAAGCCACACGTTCAATTTTCTAGGCCTTGTATCATAACCCGATGTATATCTTTCCTTTCATTAGTTCGACGTAGTCCATGCAACTATTTGCTTTTCTTTTTTATTTTACTCGGTCTCTTCTTATATACGTTAACACATATATTGTTCTATGTAACACTCATTATCCTTTAATCTCAGACGTTAAGATATAGATCATGGGTTTATATTTTTTTAGCATTAACCTAATGCCTCAAAAAACAAGCTTACTTTGTTTTTAGTATATAATAGATAGATTATTTCTCACATTTCAGAGTGCCTAAAGTAAAGCACAAAGGCCTGATACGTCTCAAACGTATCTATAATTTCTTATGTTCCATGCTAGTTTTATGACAATACTCACATGTTTTATATACACTTTATATCATTTTGATGCATTTTCCGGCACTAACCTATTAACAAGATGCCGAAGCGCCAGTTCCCGTTTTCTGCTGTTTTTGGTTTCAGAAATCCTACACAGGAAATATTCTCGGAATTGGACGAAACAAAAGCCCACGGTCTTATTTTCCACGGAGCCTTCCAGAAGTCCGAAGAGGAGACGAAGAGGGGCGACGAGGCGACCACACCCTAGGGGGGCGCGGCCCCACCCCTGGCCGCGCCGCCCTATGGGGTGGGCCCCTCGGGACTCCACCGACATCGCCCCTTCGCATATATATTCTTCCATCTCCGAAAACCCTAAAACAATTGACGATATTCCACGAAGAGTTCCGTAGCCGTCGCCATCGCGAAGACAAGTTTCGGGGGACAGAATCTCTGTTCCGGCACGCCGCCGGGACGGGGAATTGCCCCCGAAGTCATCTCCATCGACACCACCGCCATCTTCATCGCCGTTGCTTGTCTCCCATGATGAGGAGGGAGTAGTTCTCCCCGAGGCCGAGGGCTCTACCGGTAGCTATGTGGTTCATCTCTCTCTCCCATGGTGTGATCTTTATGTGATCATGAGCTTTGTATCACTATTAATCTATGTGCTACTCTAGTGATGTTATTAAAGTAGTATATTCCTCCTCCATGATGTAAAGAGGACAGTGTGTGCATCATTTAGTACTTGGCGTAGGTTATGATTGTAATCTCTTGTAGATTATGAAGTTAACTATTACTATGATAGTATTGATGTGATCTATTCCCCCTTTCATAGCTATTGTTGACAGTGTGTATGCTATGTTAGTACTCGGTCTAAATTGCAACGGTCTATTATGCACTCTAGAGGTTACTTTAATATGAACTCCGGATTCACTCTCCACGGTGTGACGGTGACAGTGCACGCATCGTGTGTGATTCCTTTATGAAGTTGTGGAGCTTGTTTACTCCGGCTTGAGGTGTGCTTTTATAGCCCTACACATTGAATGGTGTTTGTTATCCAACAAGAGAGTGTTTAAGAGTAGAATTTATTTATTCAGTTATGTGATCATTGTTGAGAGTGTCCACTAGTGAAAGTATGATCCCTAGGCCTTGTTTCTAAGCATTGAAACACTGTTTCCAACAAGTTCTGCTATATGTTCGCTTGCTGCCATTTTTATTTCAGATTGCAATTACTACTTATAATCATCCATATTACTTGTATTTCACTATCTCTTCGCCGAACTAGTGCACCTATACATCCGACAAGTGTATTAGGTGTGTTGGGGACACAAGAGACTTCTTGTATCTTAATTGCGGGGTTGCTTGAGAAGGATATCTTTGACCTCTACCTCCCCGAGTTCGATAAACCTTGGGTGATTCACTTAAGGGAAACTTGCTGATGTTCTACAAACCTCTGCTCTTGGAGGCCCAACACTGTCTACAGGAATAGAAGCGTGCGTAGACATCAAGCTATTTTCTGGCGCCGTTGCCGGGGAGGTAAGGTAAAAGTTATTCACATCCTCCGACTACTAAGCTGTTTCCTAGCACTGTTGCCGGTGTGTGAGTGCTCGAAGTTATTTCCTTTAGATCCTGCAATTATATCTTTTTGTTTCTTGTTTTTATTTTTCACTAGTTAGGTTTAATGGAAAACAACAAAAAAATTAGAGATCTTCATGAACTTTATATTGAATTAGGACATGATGTGTTTGAAGAGAGAATTAAAAAACCCATGGAACTTTGTTTGCAAAATAGTTGTAGCAATGTTATTAGCATGAACTCTTTGAACACTATTATTGCTAATGCTATGGAAGAATTTAAGCTTGGGAAAGCTGGTTGTGACATTTTTAGTCCCCCAAGTTTTGAGGAGAAAATTTTCTTTGATGATACTTTGCCTCCCATTTATGATGATTATAATGATAGTGGTATTTTGGTGCCACCTACTATGGAGGATAAAGTTTATTATGATTATACCATGCCTGCAATTTATGATGATTACAATGATGGTTGTGATAGTTTTACTCCCACTATTACTAATAAAATTGATTATGCTTATGTGGAGAGTAATGATATTTTTATGCATGTGAATAAGAATGCTTTATGTGATAATTATATTGTTGAGTTTGTTCATGATGCTATTGGAAATTATTATGAGAGAGGAAAATATGGTTGTAGAAATTTTCATGGTACTAAAACACCTCTCTACATACTGAAAATTTTGAAGTTACTCGTGTTTTATCTTCCAATGCTTGTCACTTTGATCTTCATGAATTTATTTGTGTACAAGATTCCTATGCATAGGAAGCGGGTTAGGCTTTAAAAAAATTCATACTTGCTTTTTGATGCTCTCTTTGCTTCAACTCTCATCCTTATGTGAGCATCATTAAAATTACTGAGCCCATCTTAATGGCTGTAAAGAAAGCACTTCTTGGGAGATAACCCATGTTTTTATTTTGCTACTATTTTTTTGTGTCTTCGAAGTTGTTAGTACTGTAGCAACCTCTCCTGATCTTTATTTTATTGCATTTTTGTGCCAAGTAAGTCTTTGATAGTAAAGTTGATACTAGATTTGGATTTCTGCGCAGAAACAGATTTCTAGCTGTCACGAATTTGAGTAGATCTCTCTGTAGGAAACTCTAAAAATCTGCGAAAATTCATGAGTAATCCTCAGATATGTACGCAACTTTCATTCAATTTGAGCTTCTTCATCTGAGCATGTTAAGTGCCTCGAAAAAATTCGTCTTTACGGACTGTTCTGTTTTGACAGATTCTGTCTTTTATTTCACATTGCCTCTTTTACTGTGTTTGAGTGGATTTCTTTGCTCCATTAAATTTCAGTAGCCTTGGGTAATGTCCAGAAGTGTTGGGAATGATTGTTTCCTTGATGAACATGTGAATTTTTTATTATACACTAACCCTCTAATGAGATTGTTTTGAGTTTGGTGTGGAGGAAGTTTTCAAGGATCAAGAGAGGAGGATGATATAATATGATCAAGAAGAGTGAAAAGTCTAAGCTTGGGGATGCCCCCCTTGGTTCATCCCTGCATATTGAAGAAGACTCAAGCGTCTAAGCTTAAGGATGCCTGATACGTCTCCGACGTATCGATAATTTCTTATGTTCCATGCCACATTATTGATGATATCTACATGTTTTATGCATACTTTATGTCATATTTATGCATTTTCCGGCACTAACCTATTAACGAGATGCCGAAGAGCCGATTCTTTGTTTTACGCTGTTTTTGGTTTCAGAAATCCTAGTAAGGAAATATTCTCGGAATTGGACGAAATCAACGCTCAGGGGCATATTTTGCCACGAAGCTTCCAGAAGACCGAAGAGAAGACGGAGTGGGGCCACGGGGCGCCGCCACAGTAGGGCGGCGCGGCCAGCATAGGGCCCGCGCGGCCCTGTTGTGTGGGGCCCCCGTGACCCCTCCGAGGTTGCCCTTCCGCCTACATATAGTCTTCGTTGCGAAACCCCCAGTACCGAGAGCCACGATACGGAAAACCTTTC
>NC_061513.1:217206473-217237772 GCF_022539505.1 Lolium rigidum | reverse complement strand
GTGGGATTAAGTATCCGGAAAGTATGAGTTGAGGCATATGGATCAACAAAGGGATTTGTCCATCCCGATGACGGATAGATATACTCTGGGCCCTCTCGGTGGAATGTCGTCTAATGTCTTGCAAGCATTTGAATAAGTTCATAAGAGACCACATACCACGATACGAGTAAAGAGTACTTGTCAGGAGACGAGGTTGAATAAGGTATAGAGTGATACCGAAGATCAAACCTCGGACAAGTAAAATATCGCGTGACAAAGGGAATTGGTATCGTATGTGAATGGTTCATTCGATCACTAAAGTCATCGTTGAATATGTGGGAGCCATTATGGATCTCCGGATCCCGCTATTGGTTATTGGTCGGAGTGAGTACTCAACCATGTCCGCATAGTTCACGAACCGTAGGGTGACACACTTAAAGTTGGATGTTGAAATGGTAGAACTTGAATATGGAATGGAGTTCGAATATTTGTTCGGAGTCCCGGATGAGATCCCGGACATCACGAGGAGTTCCGGAATGGTCCGGAGAATAAGATTCATATATAGGAAGTCATATTCCAAGTTTGGAAATGATCCGGTGCATTTATGGCAGGTTCTAGAAGGTTCTAGAAAAGTCCGGAAGAAATCACCATGGAAAGTAGAGTCCCGGAGGGACTCCACCTTGCATGGCCAGCCAACCCTAAAGGGGAGGAGTCCAAGGTGGACTCCCCTAGGGTGGCCGGCCAACCCCCTCATGGAAGGGGGGAATCCCACCCCAAGTGGGATTCCCACCTTGGGTAGGTTTCCCTACATATGGGAGGTTTGATTGTTGGGGTCTTATTCGAAGATTTGGATACCAACACTTGGGGATTTCCACCTATATAATGAGGAGGAGAGGGAGGGGGCTGCCCACTCTTGGCCGCACCACCTAGGGCTGCCCTTGGCCGGCGCCCTAGCCTCCCCCTCTCTCACCAAACCCTAGCGGTATCTCTCCTCCACCACATCCCGTACGCTTAAGCGAAGCTCCGCCGGATTTCTCCACCACCACCGACACCACGCCGTCGTGCTGTCGGATTCAAGAGGAGCTACTACTTCCTGGAACGGGGAGGTGGACGTCGTCTTCATCAACAACCGAACGTGTGACCGAGTACGGAGGTGCTGCCCGTTCGTGGCGCCGGAAGCGATCGTGATCAAGATCTTCTACGCGCTTTTGCAAGCGGCAAGTGAACGTCTACCGCAGCAACAAGAGCCTCATCTTGTAGGCTTTGGAATCTCTTCAAGGGTGAGACTCGATATCCCCTCGTTGCTACCGTCTTCTAGATTGCATCTTGGCTTGGATTGCGTGTTCGCGGTAGGAAAATTTTTGTTTTCTATGCAACGTTATCCTACAGCTTTGCCTAGCCGTCGCCTACGCGACGCGCCCCCTAGAATTCCCCTTCGAGCGCCAGAGACGCCACGCCGTCGACGAACCCTTCGCAGCAACCACGACACCACTTCCCCCGCTATAAATAGACGAGCTCCGAGCCCCAATTCTTCACACAATCTGCTCCCCTCTCATCCTTGCCTCTTCTCCACCAGCCAATTTGACCCCACCTTGCCGGAGCAGCTCCAATTGCAAGCTCGTCGCCGCCGGAGCCCGCAGATCATCTGCATCGACTGGAGCCTCGCCAAGCTCCGCCGCTGTACCAGGAGCCCCTACACCCTCGCCAACGTTGCCTCGTACCTCTCCCTCGATCGCCGGCGGCCTGGAACGCTCTCCGACCCCCTATCTGCGCCTCCAGTCGCCTCGCCGATCGCTGGAGAAGACGATCGCTGTGCACCGTCTGATCCCGCTCTAATCCGACGGCCATCACTCACGCGTACCGCTTCGGTTGAAGTAAGTCGCTGACGCGTGGGGCCCCTTGTCAGCTGACCCGTGAAACGTTACTGGGCTGGCCCTTTGCTTTTTAAACGTTTCGGCCCAATTCTTTTCCCGCCTAGCCCATTTAGCCTTAATCAAATTAAATCGATTCAGTTAGTTTTCCTCACAGATGCTTTGCTAGAATTCAAATATTTTCAAATCTACTGAACCATTTTGAACCAACCTTATATTGTTGGAAAGCCCACGAAACGCTCGAACTAACCCCACTTGATTCAACCCCATAACTTGTGTAGTTTGTGAATAGAGAAAATAACAAAACAGAGACTTTTCAGTACTCAAATAAATCTTAAAAATCAACCAATTTGAATTTTGAAGTGATTCCAATTGCAATAATTCACATTTCACCAACTCTAATTTACTATGTAAAAATATGATATGGGTTCTGTACATGATCATGGGCTAGATTCAAAAATTGGCTATGTAGTCAATACTAGCTCATTTAAATCAATATCAAAATTTTAGGAACTTAAATCTATGAGGTGTAGCACCTCATTTAAATCATTTTCTCAAGTGTTATGAAGTAATATTATGACCTCTACTGCTTAGGTTCATAATTGCTCACTTGTAGAATTTAAATCAAAATAGTATTTAATTTTTGCAATGGTTATTTAAATCACATGAGATGATGAATCTCATTTAAATTATTTTTCTCAAATGATAAGTGTGAAGTGTTGAACTTGGTCAACATGTGATCATCCTTGGTTATTTGAGAAGATTAAATCCTAAGAAGATTCAATGAGAGGAAATTATTTTCCCCAAAGAACTACATAGAAACCCTAACTCCAATTTCAATGAGAGGAAATTATTGTCCTATTACTATGTAAGAAACCCTAGCATAATTTGTGAATAAATGTTAAATAGTGATGCTAGATCATTTGTGTGAGCCAATAAGGCAAACTAAGATTACTTAAGTGTTGTTTGGTGATTGTATCCTCGTATTCGTTTATAGACGCTAGTACCGGAGACTATCAAGAGGAAGAGGTCTTCTACGAAGAGGAAGAGCAAGAGAACTTTGATCACATCACCAATCAAGGCAAGCTAGACTAATGCAAGCTATTTTGTTTGCAAGCTATTACCAATGCAACTAGACTAATTCAAAGCTCTACAAGAGCAAGGCACCATCTATTATATTATTAAAACAACAAACAACCAACGGTGAAGATTAGCCTTTGGAAAAGAAGAGGCTCAGATTTAATTCTTTAATTCTACGGAAGCACCTTTCACGAACAGAAAACGTGATCAAAACAAAATCCTTTCATCGGAGATAAAATCTTTCCTTCAGCCGAGGATAGTAGCAACAAACTGTTTATTTGGTCAAAGCAAACTCCCGGAGATAAGATTCTTCTTCCCCTACGAGGAGGACAATAGCAGCAAACTCAATTCAGCCGAGATAAACACATCTTGATCCTACGTCTACCTCGAGGGAGTAGCATGCTGGCCGCTTTTCCGTCAAAATCGTAGAAGGTGGGTGGATCATATCCTTCTCGCCGGTCGTCAGAGTCTAGCTGTATGGTATATCAACGTACTTTGGCAACCTCCCCCCGCCACATACATCAAGACGGAATAGGTCCGTGGAGGCATGGCGAGCTCTAATTGTGATAGCGGCAGAAAGTTCCACAGGATCTCAAAAAGAAAGTTCTATAGGAGCCCATGCGCTAATGGACGACAAAAATCTATGCCGTACAGCGAGCAGGCCGTCGTCGACACATATGATAATCGGAATACAGTAAGTACAAATCTGTTAATTAAAAATCATATGGATCTCACTTAGTACTACACACAATTGATTACAGATTTTGTATTGTTCAAATTTTATGATTACGTAGATTCATGGAGGAGTCCTTTAGAAGAAGGGCAACCACAATTTTTTCCTCATCGACTACTCAGGTACAGGGCAAGAAGGCGGAGAACCCGAAACTCTAGGCAATTGTGCGTCGAAGGATCGTCCAGTAAGATCCCGGGCGGCTAATAGCATCGCTGATATCAGAGAAGAAGGCGTAATTGCACCGGTCGATGCTAGAAAATTTGTTCTGATTGACGACTTCCCGGGTACGAGGCAAGGATGCGAAGAGCCAAAAACTGTGGTGAGCAATATCGGGAGGCAAGAAATGTCCGAGATCCCTTGAGAGCATCGCCGACGTCTTGCAAAAGATGAAGGAGAGCCCAGCCAGCTGCAAGCACGCTCCTCTTGACGGTGTCGACTAACTCCAACCATGACAGTGTTTTTAGAGGTCCATCCACACTGTTTTGACAGGCACAATATCTATCTTTGCATGGAGCAGAGCCATCTACTTGCCCGGTTGCTGCAGAACCGCACGACGCATGAAGCCAAGCGGCCAGTCGTCGGTTGGGTAACTAAAAATTAAAATATTCTTTTGATTAGCTATTTTGTCAAAGCATAAATGGCAGGTAACGCATGTTAGATTGACCAATTTTATGGTAGATATAACATCCGAAGGACTGAATGACGTGTGCTCTATCGCCCTACAAGCCGACGAAAGGTACAAGTGCTTAAATTCTGACAGCTAATATGGTACAAGCATATGCATTATATAACCGAAAATCATACACTTCAAATTATCTCAAAAAAAAAATTCACAGTATACAGATTTCAGATTATTACCTATGATGTTAAATATACTTGATAAAACATATGTAGTTTGGTAATACATACATATATGTAAATAATATTACGTCATAATACTAATGTAAAGGAAAACTAAGTTGTGACACGTTATTAGGAGGTTGATATAATAAAAAAAACTGCAATTTAAGAATATGCTTCTTGCGCCTAAAAAAGATATGTAGTTTATTAGCAAAAAGTACACGTCCCTAAAAAATAGATATATGGTACATATCTATGCTGCTTCACGATTCCATTGTCAACCCATATTTATTTGTTATAGACATATATGAAAAAAGCCATAATTTTTTTATCATATATATAGATATATATGAGATTCGGAGCAAAAGTGGATGTCAATAGCAATATGTTTTTCGTACTAACTCTAGAAATAAAGTCCAACAAGACTGAAATAGGTGTCGTTTAAAAAGAATTTCCTATTAGATAGACATAAAAAATTTAAATTGCAATTTAATATATTTGCTAACGCTGGCTAAAAAATAGATCATGTACACTATTTTAGTACATGCCTTTACTGTTCAATTCTTGGTGAAATGAGTCATTTAAAATCATAAATTGATATATTTACACACAGAAATGCACATAAGCATACCGGAGTACATAAACATTATATATGAGACAGTATTTGGTATTGCATGGTGGGCATCGATTACGAACACCATGTATTTCACGGTAAAAAAAGCAAGATAATTTTCATTTACTAAGAAGTAAGGACCTAATACAAATCACCAAAAGATTTATCCTGTACTTTGTAAAAAATATTTCTCAATGTAGTGCAGCGATGAATTTGAAGTAAATAATGTTAGTTGTACGGACAAATAAGTTGCATAGAAATGGTACATACAAAAGATTGCAGGATGTTATATGGTTACAAGATTTTTTTTTAAATGTCAACATAATAATGCGCAAGACTTAACTTATACATAGAAAATCATACAATAGCAATAAATAACCAAGCTAGCCGCGCAACTGCGCGGGTTACCCTGCTAGTTACTTTTACTTTATGCTTAATGCTCCTATCCCAAGTTTTTACTTTACAAGCTTTACTACTTTTTGTTTATCAAAGTACTTTTTGATTCATGATTCACTTAGTTTAGTTATGGAGTGGTGCAAGAGTATCAAACTTAGCCTAGAAGCAATCCAAGTTGCTTAGCACCTCTTATGACTAGTTGCTAGTGCTAAACTAAAATTGACTACTATAGATGGGAACTTGTGAAAACCAATGACTTTGAAAACCTTGGAATGATGAGTCATTCTATTGAAAGATTTTGAAGGTGAATATGACTTGTGAATGACTTGGTGAAATTTACCAAAAACTGATGGTTGGGTTCGGATGCGATACCATTCCAATTTTACAAGTACCCCACAATACCTGAATCTGTAAGGCTTAGCTGGAAATTTATGTGTCTTAGTATGGGTTCCCTCTGAAACAAGCGTCATCGGGGTTATGCCGGAGGCTGCCTCTAAAACCAAAGGAATGATGTGAAATGACGTGAAATGAGGTGAATGTCCGGCCCAAGCCCTGTGAAGTTCCCAGGCTGACTGTCTGTCTTCACTGGGAGGCCAAGCTCATGGGGAGAGGTGCCTATACTAGGGTATGTAAATGAAAGGTTAGGATTGGTAGTTCGCGTACTGCGTACGATAAATCAGGGCCAGTTACCCCTGACGAGCTATTGCAATTATTGTGGCACAAGTGTACAACCTCTGCAGAGTTTAACCTATTTGAATAGCCGCGTCCGCGGTCATGGACAGTTGGAAAGGCCATACTGTTCCGTCATCAGAACTTTTTCTAAAAATATGAATGGTGAATGGTGACTAGAATTGAAAGGTGACAATGACTTTGAATCACAACTGAGTTGTGAGAATGACACTAATGTTCCCACTTGAGTTAAATTAGGCAAATGAGGAGTTTTTGATTATTAAAATGCTTATGAAATAAAACTGGCTTTCTGCAAATGAAACTAGAGCTTAGAACCCCCTTACTATAGTTGATAGTATTTTACCTTACACTACTAGGAAAAGCCTTATAGCAGCACACCTTACCGCCGGCGAGTATGGATAGAAGATGCCGGCGGTAATGCCTTACAGGGGTGCCTAACTCTACCGCCGGCGAGTTTGAATGGAGGTCGCCGGGGTGCGTGGGTTACCGCCGGCGAGTAGGGCACGAAGGTGCCGGCGATATGATGGGCTGCGGGGTCCCCGTTGGGCCTGGACTTACCGCCGGCGGTTTGGGCCCAAAGCGCCGGGGGTAGAAGGCTCTACCGCCGGCGAACCCGAATAGACGTTGCCGGGGGTAATGAGTCGCAGGGTGGGCCACCCAGCGGCCACCCATCTTGTCCTTACCGCCGGCGGTTTAGCTCCAAAAGCGCCGGGGGTAATGCTCCCTACCGCTGGCAACTTCGTTCGTAGGCGCCGGCGGTAACCTGGGCCATGCCTTAAGACGACCAGCCACCTACCACCACCCACACACACTCATATGTGATGGCAAATCAACCCAAGCACTAGTTAGCTCATTCCCCCACCCATTTTAGCTATTTCAACCACTAAAATATGATGTATTTGAGCAAATCATGCACTACCTAGCCCCTCTTGCATGATTTGCATAATCTAGATCTAGATCTATCTCCTCCCACCACCTTTTCCACTAGATCTAGCTAGATCTCTCCATTTCTTAGATCTCTAGATCTCTCAAGCATTAAAGTCGACGTGTGGCGTCTCTCCGGTGCTTTTGGACGTCGCGTCAACTAATAGGTACATAACTAAATGAGTGGAATGTTCATGTGTTGGCGAAAATTCGCGGTTATATCACTAGTACTAGTGGTGGCAAAAGGCGCGGTTCCATATATGTAAATGCATTGTTTTGCATTTGTTTACGCATGCAGGAACATTGAGTTGCCAATGTTTTGCCGGAATGTTGATTAACTTCCGTTCCGGCGAATTTTGGAACTCCAGCATGACAATATTTAGCAAAGGTCATGCCGAATTTTTTCCGTGAAAACCGAGACGGCGGTGTAATCAATTATCTTGTCTTGTAGGCGGCGATGGTCATCGCGATGAGGGAAAGCGTCGTGGATAGATACGTGGAACGCGCGACGGCCGACATGTATCGAAAAAGCGAAAGGATATAATGTGTCCTTGTCGAAGATGCAAGCTAGGATCGTTGTTTGACCCCTTCTCGTGCATAGTGAATCAACACCTACTCAGGTATAGTTTCATGGACGGGCATACTCAGTGGATGAGTGATGATGGAGATGATGATATCGATGGTGATGGAGATGATGATGGTGGAGATGATGATAACGAAGGTGATGGAGAGGATGCCCCACACGACAATGGAGACGAGGTTGAAGAGGATGGCGCACACGTTGATGGTGATCAAGAAGGCCGGGAAGAGCATGCGGCCGACGAGGACATGAGTAGAAATACCCCGCTAACCGCGGCCGTGCAGGACCGTCATGTTCAAGAACTTCTTCTCAGCAACACATCGACCGACCCCAAAATCGCTGGTAGACGGAAGGCTAAGCTAGATCAACTCGAGGTAGACTCGAGAACTCCGTTGTACGATGCAGCTCGTGGGACGGAGGAGAGCCGTCTGAGATACGCTCTCGATATTATGGAGATGAAGGCAAAGCACAAATGGACGGACACAAGCATGGACGAACTCTTCGGATACTTGAAGATCCACTTTCCTAAAGATAACACGTGTGCCGGTAGCCTACAGGAGGCCAAGAAAATCGTGTGCCCTCTCGATTTACCGCACCAGAAATACCACGCATGCATCGGTGACTGCGTAATATATCGGAACGAGCATGCCAATCTCGATACATGCCCACGAGTGTGGCGAATCTCGATACAAGAGAGGGACAAAAAAATCTCCTCGAAAAGTTGTGTGGTACTTCCCGCTCACGCCCCGTCCGCAGCGGTACTTCGTGGACCCCAAGGAAGCAAAGCTCATGCGCCGGCACGCGGAAAGAAAGGAGGCGGTGATGCGTGATGTAGAACGGGTTGAAAACCCGATGCTAACACACCCTTCGGATGCAAGCCGGTGGAAAACATTAGACGATGAGTATTACGAAGAATTCGGGAAAGAACCAAGGAACATCAGAGTTGGGTGCGAGCACCGACGGACTCAATCCGTTTGGGAACCAAAGCAGCAAGCACAGCACACTGGCCCGTGTTTGTATGGATGTACAACCTCCCTCCATGGCTATGCCTGAAGAAGAAGTACATACACATGAGTATGCTAATCCAAGGGCCGACGCAGCCGAGGGAGCGATATCAACCCGTATCCGGAGCTATTGAAGGAGGAGCTAGTCACTCCGTGGGAGGAAGGGACAGAAACTTGGGACGCCTACGGACAAGAAACTTTCCGTATGAAAGCCGCACTCGTTGACGACGGTGCAGGACTATCTTGGATACGGATATATCGCGTGCCGTGTGTGCCACGGACACAAGGCATGTGTGAGGTGCATGGAAAAGACGCCATTTTTACAACTGGGTAAGGATCCCGGGTCTTCAAAAACCGTCTACATGAGGCATCGAATGTGGCTTCCCAAGAATGACCCGTGGAGGAAGCGTGGAGACCTGTTCAATGGGAAGGATGAGGTCGAGGGACCTCCACCTAGGCGAAGCGGCGAAGGGATAGATACTCGTTGAAAAACTCGGAAAGACCGCCCTCCGGCGGGTAAGATAAAGATCCGTAAGCGGAAGAAAGGAGACAAGAGAAAGAAAAAGGAACCCGGGCCGCTCTTGGGGGTATGGAAAAGGAGGTCCGTGTTTTGGGACTTGCCGTACTCGGAAGATCCTCGGTACGCCTCATAGCCTTGATGTCATGCATATCACGAAGAACGTGTGCGAGAGCTTGCTTGGCACTCGTGCTCAACATGCCGGAGAGGACCAAAGACGGGTCGAAAGCAAGACACGACCTGATGGCCCTTGATATCAGAAAAGACCTTCATTTTGCGCAGAGTTGACCAGGAAACCGAGGAGGAGGAGACGGATGGTCGCAAACGCAAAAGGGTGGCCAAGCGAGCGCGAAACTCCTCGCCCCTCCCGCTTCACTCTAAATCCCGATGAGCTCGAACAATTCTTCAAGTGCCTACTAGAAGTCAAATTTCCCCTAGGCTACGCGGGGCTGATACGCGAGATGGCTGGACCCGACGAAAAAAATCTTCGGCGGGATGAAGTCTCATGACTGTCATGTCATGATGACGCAGATACTTCCGGTTGCTATCCGAGGGATAATGGAACCGCACGTTCGTGCGACGCTGACTGACCTGTGTAACGTCTTCGACGTCATCACTCGAAAGTCGATAACCGCCAAGAAACTCGGGAGGCTGCAGGAAGAGATCGTCACCATCCTATGCGAGATGGAGATGTACTTCCCGCCCGCATTCTTTGACATCATGGTCCATCTGCTGGTGCATATAGTGGACGATATCGAGGATCTTGGGCCCGCGTTCCTTCACAACATGATGGCGTTAGAAAGAATGAACGGCTTCATCAAAGGATATGTTCGTAACAGGGCACATCCGGATGGAAGCATCGTCCGTGGATTTCTCACCGAGGAGTGCATCTCTTTCTGCAAGAATTATTTAAACGAGGACGACCCACGTCCGGTTGGATTGCCCGCCAACAAGCACCTCGGCAGATTCGAGGGAGTAGGCCACAACGCCGGCGGGAGGGAACTCGACGCCGATCAAGATGATAGGAGAACAGACTTTAACGGGGCCCACTTAGTAGCACTACAACACATGAACGAGGTAGAGCCTTGGGTGGATCAGCACATAAACATGATCAAGAGCAGGGCTGACAAGCCGATGACGGAAGAAGAGGTATTTAGAGCGCACAACTCCTCTTTCGCGAGCTGGTTCAAAGACCAGATTGATGCCAATCCCCCACCAATGGCAAGCGACGTAGACAAAATGATATTGGCCTTGTCTTATGGGCCCGCCCCAACCTCATGACTTATCAGAAGTACGACATCAACGGTTACACATTCTCCACAGAGGAGAGAGACAAAAAAGCGACTACTGGAACTCGGGTGTGACGATGGAATCGTACACGGGTGAAGAGAAGAAAAGGTACTACGGAAGGATCGAGGAAATGCGGGAGCTCGACTACGTCGGGGAGAAGCTACCGATGTTTCGTGTCGGATGGGCTACGAACGTCACAAAAGAAGATGCGTATGTCACCACCATGCGACCGCCCCCAAATCCAAGACCAAGAACCCCACCGCGCAAAATGAGCCTTGGGTATTGGCTAAGCACGTCGAGCAATGCTTCTTCATAACCGACCCGTCAAGGCCCGGCCGTGTTGTCGTAAGGAGAGGAAAAAGGGCCCTCGTCGGAATGGATGGAGTGGCCGACGAGCAAGACTTCGACGGCCTCGTCGGAGACCCAATGATGGAAGAACCCGATGAAGACGATAGAACCTACACACTAAGAAGAAGAAGGACGACGCTACCTAGGTCAAGTGTTCCTCCGTACACAAGGAGTCGCGATGATACCGGTGGGGTCACAAGGACCAAGCGGAAGGGACTTTGAAGTCATTTGTGTATTTCTAATAATTATCTCTCGAACAACTATTTGTCCGTCTCAAGTGTATCCTAAATTTATGTCTTGGTTTTTTATCGGATATCGCCGAAAGGACTTTGAAGTCATTCAAGAATTAAAATCATAAATTTATGTCTTGCAATTTATCCTTCATTGGTTTATTTTATTGGATGTTGCCAAAGGACTTTACAATTTATCTAAATAACTAGAAACAATAAAAAAAGGTCTTAAGAAAAGAAAAAAAGGGTGGTTTATTCGCACCTGTGGGGATTCGAACTGCAGATGTGCTGGGTGGGGGGAAGGAACGAAACCACTCTGGTAGGTAGTCAGGTTTGTTAAATGACAGGGTTTGTTAAAAGAAATACTAGATGTCATTACCCCCGGCGAATACATTATTTCCGCCCGCGGTAAGCCCATGGGTCCCACCTGTCATCGACCGAAAACTTACCGCCGGCGTTTCGCGCAAATCGCCGGGGATAACTCCTTCATGACTTAGCCATTCGGCCAAATCTGGCCAAATCCCAAATTGCGCCGCTCACTTCCCCTCCTCCCTCCCCCAAATCCCCCGCCGCCGCCGTCGTTGCCCCTGCCGCCGTCGCATCTCCTGCCTGCCGCCGTCGTCGATCCGCCGTCGCCGCCTCCCCAAATCCCCCACCGCACGCATCTCCTGCCTGCCGCCGTCGTCGATCCGCCATCGCCGCCTCCCCCAAATCCCCCACCGCACGCATCTCCTGCCTGCCGCCGTCGTCGATCCGCCGTCGCCGCCTCCTCTAGACCGCCGCCGTCGACATCAACCTCAATCTCGTCTGTTTCCGCCTCCCCAAGACCGCCGCCATCGTCAGCAACCTCAAGGTCGTCTGCTGCCACCTCCCCCGGCACCTCCGCCGTCGTCGGCAACCTCAAGGTCGTCGACGTCGCTGCTGTCTCCACGTGTGCGCCCCCTCTCCTCTGTCTCCACATTATTATTGTAGCATCAATGGTGAATGGGGGATGTATAAAGTTTGGGAAATGTTACATACAATTCGCTCTCTAAATATTTGCGGAACTCCACTTCAATTCTCTTGCCAGCCAAACCCCTAATGTCAACCCTAGTGCTTGTTCTCTGCAGGAATTCGTACTTCACATTCAGTGCATGATTTAGTTAACTGATTTCGTGCACGAACAGATTACTGTTCTGCAAATCTCACTGAGTTATTAGTACCCTCGTTTTTTCAACCAAGTACCTGTGCTCCTGGTATGAGGTGTCGGTGATAAATCGATTAGTTTATCATACACTTAGGACTTAGCGGACATCTCGGTGCATGATAATTTGAATAAATTGCTGATAAGACCAGGAACTGTTTCTGTTTGATCTATAATAACCGGTACTCGGCCGTCCGTCTGTCACCCAGCTCATACAACCTAATCGGCTTGACAATCATACTTAACCAGCGAGTATACGTTGATCGGTAGGGTTACCTCGTTCCTTATATAGAGTGGGATATGGTTTATAGACTAAGTGTTGACTTTTCTGAATTGCGGGAACCGCCGCGAGAACCGCCGCGGGAACAAGCTACCCGCCTCTCCGACCTCGTCTTCACCGCTCACTCCTCCGAAGCTCAAGGTAATTAGAATGAGGATGAATGTGAAATGGCATAGGCTGTGAAATAAGCTGGGTGCATATGCTATTTGCATATGTTATGAACTGTGTATGTTTTATTTGCTTAGAGAGTAGATTTGCTTAGAGAGTAGATTGCAATATTTATTTTGCAATTCTGGACTGATGAATAGCCTTCTTTGCTATGTGCAGCTCCTCCCGTCGCAGCAGCTCACGCCCGCCTCTCCAGCCCGCCGACCAGGTGCCAACCGCCGCAGGAACAAGCTGCCCACCTCTCCGACCTCGTCTTCACCGCTCACTCCTCCAGAAGCTCAAGGTAATTAGAACGGGGATAAATGTGAAATGGCTAGACCTGAGCATATGCTGGAGCTGATGTGGTGGTGCTAGACCTGAGCATATGCTGGAGGCTCAGGTCATTGCTATATTGATGTGTCTGGAAGTAAAAGTTGTGTGAAATGTCTCTGCAGGTACACATTGAGTGCCAATGTTTTGCCGGAATGTCGATTAACTTCCGTTCCGGCGAATTTCTGGCACTCCGGCATGACCTTTTTTAGCAAAGGTCATGCCGAATTTTCGCATATCTGTTGTACACTTGTACTTCACACTCGTGATGCTTGCTGGTTATAGCACCATATATAATAACCAATTATTTATGTGTACATTAACTTGATAACATTTCATGGATTAACCGATGAAGTTTGATGCCATCATGGTAGCACAGTTTTATTCAGAACATGGTAGCACACAGTATGTTGTCTTTCAACAAAGCACCCCATTTGGTGAATCTAATCTTTCAAGAAAACATGATCTTGTTTTACTTTTTCTAGCCACAGTATATGAATTTCTGAATTTGTCAAGTGATAGTTACAGTATATGAATTTCTGAATTTGTCAAGTGATAGTTACAGTATATGAATTTCTGAGTATATTTTTAAAATGAACACTTACAGTAGCTTTTGCACTTACAATAGCTTGTGCACTTACAGTAGCTTATGCACTTACACATTGTTTTTTGTGGGGGACTATCTATAGCTGCAACATTGTTTTTTGATGGCCAATAGCTCTAAGGTTGTGACTGTTTAGTAATTGAACCCTTGAATTTGACTAACCAATATTGGTACAGAACACCAAACTGTGTCATTGGGTCGGTATACTTCATCTAGGCCTCCTGTTATGAAAAAAATGAAGGATTAGGTGTTCAACTTGGCTTCATCTGCATGTTTACAGTCAAATTTCTGAAGTAAACTTACACTAGTAGTGGCCATACAGTAGTAGTTTCTTGGTTCGGAAAATAAATCACCTGGCTTTGTTATACAGTAAAGCATGTTCCTAATTAAAACACTACCTGATTTCTTTCTTTGACTAATAGTAGTTCCAAATACATGGCAGAAGCACGTAGCTAGCGATGTCGTCTTCTGCAGACCCCCACAAAGACGTTGACTGGTCTTCTCAGCGGAAGTTGGATGAGCACTACAAGCTCATGGCCTCGGATCAGCTGGAGGACCTTCCAGGCAGCGATGACGAGTCCTCGGAGGAGGGGGATGATGAGATGGACAACGATGGTGAGGATGAGAGGGGGGCTGCCGACGAGACCACCGATAGTGGCGTTGCCGGGGGTAGCTCGGATACTACTACCGAGGCGAAGAGGAAACGGAAGCAGCGGCGCCCAAACAGGGTCGGCACCACTCGTGACATAATCACCGCGGTGGACGCCAAGACCGGGATTTCTACTGAGCCCAAGCACGTGGCGAAGGGGTACGGCCTCCAACTGGGAGCAATCCTTCGGGACGTCGTCGACGTCAACGAGACGAAACTCCGAACCAAGAAGAAGCAACATCTGCAGGCCCAACTCCTTGCGCGGCTGCACGCACGGTATGAGTTCCCTGTGGAATACAGGAACGAGGATACCAAGGATAACATCGTGAACAGACGAGCCCTCTCTAAGTTCTCCAAGAACCTCAGCGGTTATAAAACCATGCTCGAGGGGGATGCTTGGTAACAATGAGACTTGGGAAGAGATCCAGCGCCACTTCCCGCGGATGACGCTGGAGCGAGTATAATAAATTCTTGGAAAACGAGGAGCTCGAGTACACCAAAAGTCAATCGACACTGGGGGAAGGAGCTGGCGGATAAGAACATCGGTCACCACAATCTCGGTTGCCGTGGCTTCGAAGGCAAGCAGCCGGTATGGGACAAGGAGGACCAGGCCTACATAAATGCTGGCCTCGAGCCCCCTTTTGCCAAGTACAAAGACCCACTCTTCAGGGCATATCTCAGGTCCCGATACCATAGAGAATTGGCTGGAAAACGTGTCACGAAACCTGATGTGGTGGTGGGAGTTGAGTTGGTCGCCGACGCGAAGGTGATGGCATTAGAGAAAGCAGTGGTAAGCAATTTACCAGCTTATTAATTTGATACTGCTCACCAAGTCCATTACATTCTAAAATTGTTCATGTTACTTCTGGCAGTTGGCGGAACAAGCAGCCGCCGAATTAGCTGGCTCCTCGTCCCAGACGTCGACTGGCAAAGTCCCGTGGGACACGCCTTTTATCAGGGGTCTGAACACCGTGAAGGCGCGGCCGCTTTTGACAAGCCCCACCGTGTCCCCGGCGCCGGGAGGAGGTCGCAAGCTTGCCGACTATGGCTTGGACGTGCCCTCAAGCACTAGGGAGTCGCGGCGGGCGCGGAAGGACCGGGAGCACGAGGCTCTTCTCGAAAAAGGTGGCCGACTTGGAAACAACCATGGAGCAACGCGTCGGTGCCGAGGTTCAGCAACGAGTCGGTCCGAGGTTCAGCAATGCGTCAGTGCCGAGGTTGCTACCAGGGTCGATGACGCGCTGGCCAACAGGGTCAATGAAATCATCCCTGATCTTGTGTTGTCGATGAAGAATTACTTCGACGCCGGCGGTAAGGGACCGATGCCGGTTATCAGCCTAGGCGCCAGCAACTCGGACAACCGGCCTCCAACTAGACACGCTCAATGCACACCCAACTTGGTGACTCCACCCGCCGGCAATGTCGGCGCTAGAGAGGATTCGCCGGACCTGGGGGGCCCAGTACTAGCCCCTCAGTCACCTGCACGCCTGGCCTCGGTCCTTCAACGCGAGCCGAGCTTGACGCCCTCACGGTAATTAATTTAGTATCTCAAGCTCTACAAATTAGTTACTTTGTCGTCGCCCCTCTCTGACATACACATGTTTTCACAGGCGAACGCGACTCCTTGCACCTTGCTACTGAATGTGGATGATGGCGTGTATTTCACACGTTCGTTGGGCAACCCCAAGAGGAAGGTATGATGCGCACAGCAGCAAGTTTTCCCTCAGAAAGAAACCAAGGTTTATCGAACCAGGAGGAGCCAAGAAGCACGTTGAAGGTTGATGGCGGCGGGATGTAGTGCGGCGCAACACCGGAGATTCCGGCGCCAACGTGGAACCCGCACAACACAACCAAAGTACTTTGCCCCAACGAAACAGTGAGGTTGTCAATCTCCCTGGCTTGCTGTAACAAAGGATTAACCGTATTGTGTGGAAGATGATTGTTTGCAGAGAAAATAGTAAAAACAAGTATTGCAGCAGATTTGTATTTCAGTATTAAAGAATGGACCGGGGTCCACGGTTCACTAGAGGTGTCTCTCCCATAAGATAAAAGCATGTTGGGTGAACAAATTACAGTCGGGCAATTGACAAATAGAGAGGGCATAACAATGCACATACATGACATGATAAGTATAGTGAGATTTAATTGGGCATTACGACAAAGTACATAGACCGCCATCCAACTGCATCTATGCCTAAAAAGTCCACCTTCAGGTTATCATCCGAACCCCCTCCAGTATTAAGTTGCTAACAACAGACAATTGCATTAATTATGGTGCGTAATGTAATCAACAACTACATCCTCGGACATAGCGCCAATGTTTTATCCCTAGTGGCAACAGCACAACACAACCTTAGGGGTTTCGTCACTCCCCAGGTGTCAATGCGGGCATGAACCCACTATCGAGCATAAATACTCCCTCTTGGAGTTAAAAGTAAAAACTTGGCCGAGCCTCTACTAGAAACGGAGAGCATGCAAGATCATAAACAACACATGTATAATAACTTGATAATTAACATGACATGGTATTCTCTATCCATCGGATCCCGACAAACACAACATAGAGTATTACGGATAGATGATCTTGATCATGTTAGGCAGCTCACAAGATCCAACAATGAAGCACAATGAGGAGAAGACAACCATCTAGCTACTGCTATGGACCCATAGTCCGGGGGTGAACTACTCACTCATCACTCCGGAGGCGACCATGGCGGTGTAGAGTCCTCCGGGAGATGAATCCCCTCTCCGGCGGGGTGCCGGAGGAGATCTCCAGAATCCCCCGAGATGGGATCGGCGGCGGCGGCGTCTCAGTAAGGTTTTCCGTATCGTGGTTTTTCGCATCAGGGGTTTCGCGACGGAGGCTTTAAGTAGGCGGAAGGGCAGAGTCGGGGGGCTAACGAGGGGCCCACGCTATAGGTCGGCGCGGCCAGGGCTTGGGCCGCGCCGCCCTATAGCTTGGCCACCTCGTGGCCCCACTTCGTGTGTTCTTCGGTCTTCTGGAAGCTCCGTGGAAAAATAGGGCCCTGGGTCTTCGTTTCGTCCAATTCCGAGAATATTTCGTTACTAGGATTTCTGAAACCAAAAACAGCGAGAAAACAGGAACCGGCACTTCGGCATCTTGTTAATAGGTTAGTTCCAGAAAATGCACGAATATGACATAAAGTGTGCATAAAACATGTAGGTATCATCAATAATATGGCATAGAACATAAGAAATTATCGATACGTCGGAGACGTATCAGTGGACAACAAGTTGAAGGCTGTAGCGAGCGGCAGTGTCATCCTGCCAACACAGCGGATTTTCCACTGCGTCAGGATGGATGATAGCTTGAGCCGGGTTCGCGTGAACCGGTCGTTACCGGGATGCCAAGACCTCCATCCTCCTTATCAACCCCCGGAAACGGAAACCCCGCTCACTCTCGGGGACCTCAAGAATCACATCCTTCTATGGCCGAAAGCCCTAATTCGGCTGAACACCACCTCAGGTTCGGAGGCAAGCTATGGCATGGTCACTCCTCAGGATGCAACGGATGCCCCGAGCCAAGCCAAGGTCCCAGCTCCAACGATCGCTTTGACGGCAGGCAAAGGCGGGGCCAGTGCTCCACCGACTTATGATCAATTTGAGCCCGATAGTCAGCCCGATAGTCCGCACGAGAGTCTGCACGACAAGGCGTTGGACATCGATCAAGCTCCCATTGATACGTTCATCGCCGAGCTCGACGCCGACGCGGTTTCTCCTTACAAGCCACCCGCCGGTCATATCCTAAAGAAGAAGTTGTTCCTTTCACAAGAAACGCCCGAGCAGGAGGACACTACCGCCTTCACCGCTCCGCCCCGAGTTGGGCTTACCCCGAGGACACTCCTTGGTGCGACCACGGAAGGTATGAAACAAAACGCCGCTCCCGGTTGCGGTAAGAAGAAGGGCGAGGAAGCGGAAGAAGTCGGGAGATGTTGCGGCAAGCAAGATAGTGGTTAATGACAAGTTGCCGACCCCGTGGAGGAAGTTGCATCACTTAGGCGAGCCGATGCTCGCCGGCACACTATGTCAACAAGTTGACGCCGGATATGAGGAGCGTGCATGATGCTATTCTAACAAAGGAGAAGCTACTTCTTAAAGATAGAAATCCATCGTACCCGATTTTGATCGCCAAGGTGCCCACTCGGCTTTGGCTTTGTCAACACATACCCCGCGGACTTGATATTCATTCGGTACGAAGACATCTTCGAGCTCTTGCACATGCAACAGCTAGACCGAAGCTTGGTCCGCCTCATATCGCTCAAGCATGGCGCACGATATCGCCATGGAGAACACAACGCACATCGCTATCATGGACCCCTACTACATGACTCCAACTGTCGCCCAGACCGAACAAGCGTTTCTCGCCAACTATATCAAGAATTTCTTGGTGTTAAACAAGGATAAGAATTGCTTTGCATACCATATTTCCGCGAGTAAGTATTTGGTTACTAAAGTACCCTATATTACATTCTTTCATGAATTTCCTTAATAGCTGAGTATGATGGTTTATTTCCATTTTGCGCAGTTTCAAGTATTGCACCCTCCTCCTCTTTTACCCGTATCATTCCGATGTCACTTATCTCGACTCCGGGCTTGATAAGGAGAAAGACTTCAGCGACCTTAAGTCTACACTTGATAAAGCCCTCAGCGGCTTCATAGCTGAGGTTGGCGTCAACAAACTCAGGCATGAGAAGAAAGTTAACGGTTGCCATGTGTGCAACCACATAACCAAGTTCCCCTGCCTAAAGCAATCGGTGGATGACAATGGGATGGAGGCATGGTTTGCCATCCTACAGATGAGGGCGGTTGTAAGGTCTCGAACGATCTCTTGTTGCCATCCGCTCTGCAGGGGAAGTTCGTGAACATGGCGGACACCACCGATGAAAACGTGAGAGTCGACTTCCGTGCCATCCAGCGGACCATTTGCACAATACTCCGGAGGGATGTCATCATGAATGGTGGCTTGTTCAACTATGCCTCCGCACTTTCTAATTCCGAGATAGAAGGCCGATTAGAAGATGGATGTGACGAGAGAACATTCAACACGCTCGAGGGCATCCGTCCCTTCCCGCCGAAGTAGACTTGAGTCAAAAACTTTTGTGTCCTGCAAATGTTAGTCATAAATTACATAAGTATTTTTTATGTTTGTTCTTTTGCACACCTATATGTTATATCTCTCTCTATGGATGTACTAACAACTTACATTTCTTTGTTGTGTGTTTGCATAGATGACGTACTATGTCGTCTACCACGGCAGGGTTCCTGGAGTCTACGAGGACTGGGAAGAGCTGTAGGAGGCAGAGTCCACCGTTTCAGCGGCAACAGCCTACAAGGGGTACACCACTTTGGAGGAGGCGGAAACTCGATACGCCAACTTTCGAGCGGGACGAGAGGAGGGAGATGTGGAGGACCCCTTTCATCGTGATGATGCTTGCCGCCACCGTCTCTCTAGTTTATTATGTCATTGTTGTTTAGCTAGGTCATCGACACTGGACTTATATGTATTTCTGTAACATGTGCTACTTCGAGTCGTGATGTTATGGTCAACTATCTACTATCTAAACTTGTCTTATTAATGCATGCATGTTGTGAACATTTGGGACTTTCTATATAACTGTGTATCTGGCTGTATTTCTAGTAATATCTGTGTTATACTTTGATGTGTGTATTCTTGTGTATGTACTGTGTATTCTGGTCTGTATTCCGGTGTATATACATTACTTTTCGAGTTTTATTTTTTTAATCCTGTGATCAATACCACCGGCGCTCCTAAACTATACCTCTGGCGAAATTGGAATCGCCAGCGGTGCAGCCAATTACCCCCGGCGAATTGGTAAGACGCCGGTGCTAAGCCAGTACCACCGGCGATTTGAGAAAAGCGCCGGGGATAATGACACTTACCACCGGCGATTTGGAAAACGCTGGCGGTAAGGGGTTACCACCGGCGAGGAGGTCGCCGGCGAACATGAAACGGTAAGGGTTTCTGGGGCGCCGGCGGTAGTACATTTCCTAGTAGTGTTAGTACTAGTTTGCGAGTACTTTAAAGTACTCATGGCTGTGTCCCTGGCTATTCAAATGGCCAGACTATGAAGAGAAGTACCAGAACCCGGAAGAAGGACAGCAAGACGTCTACGACAACTAGGATCACTCCTGACGTCAACGGTTGCTCGTGGAATAAATGGACTACTACTACGCTATTTCGCTTCCGCTATGTGTTATGTAATGGATCAATAGAACTTCTATTATTGTAATGAGACTGGATCATGTGATCCTTTATTTGTAAGACGATTATGGGTTGTAATGAATGATGTGTTGTGATATCAATCTATTATGTCTCGCAAAAACAATATTCCTGGGATTGCGAGGAATGGCATAATAGGCATCTGGACTTAAAAATCCGGGTGTTGACACCTTGGTGATACGTCTCCAACGTACCTATAATTTCTGATGTTCCATGCTTGTTTTATGACAATACTTACGTGTTTTGCTCGCACTTTATAATGTTTTTATGCGTTTTCCGGAACTAACCTATTAACAAGATGCCGAAGTGCCAGTTCCTGTTTTCTGTTGTTTTTGGTTCCAGAAAGGCTGTTCGGGCAATATTCTCGGAATCGGACGAAATCAACGCCCAGAATCTTATTTTTCCCGGAAGACCCCAGAACACCGAAGGGGAGACAAAGATGGGCCAGGGGGGCCCCACACGACAGGGCCGCGCGGGCTCCACCTGGCCGCGCCGGCCTATGGGGAGGGAGCCCTGGCGCCCTTCCGGCTCCGACTCTTCGCCTATATAAGTCCTTTCGACCTAAAAGCGCGAGACCAATTGACGAAACTCCAGAAAGACTCCAGGGGCGCCGCCACCATCGTGAAACTCCGTTTCGGGGACGAAGTCTGCGTTCGGCACCCTGCCGGGACGGGTAAGTGCCCCGGAAGCCATCTCCATCAACGCCACCGCCTCCATCATGCTCCGTGAGTAGTTCCCCCATGGACTACGGGTTCTAGCTGTTGCTAGTTGGTATTCTCTCCCCCATGTACTTCAATACAATGATCTCATGAGCTGCCTTACATGATTGAGATTCATCCGATGTAATTGGTGTTGTGTTTGCTTGGGATCCGATGGATTGTTACATTATGATTAGTCTATCTATAAAGTTTGTGAAGTTATTGTTGTTGCAATCTTGTTGTGTTTAATGCTTGTCACTAGGGCCCGAGTGGCATGATCTTAGATTTAAGCTCTATACTTATTGCTTAGATTGTATCTACAAGTTGTTTGCACATGTCTATGTCCGGAACCCGAGGCCCCAGAGTGACAGCAACTGGGATAACTGGAGGGGAAGGCGTAGGTATGAGGATCACATGTTTTCACCAAGTGTTAATGCTTTGCTCCGGTGCTCTGTTAAAAGGAGTACCTTAATAGCCAGTAGATTCCCTTGAGGCCCGGCTGCCACCGACTGGTAGGACAAAAGATGTTATACAAGTTTCTCATTGCGAGCACGTATGACTATATATGGAAAACATGCCTACATGATTAATAATCTTGATGTTCTGTCTTAATGCTATTTCGATCATATCAATTGCCCAAGCTGTAATTTGTTCACCCAACACTTGTTATTGGAGAGTTACCACTAGTGTAGATAGCTGGGAACCCCGGTCCATCTTTCATCATCATATACTCGTTCTACATGTCATTGGAAGTAGTATCAACTATTTTCTGGTGCCATTGCTCTCATATTACTGCTACTCGTCTGCTGCGTTATCGTTACTACTGCTCTCATATTACTGCTACTTTCACATCACCCCTGTTACTTGTGCTTTTCCAGGTGCAGCTGAATTGACAACTCAGTTGTTAAGGCTTATATGTATTCTTTACCTCCCCTTGTGTCGAATCAATAAATTTGGGTTTTACTTCCCTCGAAGACTGTTGCGATCCCCTATACTTGTGGGTTATCAAGACTATTTTCTGGCGCCGTTGCCTGGGAGGCATAGCTCTACTCATAAGTTCACCTGGGGAGTACACTCTACCTCTCTCTCTGTTTTTGTTTTATTTTATTTTGTTTTTCTTAGTTTACTTTTGTCTAGTTTATTTGTGCTTAGTTTATTTCTGTCTAGTTTTATTTTGCTTAGTTTACTCTTGTCTAGTTTGTTTTTGTCTTGTTTTATTTTCTCTATATACCCAAAAATCCATAAAAATTTGAAAAACCTAAAAATTAAAAATCGTTGCTATGGGAGAACCTACAACCTATTTGGAGCTTATTGAATTATATAATAATTATAGAGAATCAAAAACGGGAAAAGTTATGAGTCTTTGTGATAGAAAAACTGAATACAATTGCTAAAATCTTGCTTAAACGCCATGATATAAACTGTTGCTCTAAACAGGATACTAAACATCTTAAATTTCAATGTGGCTTTAGTGAGGAAGTTTTAATTAAGAACTATAATTGGAATAGCTATATTCATTTTGGTTTCGAAGAAGTAGAACAATTTGTTTTGTTTATGGGAGCTTCTGAGATAGAATCCTTCATGTCTAAAAATTATGAAACTTGTGTTGTTTGTAAGGACCTTAAAGATTATGTCTATTCTATTCTTAATTTTTGCATAGAAAGCTACATTGATAATCCTTATATCATTGATTATAAAGAGAGACTCATTAATGCACAAGAATGCACTCACAATTTGCAGGAACCAGTGGAAGAAGAAATTGATGAACTCGAAAGCTCATTGGATGAAAAAGAGGAGGAAATTGATGAACCTGAAAGCTCATTGGATGAAAAAGAAGAGGAGAGTGATGAACAAAAGGAGGAAGAATGGATTAGCTACCCATGCCAACCTTCTAATGAGAGTAACTCTTTATCTCTTACACTATTTGATTGTCCTCCATGCTTACCGAAGGAGGATGAATGTTATGTTCCTGTGGATTCTCTTGAAATATTCCCTGTGAGTAAAACTTGTGAGAATAATTATGCTACTGTTATTCATGATAATCCATGCTACTTTGATAAATCTTATGATAATGCTTTGTTTGTGCCTGATGTCGAAATGTGGTACTAAATAGATTTGCTTGGCAAATGTTTATGATAAATCTCTAGATGATGGTCCTATGTTACTTGATAATATTAATTGTACTACTAATGAAAATGGGATTGGAGAGTTCTTGACTTTATCTATGAGATTGATCAATCATCTTGTTACATTATTGATAAAAGTGGGTTTGAAAGTTTTGATCCTATTATCTTTGAGCTTGATAAAAATTATGTGTTTGTGAATCATGAAAAGCATGCTGTATGTGATAGTTATGTTGTTGAGTTTGTTCATGAAGCTACTGAAAATTATTATGAGAGAGGGAAATATGGTTGTAGAAATTTGCATGTCACTAAAACACCTCTCTATATGCTGAAAATTTTGAAGTTACTCTTGTTTTATCTTCCAATGCTTGTCACTTTGTTCTTCATGAATTTATTTGTGTACAAGATTCCTATGCATAGGAAGTGGGTTAGACTTAAATGTGTTTTGAACTTGCTCTTTGATGCTCTCCTTTGCTTCAACTATTATTTCTTGCGAGTGCATCATTAAAACTGCTGAGCCCATCTTAATGGCTATAAAGAAAGCACTTCTTGGGAGATAACCCATGTGTTTATTTTGCTACTGTTTTGTTGTGTTTTTGAAGTTGATACTACTGTAGCAACATCTCCTTATCTTTATTTTATTGCAATGTTGTGCCAAGTGAAGTCTCTAATAGAAGGGTGATGCTAGATTTGGATTACTGCGCAAAAACAGATTTCTCGCTATCACGAATCTGGGTATGATTCTCTGTAGGTAACTCAGAAAAATCTGCCAATTTACGTGAGTGATCCTCAGATATGTACACAACTTTCATTAGTTTTGAGTTTTCTGATTTGAGCAACGGAAGTACCTCTTAAAAATTCGTGTTTACTGGCTGTTCTGTTTTGACAGATTCTGTCTCTGTTTTTTGCATTGTCTCTTGTGGACTTTAAGTGAGGCTTTCTAGACGTGGAGAGCTGTAGCTAATGTTTTATTGAGTTCTTGCAATGTGTCACTACAGGTCCAAGGTGGATTAAAGTTTTTTGAGTACTAACCCCTCTAATGAAGTTTATGAGAAGTTTGGTGTGAAGGAAGTTTTCAAGGGTCAAGAGAGGAGGATGATATATGATCAAGAAGAGTGAAAAGTCTAAGCTTGGGGATGCCCCGTGGTTCATCCCTGCATATTTCAAGAAGACTCAAGCGTCTAAGCTTGGGGATGCCCAAGGCATCCCCTTCTTCATCAACTTATCAGGTTTCTTCTATTGAAACTATATTTTTATTCGGTCACATCTTATGTGCTTTACTTGGAGCGTCTGTGTGTTTTTATTTTTGTTTATGTTTGAATAAATTCGGATCCTAGCAATCCTTGTATGGGAGAGAGACACGCTCCGCTTTTTCATATGAACACTTGTGTTCTTCGTTTTACTTTTAATGTTCAATGACAAAAGTTGGAAGCTATTGAATTTATTGCTATTTGGTTGGAAACAGAAAATGCTTCATATTGTCTTGGATAATCTGATACTTGGCAATTGTTTTGAGCTCTCAAGTAGATCATGATTAAGCTCTTGCATCATGTAGTTTAAACCTATTAGTGGAGAACTACCGTAGAGCTTGTTGAAACTGGTTTGCATGATTGGTCTCTCTAAGGTCTAGATATTTTACGGTAAAAGTGTTTGAGCAACAAGGAAGATAGGTGTAGAGTTTTATAATGCTTGCAATATGTTCTTATGTAAGTTTTGCTGTACCGGTTCATACTTGTGTTTGCTTCAAACAACCTTTCTAGCCAAAGCCTTGTACTGAGAGGAAATGCTTCTCGTGCATCCAAAACCTTGAGCCAAAAACTATGCCATGTGTGTCCACCATACCTACCTACTATGTGGTATTTTCAGCCATTCCAAGTAAATACTTCATGTGCTACCTTTAAACAATTCAAAACTTTATTATCTCTTATTTGTGTCAATGTTTTATAGCCCATGAGGAAATATGTGGTGTTTTATCTTTCAATCTTGTTGGACAGCTTTCACAAATGGACTAGTGGCTTCATCCGCTTATCCAATAATTTTGCAAAAAGAGCTGGCAGCGGGGTTCCCAGCCCCAATTAATTAACCTTCACTAATAATTCTCTTCACATGTTTTGCCCTGATTCATCGGTAAGCAATTTAATTTTGCAAATAGACACTCCTTCATGGTATGTGAATGTTGGAAGGCACCCGAGGATTCGGTTAGCCATGGCTTGTGTAAGCAAAAGGTTGGGACGAGTGTCAACCATAAATAAAACTAAAGTACATGTGTAAACAAAAGAGAAGAGGGATGATCTACCTTGCTGGTAGAGATAACGTCCTTCATGGGAGCCGCTCTGTGAAAGTCTGTTTGATGAGGGGGTTAGAGTGCCCACTACCATTCGTTGACAACAACAAACACCTCTCAAAACTTTACTTTTATACTCTCTATATGATTTCAAAACCTAAAAAGCTCTAGCACATGATTTAATCCCTGCTTCCTCTGCGAAGGGCCATTCTTTTACTTTATGTTGAGTCAGTTTACCTACTTCCTTCCATCTTAGAAGCAAACACTTGTGTCAACTGTGCATTGATTCTTACATACTTGCTTATTTGCATTCATCATATTACTTTGTGTTGACAATTATCCATGAGATATGCATGTTGAAAGTTGAAAGCAACTACTGAAACTTAAATCTTCCTCTGTGTTGCTTCAATGCCTTTACTTTGAATTTATTGCTTTATGAGTTAACTCTTATGCAAGACTTTTGATGCTTGTCTTGAAAGTACTATTCATGAAAAGTTTTGCTATATGTTATTTATTTGTTAGCAACTATAGATCATTGCCTTGAGTCACTGCATTCATCTCATATGCTTTATAATAGTATGATCAAGGTTATGTAAGTAGCATGTCACTACAGAAATTATTCTTTTTATCGTTTACCTACTCGAGGGCGAGTAGGAACTAAGCTTGGGGATGCTGATACGTCTCCAACGTATCCTATAATTTCTGATGTTCCATGCTTGTTTTATGACAATACTTACATGTTTTGCTCGCACTTTATAATGTTTTTATGCGTTTTCCGGAACTAACCTATTAACAAGATGCCGAAGTGCCAGTTCTCGTTTTCGTTGTTTTTGGTTCCGAGAAAGGCTGTTCGGGCAATATTCTCGGAATCGGACGAAATCAACGCCCATAATCTTATTTTTCCCGGAAGACACCAGAACACCGAAGGGGAGACAAAGATGGGCCACGGGGGTCCCACACGACAGGGCCGCGCGGGCTCCACCCTGGCCGCGCCGGCCTATGGGGAGGGAGCCCTGGCGCCCTTCCGGCTCCGACTCTTCGCCTATATAAGTCCTTTCGACCTAAAAACGCGATACCAATTGACGAAACTCCAGAAAGACTCCAGGGGCGCCGCCACCATCGCGAAACTCCGTTTCGGGGGACAGAAGTCTCTGTTCCGGCACCCTGCCGGGACAGGGAAGTGCCCCGGAAGCCATCTCCATCAACGCCACCGCCTCCATCATGCTCCGTGAGTAGTTCTCCCATGGACTACGGGTTCTAGCTGTAGCTAGTTGGTATTCTCTCTCCCATGTACTTCAATACAATGATCTCATGAGCTGCCTTACATGATTGAGATTCATCTCGATGTAATCGGTGTTGTGTTTGTTGGGATCCGATGGATTGTTACATTGTGATTAGTCTATCTATAAATTTTGTGAAGTTATTGTTGCTGCAATCTTGTTGTGTTTAATGCTTGTCACTAGGGCCCGAGTGGCATGATCTTAGATTTAAGCTCTATACTTATTGCTTAGATTGTATCTACAAGTTGTTTGTACATGTCTATGTCCGGAACCAGAGGCCCCGAAGTGACGAAATTGGGATAACCGGAGGGGAAGGCGTAGGTATGAGGATCACATGTTTTCACTAAGTGTTAATGCTTTGCTCCGGTGCTCTATTAAAAGGAGTACCTTGATAGCCAGTAGATTCCCTTGAGGCCCGGCTGCCATCGGCTGGTAGGACAAAAGATGTTGTACAAGTTTCTCATTGCGAGCACGTATGACTATATATGGAAAACATGCCTACATAATTAATAATCTTGATGTTCTATCTTAATGCTATTTCAATCCTATCAATTGCCCAACTGTAATTTGTTCACCCAACACTTGTCATTTGTTATTGGAGAGTTACCACTAGTGTAGATCGCTCGGGAACCCCGGTCCATCTCTCATCATCATATACTTGTTCTATATGTCATTGGAAGTAGTATCAACTATTTTCTCGGTGCCATCGCCTCCGTGTTATTACTACCGTCGCCGTGTTCATCGTTACTATTGCTCTCATATTACCGCTTCGCTTTCACATCACCCCCGTTACTAGTGCTTTTCCAGTGCAGCTGAATTGACAACTCAGTTGTTAAGGCTTATAAGTATTCTTTACCTTCCCTTGTGTCGAATCAATAAATTTGGGTTTTACTTCCCTCGAAGATTGTTGCGATCCCCTATACTTGTGGGTTATCAATGTGGTCCCGCGACCGTGCCCCCTCCGCCTGCAGCCCTCTCCAGCGGAAGGCTCTAGTGGCCGCTTGCCGCCGTCCCCGCCCACGGCGGCCTCCCCGTGCAGGAGATGTCGGAAGGAGAATGGAGGTGTGCGGCCTTCGCGCCCGGCCATCCCCATGGATATGGCGGTCGCCTCGGGCAAGGCTTCGTCTCCGTCCTCCGCTCCCGCGGATTCCGCGCCGTCCGTGCCGCCGCCGCCTTCGATGGGCCGGCTTCCACTCAAGTTCTCCGGGAGGTGCTGTGCAGTGCGCGGCTGCTCCGACTCTACCGTAATGCTGCTCGGTGCCTGTGGGCCGCGCGCCGAGGGTGACGAAGAAGCTGACGAGGAGGAGCCGGCTCCCCGCGACCCCGCCTCCCGCGCCCGCCGCCACAACTCCGCCTCGTAGCGCATCCGTACCGTGGCCGCTGCCGTCGTGGGCGAGATTGAAGTTGAAGACAAAGTCGAAGAGGAGCTGGCTCCCCAGATCCCGTCGCCTGCTTCGACTCTGCAAGCGATCGATGCTGCTCCGGAGCCTGCTTCGTGGGCTTTCGCTGATGACGATGATGAGGATGAAGATGAAGAGGAGCTGCCCCCGGACACCACGGCCGGCTGCCGCCATGAACCTGCGATGCACCTGTTGTTGTTGGAGCGATGTGGTGGTGTTGGGCTCGGCCGATGCTCTTGGCTAACCCCTAATGGCCTTGTTTCCAGTGGGTTTGCCGGGGCCTTCGATGCAGCCGCGATGCCGTGGATGTCGAGGATGATCTTGCTCTTGAGACGACACGGTCCGTTGCTCTTGGAGGTTTCGAGGTGTTGGTCCCCCAGACGATGTCGACCACCAAGACCTTCATCGATGATGCTCTTGTTGTCGAGGAGCATGACGGCTGACAGGAGGTGATGCCGCGGCATGGCCCGCGCCGCTCGACTCTGCCAGTCCCACCAGCTGCTTGTTGTCCTGTCCCTGCTTGGCTCAAGGGAGATGTTGCAGATGCACTGTCCTTGGTCACCGTGCTTCACGTTTGTTGTGATCCCTTCGGTGTGCTCTAGATGCCTTGAGAACGGTCGGTCTGGGCCCGTGACTCGCCGTAACGCTTGGTGTCCTCTTAGCTCATTGACGAGGCCCTGGCCGTGTCGGCCGCCCCGCCAAGAACATGCTCCTCGCCGTGCCCGGGCTGAGGTCCCGCTCCCGTCCAATGTGCCTACTTATCATCGGTCTTGGGCATCAGTTGTTTCTGCTCCTGTTGGCTCTTTTCGACCTCGCGGATATGCAATCCGGCTTTGGAGCAGCCTAAGCCGCGTTGTTGCAGGAGGCTGTCCGTCCTCTTCTCGACGTTGTTGACTCCTTGCACGGCTGGGTGCTTGCGCTTGGAGGCTTTCTCTCGGAGCGTGCGTAGCCTACACCGGGTAGGCTCTCCCGGACGCCTGACGATCCTTTGGTTTTACCCGATGTTGGTAAGGTGGGGCGCTAACGGAGCGGACCTCTATGGTTGTTTCTCTCCTCGTGTTGGGGCATGCTCGGCGGTCATGGTCCCGGCCATGCGCAGGTCATGCCTGAGCTCCGAAGTTGTGTGGTGTTGTGGTTATGCCTCCTTGCGCCAAGGAAGTGAGGAATGATTTGCACGAGATCTCGCGTTGTGGCATCTCCGCTTGAGTCGGGCTCTTGGCTCTAAGAAGAGTGATGTTGTTGACGCTGCGTGCCGACATGCTTTGTAGTCCCTTTTGGTGATGGGGTTGCTAAGTCGGGGTTGTTGGCCATGCGGTGTCTCGTGGCCATCGCCGCCAGCAGAGGTTTGTTGACTTTCTTGCCACGTTGGCATATCGCATACCCTGGATCCACAATTGATTGATGGACCCCCCAATGTCACGGTCGTCTTTGTTGGCGCGGTGTCGAAGTGTTGGGTAGTGAGTGCTTGTTCTGGTCATGCATTGTGTTCTCTCTGTATTCACTTGAGTGTGTGGGGCTTTGTTGTTCGGGTCTCTTGTTAGACTCGGTTGCGGGAGTGTGTAAGTGTTGCTTGTGTGAGCTTGGCCCTCGTGGCTGTAGGTTTTTGCCCGATTTTCTCCTAAAAAACTGGGCACCTTCTTCTTAATTAATGAGTGAGACAAAGTTTTTGCCTCGGTTTCAAAAAAAAAAAAAAACTCAGAGCGAGATATAAAGCAGCGGTAATAGCTAATGCGCATCCTGTCCTGCTAGACAGCCTAGGCCCCACCACCACCCATATTTGTCGAATCATGATTTTACTATGTGATTTTACAATTTGACAACCCAAATTTAGTGAAATGATTAAACGATTCGGCTTAGTAGAATCTTAGATTTTACGATTCTAGAAGCTAAGATCCTACAATTCTACGATCCTACCATAGAGTTTCCAATCTCATTCAAAATCACGATTCTAACAACCACCTGCACTAAATTTGGATTATCCTCGAACCTGCTCTGATACAGATTTTTAGAAACATGCGAGGCACTTAGATCATACGGAGTAATTAGCCACATGACTTGAAGATTAATTATCGAGATTCGACAAATTTGTGTACTTACTACTAGCGCTCCTCCACCTGCATACAATTGACATAGTAAAAATAGGACAAAACCCATCGAGGCCATCAAGACTAGTAACATGCATACATTTCTAGTTTATGTTACTAGTTTTATAGTGAGTAGTAATTTATATGTGGTTTTTATGTATTGTATCATTTATTATATTGTAGATTTATCTTGCTGTGAGGTGTGTTGATGTTATGTAATATAACTAGTTATCACGGCAATCTTTTTATTTATTTATTGTCACGCCATGTTACTAAAACGTCATGTGTGATGTTTACTTTTTATGTTACCTCCACTAATGAGAAGTCCTCCTTCCACCACTCATGTTACACATGCTCTATTGAGACACATATTTCCTCTGCTAATTACAATTCCAAGTATGGGAACACGTTGGATTTGTTCTCTGTAAATTGAACCAGGTTCATATTTCATCATCTCTGCTCAACAATCATCTGTTTTTTTTTTGGAACTATTGTTAGCTAACCTGACAAGTCATTCGAAGTCATCTGCACAAGGAAGTCACGTGGACAAAAACAGATTTCCTTGATCGTCCATCCCCGCCGTTCTCCATTCCTGAACGAAGTCAATGGCCTTCGGTTGGGACGGAGAGCCCATGACAAGTGTCGGTGTACGCGTTGGCCGAAAAATGACTTAATCCGAGGAAGAAAATGCAACGGAGAAATGAAAGAAGCCAGACTACGGTTCCACGAAATTCAGTTAATATTGTTTAAGCAGCACTTTGATTCGAGCTGTCGGGGTCAGCATTGGTGGCGACCATTACTTACAATATAATAATATATCCATCTGTGTTGTTCTTCCCTTTCAGATGAAGCATCCGGCTTAGGTTTTGTCACAGGTTTT
>NC_061513.1:217070523-217206373 GCF_022539505.1 Lolium rigidum | reverse complement strand
TGCCCGTCGCTGCTCGCCGGTGGGTTTCTGACCGCAACACGGTCATAAGAGATGATTGTCATGTTGTTATCACCAGAATTTAACCAAGTCTGGAGATGGGCCGTGACCGAAGATGGGCTTAGAAGACATGTATATTGAAGTGTCTCTGAACCGGCCTTGCGCAAGGAATTGGGCTAGATTGCCCGTATATCTGTAAATTATAGTAGGTTACGTGTCGGTTAGAATTAAGAGATAGAGTTTAGCTCGTACACGGTTGGGTTTATTCCCAAGTTAGAAAGTCTACGGACTATAAATATGTATCTAGGGTTATTGAGAAAGGAGGACGATCACGTTCACAACAAATCAATCTAGGCGCATCGCCACCCCTTGTTTCGAGGGTTTCTCCCGGGTAAGCAACATGCTTGCCTAGATCGCATCTCGCGATCTAGGCGATATCAGTTATTCGTTGTTGGTGTTGCTCGTCTTGAAGCCTTTTTGATGGCGAGCAACACCCTTATCTTAGGTGTTTTGGGGCTGACGTCGATGTTTTCACGATATACTTGTTTAGCTACGCTGCCCCTCGATATCTAGCTGCCCTTACACCTATCTTAGGTGTAAGGGCAGCATCTTGCTTGTTCTTTATTTAGTAGATCTAATCCGTTATAGTTGCTCCTTGTTCTTCAAGGATTGGTTTGATATCCGTATGGTTAGGCCTTATAAACGGGTTGAACGATCCGGTAGTGCGTAAGGTGTGGTTTATTAAGCTCTAGAGGGATTGTTCCGGGGATCAACTTCACGTTGGTTTTTAGGCCTCTTTAGGGTTGGTTTTCCATCATCTTACGTATTTGCTAGGCTCAACTACGCATAGGATGTTCCGATTATACGGTGAAAACCCTAGACTATCGTAGATTAGTTTAGCTTGATATTGATAAAGCATGATCCCCATGTCATTATAAATCTAACGTGAACCATGGGGCAATCGGCTCTTTGAGCCGATCCACAGGGCAACCTAAGAGCCGATCGGGGCTCGTATTTAATGTTTACGTGTTTGCCATGCGGGAAACTAGTCGAAGCAATCCATCACCTTCCTGACCAGGTATAGGTCAGGTGGCACGCCCTCGTAAGCACCGGGACGTGTGCCGGAGAGGCATTGCGGGCCGTCGCCCGAGGGACCAGGGTCCACCGCAGTCCTGGGAGCCTCCCGGCTCTACGGTGTTTCCCGTCGCTACTCGCCGGTGGGTTTTTGACAGCAACACATTTCTGGCACGCCCGGTGGGACCCTCTACAGCAACCACTACGTCGACATCTGCAGCAACCATGTCAAAAGCTGCGGATGAGGTGGTGGGCGAACCAGTCACGTACGCAGATCTGCCGGAGGAACACAAGAAGAAGTACGATGAGATGAAAGCCATCTTGGAAGCCGATCTCATCGGCTCTTTCATGAAGACCCGTTCACATGGCATCAGATGGAAAGGGTTCTCCCCTGAAGGTGCTCTCGATGAAGTAGACCTCTCTACCTCTTCAGAGGAACGCACCAGAGCTCTACGCCAGGAGATTAATTACATGGTGGCTCATTCTCTACACCGCCATTCGAGAGCCTGGTGAACGCTTTCGAGCGCGTTGCGGTCCGAGTGGTGCAAGAGATCATGAAGCATCGGTACTCTCCGTCGGGACCTACCACGGGGACTCACCGGGGAGAGATACCGCTCCGGATTAGACCGCCGCTGCCATTCGCGCTTGCAGCGCCAGAGCCGCCGGGTTCACCGGCGTACGTTGTCTACAAGGTTGGAGGCGATCCTAGCGATTGCCAATTCCTATATGAGCCGCCTAAGGAGATCCCACATGGATACGTGTGCACATACGTGCCGGACTGCAATGCCTTGGCGCGCACGAGCCAGATTGCACCAACGGGGATTTCTGAGCGGACGGCGACAAACAAGCATGGCTAGCTAAATATGCTACTGGAACGAGTCATGAGGGCTCGGTCCCTACAGCTAATACCATGGAACAGATCAGCACCATCTTGAGAGACCAGTTCGGCATCTTGCCGAAGAGGAAAACAATCGGCTATTCCAAGCCGTACCCCGACGAGTACGATCTGATCCCGCTGCCACCCAAATATCGGCTCCCTGAATTCTCAAAATTCAATGGAGCAGAAGGGTCTAGCTCAATAGAGCACGTAAGCCGATATTTGGCACAGCTGGGCATGATTTCAGCGTCGGACCCGTTACGTGTGAGGTTTTTCGCCCAATCTCTTACGGGATCAGCCTTTGGATGGTACACCTCGTTGCCACCAAACTCGGTCCGGACATGGAAGCAAATGGAGGAGCAGTTTCACGTGCAATATCACTCAGAAGCTACCGAGGCCGGCATTGCCGATCTAGCGCAGGTGCGGCAGAAGCGGGGAGAAACAGTGTCTGAATACATCCAACGTTTCAGGACTGTCAGGAACCGATGTTATTCGGTTCGTTTATCTGAGAAAGAAGCAATCGAGCTGGCAGCATTGGGCCTCGCAACGCCGATCAAGGATCTGACTTCCCAAGCAGAGTACAGTTCATTGTCGCACATGGTGCAGAAACTCACATCGTATGAGCAGCGGCACCCTGAATTGTACCAAGACAAGTTCAAGCGTCCGGTAGGCCTGGTCGAGATGGAAGAAGCTAAAGATCCTGCACCAGACCTGGAGGTGGCTGTAGCTGAATGGGCTCGGCGGGCAAATCCCGTGTCCTGCAAATGGGTAAAACCACAAGGGCCTGCAAGAGGGTTTGACTTCGATTTGAGCAAAGCTGAGCAGATTTTCGATCTATTGCTTAAGGAAAAACAGCTGAAGTTACCCGAAGGCCATAAAATCCCTATAGCACAAGAAATGAACGGGAGGCCGTACTGCAAATGGCATCATTCGTTCACCCATACCACCAATGACTGCAAAGGGTTTCGTCAGCAGATCCAAACGGCGATAGAACAAGGCCGGCTGATCTTTAGCCAGTTTGCCATGAAAGTGGACACACATCCGTTTCCTGGCGTCAACATGGTGGAACCCGATCACTCCGCGAGGCGTCGACTAGATTTCTCGTTTGATGTTAACATGGCAGGGCCTGTACGCCACCATGGCAAGGATAAAGAAGAAAGCAGTCACTCCCGCGGAAAGGAAAAGGAGGAGGCCGATCCACGCGACCGGCCCCAATGCGATGACAGACGGTACCTCACCAAGGAACAAGTGAGAAGCGTGCGATATCAACGACCACTCTCCACGCATCTCCTTATCAAATACGAGTATCAGTATGACCGACGTCGGCAGTACGACAGAGATGACGAAAGAGATCATCGGTCTGATGTAGACAATAGAAGGTACCGTCAGCATGACAGAGACGACGAAGGACACGAGCACCGCGCTAAGGAGAGGTCAAGGGAGCAGGAAGACATGGATAGATACTGGGATTGTCCCTTCTTTTAACACTGCTGGGATTCAGGGATGAGCCGATTGCCTACAATCGACAACTGCCCGGAGTGTAGACGCCGGAAGAAGGGTGCAGGGGAAGTTTCAGTTTTCAAGCGTCTAGGGCCTCTCCCGCCACGGAACAAACGAGCTGAGTCATCTCAGACTTTGAGGAGTCAGAAGATGAAGAAGAAGACAGGTACCCCGGCCAAGGTAGTGCCCTGATGGACTCAGCCACTCCCAAAAGCGTAGGGTTCAGCGGCTACGTAGCTTGGAGCAAGCCGAAGCGCGATACTTGCACACGTTGAGGAAAGCGCGGCCCGATCTGGCCGTGAAAATTCAGCGGACTTTGGACGAAGAGAGTCGTCCACCAAAGAAAGTTTGGCGTCCCAAGCAAGATAAAGCCGATGTGAGTACATCGGCTGGCACAAACATGGTGTTCATCCTTCCATCGAGTTTCGTGCCCCGAGGACCGAAGAAGTGCCGATAGCACAGTTTGACTGCGGTCCACAACCAGTCATCTTTGAAAAGCCACGAGAGAAGGGCTACAAACACATGAAGGCCCTGTACCTAAAAGGTTATATCAATGGGCAACCCGTCGGCAGGATGTTGGTTGACACGAGAGCGGCAGTCAATATAATGCCATATTCCATGCTACGGTGTTTGGGACGCTCCAGTGCCGATCTGATTAAGACCAACGTCACACTAAACGACTTCAACGGCCAAGCATCAGGGACGCAAGGTGTCCTGAACGTGGATCTAACCGTAGGCCGAAAGACGATCCCAACGACATTCTTCATCGTCGACAGCAAGAGCACCTACGCTGTCCTGCTAGGAAGGGATTGGATTCACGCCAACTGCTGCATTCCATCTACGATGCACCAATGCCTGATATAATGGGATGGAGACGACGTGGAAGTCGTGCATGCAGATGACTCGATCGAGGTCTCAATAGCCGGCATGAACATTTGGGACTCGGAAGACCAAGAGCCGCTCTCTGGAATCGGTTTGGACGGCTGTGATCGCATCGAGGTGACAAAAACGGGGTGAGGCTGGTCTTATTCATCGGCCTGATAGAGTAGCAAGAGCAACATCCATCGACACACGTGGCAAGGCCGATCCCTGCGATCGGCCCCAAAAAATAAAAAGCAAGGATCTCACTTCAAACATGTCACGTAGTCGTGGTAGGAAGACTCCCTCCTGTAAGGGAGCACATACAAGTTGTAAGCCTTCATTGAGCAATTCAATCAACATGGAGGCCGATTCCAGCAATCGGCCAAAATTACCCTTGCCATACGTTCTGCTTGTGTTCAACGTCGACTTAACAGGTGACGGAAAGCTAGGGTATGGGTTTACGTCAGCTGATGAGCTAGAAGAGATTGACATTGGTCCTGGGATAAGTTACAACCAACATTCATCAGCAAGAGCCGATATCTTCAATCACTTGAAAGATTCGGCTCGGGGGGCACCTAATATGGAATAATGGACAATAAAGTATGCGGGCCGATGCACGAAATCGGCCAGTAAAAAAAAATATATAGTACAGCCGATGCGCAGACGTCGACTTTAGAACTAAGAAACAAAAAGCCGATGCACAACCATCGACTCTAGAGTACAAGCTCAATAATGCGGTTTCAAATTACACAGGGAGACTCTACTGAAGAAACATCTCAAGGGCATGGAGGGCATCAGCACGAACATGATCCACCTCGGCGATCTCGGCCTCATCATCTTCGTCTTTGCCTGCCACCAGCTGCTGGTTCAAGGCGCGGATTTTGGCCAGATCAGTCTTCAGTTCAGCTTTGAGGCCTTCTGCTTCCTCGAGGGAGTGGGCGATAAGAGCTTCCTTAGCTTCGATGAGCTGTTTGGTTGCCCGGACCTTCTCTTCAAGGGCCTCCAACTCTTTGCGCAAGGTCGCCGGTTCGAGCGATACTGACAGAGGTGTCAGTTTTGGCGTCCAAAGCTGCCTTTTTCTCGTTAAGCCGTTGGCATTTGTCTGCAATATCGGTTTTCAACGGAAGCTGGGCGTGGCGCAGGTCGATTCTCTGACGAGCCAATTTCACCCTTGACCTGTAGGCAGACAGAGTCACAACTGGCCAGAGTTTCACCTGCAGCGTCACCGGGAGATGAGGCTGGATGTCTTCCAGAATGCTCTTCACTGCCTTGGAGTCTTCAACCAATGTCTCAATGGAGGAGGAGAGAAGGGCCTTGAGGCGCTGGAGTTGACCATGTGTAGCGCTGGGTCCCGGCTCTTCGCTTGCTTTAGCAGTAGCCGGTTCGATGGATTCAGGGTCAAAGGTTAGCAAGCTTGAGAGGTCATAACCCTGACAAACAACGAGAAATACGTCAAGGGACAGCAAAGGAGGAGGGTAGAGCTAAGGGAAAGGATTGTACCTCTCCTAAGACCAGAGGAACAGCCGATGAAGAGGTGATCGGCTCTTGTGTTTCTGCTGTGGGCTTGGCCAAGTTGGCCACCTTGTCAGCTACACTTTTAGAAGTTGCTAGGTCCAGGGTGGCGGATGGCATTGGTACCTCCTCGACTTCCCCACTGGAGGTGTCATCAGTCTGCAAAGGGAATGGTTAGCCGATGAGAACAACAATGGGTTAGCATGAAATATGAGCCAAGGAGAGTATGGAGGGGATTACATTTGATATCTCCTGGTTTGATGAAGAGGCCCGCGGTTCCTTGCGAGCTCTCTTGATGCATCGGCTCTTTGTGCGTAGGCTGCCCTGCCCTGCTTTGATGGGAGTTTGGGAGACAGCAGGTTCAGGGGCTGACCTTTTCTTGGAAGCCGACGGTGGCAAGTCTGGCTGGCTCTGCGTGGTGGTTTTCCCAGAGTTGCTCGAGCTCGAGTCCCTTCGGCCGGACTGTGTGTCCTCACTGGAGTCTTCTTCGGTGGAGGTCTGTAGAAGAAATACAAGCATGCTGCAGAAGCCTAGAAGGATAAATGAAATCATCCAAAGCATGGATCAACTTACGTGCAGACTTTCTTGAGCTGGAGTAGGGCTTTGGCGCTTCAAAGTCTTCCTGGCAGCTACCTTCCTCACTGATGTTCTCGCCTTGACTGAGGCTCGGGGGCAGGCTGGCCTAGAAGACACTCTGCTTTTGGAAGCCGATTTTGGTGTCATCGGCTGGCTCTGCATCACAACCTTTTTCAAGGATGGTGAGTTTTTGCAGAAGAGGACCACCGGAGCTGGTGGGAGGAATCTGAAAGGGGAGCCATCGTCATCTACAGGATCTGGACCGTCTTGTTGCTGCAAGGAGACAGAGCAAGGTTATAAAAGGAAATCATTGTAAGCCACTTCAATATAATTTGTGAGTAGTGGTACCTGTTACGCAGGGATGTCATATTCAGCATCAAGTTGTTTCAGCAATGGTCCCAGAGCTCTCCTGAAGGCATGAGTCTTCCACATTGACCACCAAGTCTCAAAACCATCGGTTGATGAGGTGAAAGAGAGGTTGTGAGGAATTGGGATGGCTAGAGCGTCAAAGAAGGAATAACACCTCTGACTGGTGAGGACATCGGGTAGCTCGGCTCTGCTCTCCGTCGGGTGGTGCGAGAAAGAAATGGGGAGATACCTGTCCAAGACCAAGTTGCCGGGCTGCTACGACCGGCTGATAAGACTCATAACCAGGTATGATGATCCTGTTTGAGGTGCTCATGCCAACTGGAAGGAAGCAGGGACGGATCATGATGGAATACAATTGTCGAGTGCTGGCGTCATCGGCAAAGCTATCTAGCCTGAAGGAGACTGGATTTTCAAAATTTTCAGACTCCGTATAAGGAAAGAAGAGAGGATTGTCCAGGCCTTGGTAGAAGGTTCTGAACCACTCTGATGCTCCCTTGGAGGTCAGTCTGCTGCCTGGAAGGCTATATAGAGCTTGGCCGTAGCTAGTGCATCGGATCTGCCTCCCATTAGTATCTGGGAAAGTGCAAGCAGCCAAAGGTGGGAAGTTTGGGGTCTGGTTTTGGAAGTACAGCTGAGCCCATAGCTGAATAAACCACCAGGGACCTCCGGTTTTGATTGTCTTTTGGGAGAACAGTTTAACAGACATTAGCTGGAGATATCTATAGACCTCTCCAAGAAACAGTTTGCCAATGCTGAGTTGAGTGCCTCTGGCAAGTTCATAGGCCAAGGAAATGTAATTCTTGGTTGGAGCAAGTGAAGGACCACAGAATATGAAGTGTTCCAACCAGAAATTCAGGAAGGCTGTGTGTTCTTTCTCTGTTACAGGGCCTTTGTTTTTCATGTGGCGCCGAAGGTAAGCACCCCAGTTTGTGCACTCTGTTTTGGAAGAAAGCGTGAAGGGGACCTTTGGCAGCCTGAAGGCAGATGGGCTTGGGGATGCAATGTCTAAACCAGTGATCATGGCCACATCTAGTAAGGTTGGTGTCATGGGGCCATGACCAAACATGAAGCAATTCAAAGCATCAGACCAGAAATAGCCGATGGTTTTCAGAAGGTTTTCATGTTTCTCAAGGGGAGACAGTGATAAAGCTAAAGCATCGGCTATTCTTGCGGTTTCCCAGGTGGCTTGGTGAATTTTTGATATTCTATTGTACCAGGAAACCCAATCTTCAGGAGGATTAGGCCAGGCTCGTAAGCAGTCGGCCCAAGAAGTTAGATCTAGGTTCTGGTTCACGAAGGGGATTCTATTGGCCTCGCATGAAATTAAGTGGGCAGGACTCTCGGTAGAACGAGGACCAAGACAAAGAGAGTTTGGAAGAGAAGGATGCGGCAGCAGAATGTCTGATACCTAGAAATTAATGATGGAATGAGACATTAATTCAGATGTTTGTTGTTAATCCTAGCACTATGTTCCGACCGCGAGGGGCGGTTGAGGATTACCTTCAGGCCGGAGACCGTAGCGGTGGCGTTGGATGATTCCGCCATTGGGTTCACTACGGAGATGAGCCTGCACGATTAAGATCTGAGGTTCGCAGGGCCGTGAGTTGGATCTGTTCGAGCGGCGATTTGGGGATCTGAGTGTTGATCTTTCGGATAAGTTGCAGGTTACCGTTTGAATAGGCAACAGAGTTGGCCTTACTCGCGTTTTATGGCAACGGCCGATGCGCTGCCATCGGCTCTTGGTGCGTTGACTTGCTTTGACAATCGGCAAAATTGATAGAAAGGCAAAATCGGCTTAGAAATATTTTCTTCATTAATAAAGGGGATTTTACAGAGAAGAGCCGATTGCTCAAGGGAGAAAGAACAAAATCCGATTACTACTACTACTAGTCCTATACTAGTAGTCCCTAATCTAAGGGCCGTTGCTGCCCTCGTCGTCGTCATCGCTGCCGCCGGCGCTGCTGCTGGCGGGCTCCTCATCGCTGCTCTCGTAGCCCTCTACGGGAGCCTCTTCCTCCTCCTCGTCGTCGTCGTCCGACCCGGCACGGAAGCGCTTCGCCGGCGGGTATTCGTCGGAGGAATCGTCGTCCTCCTCTTCGTCCTCCTCATCGGAGGAGGTGTAGCCGTCCCACGAGAAGCGGTCGTCCTCGCTCCCCGCCTCCAGCTCCCCGTCGACGAGGAACTGGAAGTCGTCTTCTCCCTCGGTCAAGGACTTGTCGTCCTCGGACCAGACGGAGGAATCGTGGGACTCGATGTCCCACTTCTCCGGGGCGCGGAGGTCGTACGCTGCCAGCGAGTCCCACTCCGGCGTGGGCTCCCGGGAGGAAGAAGATAAGGAGGACAGACCCGATGAGGCGGAGGAGGAGGAGGAGGAAGACATGGCTACAGAGGAAGGGGTTTTTTTGCCGACGGCTAGTACGCAGCAAGAGGATGAAGAGGCGAACTGCTCGGCGCGGTTAAATATTGGGGATATAGTGGAGATTTAATGTTGCAGCGGTTTCCGAGGAAGTGGTGCCAAAGAACTGTCAAATCGTGCAGAGAAGTTGATAAGGCAAGGCATCATGATGATGGATACTGCGACGGTTCTGCTCTGCCACGACGTGACCCTACGAAGAAAAAACAGAGTGGTTTTGAAATTATCATTGCCAAAACCAGGGGGGGCATGTGTTATCACCAGAATTTAACCAAGTCTGGAGATGGGACGTGACCGAAGATGGGCTTAGAAGACATGTATATTGAAGATATCTCTCGAACCGGCCTTGTACAAGAAGTTTGGGCTAGATTGCCCGTGTATCCGTAAATTATAGTAGGTTACGTGTCGGTTAGAATTAAGAGATAGAGTTTAGCTCGTACACGGTTGGGTTTATTCCCAAGTTAGAAAGTCTACGGACTATAAATATGTATCTAGGGTTATTGAGAAAGGAGGACGATCACGTTCACAACAAATCAATCTAGGCGCATCGCCACCCCTTGTTTCGAGGGTTTCTCCCGGGTAAGCAACATGCTGCCTAGATCGCATCTCGCGATCTAGGCGATATCGCTTATTCGTCGTTGGTGTTGCTCGTGCTGAAGCCTTTTTGATGGCGAGCAACACCCTTATCTTAGGTGTTTTGGGGCTGGCGTCGATGTTTTCACGATACACTTGTTTAGCTACGCTGCCCCTCGATATCTAGCTGCCCTTACACCTATCTTAGGTGTAAGGGCAGCATCTTGCTTGTTCTTTATTTAGTAGATCTAATCCGTTATAGTTGCTCCTTGTGCTTCAAGGATTGGTTTGATATCCGTATGGTTAGGCCTTATAAACGGGTTGAACGATCCGGTAGTGCGTAAGGTGTGGTTTATTAAGCTCTAGAGGGATTGTTCCGGGGATCAACTTCACGTTGGTTTTTAGGCCTCTTTAGGGCTGGTTTTCCATCATCTTACGTATTTGCTAGGCTCAACTACGCATAGGATGTTCCGATTATACGGTGAAAACCCTAGACTATCGTAGATTAGTTTAGCTTGATATTGATAAAGCATGATCCCCATGTCATTATAAATCTAACGTGAACCATGGGGCAATCGGCTCTTTGAGCCGATCCACGAGGCAACCTAAGAGCCGATCGGGGCTCGTATTTAATGTTTACGTGTTTGCCATGCAGGAAACTAGTCGAAACAATCCATCACCTTCCTGACCAGGTATAGGTCAGGTGGCACGCCCTCGTAAGCACCAGGACGTGTGCCAGAAGGCATTGCGGGCCGTCGCCCGAGGGACCAGGGTCCACCGCAGTCCTGGGAGCCTCCCGGCTCTACGGTGTTGCCCGTCGCTACTCGCCGGTGGGTTTTTGACAGCAACACATGTATGCAAAAAAATGGAATGAGCAATATAAGAATAAGAATATAAGTAAGTGTAATGAAAATGACAATTATGTTTTGTACTGTCAACCTAAAAAAAGTATGCATGCATAATGTTTTTTTCTTTTTAGATGGAACGGCCCTATCGTTATTCCACTACCAAAGATTTCCCTGCATAATCCACATCAACAATTACATATACAAAAATAATAGGACCCGGGATAGCCAATATTTGGGGCTACCTTGGCCATGCATGCACGGTGCACCATGAGGTGCTAAAATATTAGCACGGCATTACATGTTCTTGGGCAACATTTGCAGAAAAGGAACAATTATGAAGCTTGTGATAGCTTGCTTCAAAACCCGGCAGTGAATCTTGAATATGAATTTTTAGCATCCCGGTTCGGTCGCCTTGTCAAATATGTGGAGAAGAATGGGGGATTCATCAGGTTTAAGCGCTCGAGCTACTGAGTACAGTCTTCTTGCACCTCCAACTCCCGTGCAACTATTTTTCGTCATGATCATGTAGCCCGACACGCATCCGGGTCAGGTTTCTACCTTATGGAATCCAACTGTTATATAGCATGGGAAATCTAACTCTTATGTAGCATGTGTGTTAAATTGTACTATTGCAGAGAAAAAAGTAATGATGCACAGTTTTATTTTTGGAAAAAACATATTGAAATATGTGGAGAAGAATGAGGGCTTCAGCTTTAAACTCAAACCATACAAATAAAGCTGCAAAAATACAGAGTAAACAATAAATTGAAAGAGATGAAGGCCTTCCGTAGTTTTGTACCTCATGCGCATTAAATTTCAGTAAAGAAGTGCTTGTAACCTGCAGAGCTCTGGAAACATAATGCAATTCAATTGACAGATATGCCCACACCTTAAATCTTGTAAAATAAGAGTAGATGATAAAATCGGAAGGAGGAGGACCAAACAGAGATGAAGACATGTCAAGACTTCTGAGGATGTGGAAAATTTTCTGACATCTGGCACCACCAGGAGATGCAAGCCATTTGAAAATTCTGAGCAGCTTGTTTGATGAGAAGAGGTCATGGGAGGGGTTCAAATAGGTAGAGTGCCGCAATAGACAGCCGGGGAAGCCATTAAAATCATTACAACGCATATTCAAATTGCAGCACGGGAGATGGTGGGCAGACGTTACTAGTATTCTGGTTGGGTGTAAAATAAAAACAGGGGCTAGCAATATGAGAGATCAGAAGCCCAGTCACCTTTGGCATTCTTTGGTGCATGCCAGCGCAACACATTTTTTTTTCTTCAGCTTGCGCTGGGATAGTGGATTCCTTCGCATGGCTTGTGCCTGGTGATTAATATGGCTATGATAAGAAGAAACCGAACTGGGATATTGCTAGAAGAAGTTTTTATCATAAAAAGAGAGGATTGCTTTGCTAGATTACATGCAATGAAGCTGTGATTTTTAGTGGCACTAAATGGCAGACCCGTAGTGGTAGGGACATTGATCCCTTAATGATGTGGATATGAAGAAATGAGGAACCAATGAGACTATTATTGTGTTGCTGCGTCCAACATGTAGGCATGTGGGTTGGGAAAAGCAATGAAGAAGCTTGCAGGACCTCAGGACGGTTAGCTGATAATCTGATGGCTAGAAATAATAGAGATGATGTGGCTCATTGTGGAAAGAGCTTGCAGGCATTAAATGAAGATAGTGGGGATCAACTTTATAGATATTATAGATACTTTATGTAGATGACATATCATTGATTATAAATAATGTAATCATGTATTTGATGTGATTAGAAGGTTTCATTGAAAATTAGCTTCAATGAAAGGATATGGACTAAAAACATATTTAGCGTCAAGATATATGAAGATAAATTGAATCGCATAATAAGTTTAAGTCAAAGTACATAGAATGAGTATTGAAGTAGTTCAATATGAAAACGTCAAGCAAGTGTTCTTTTCCATGTGGAGGTTTATACAAGACTTGGGTGTATTTTACACTCAATGAGCAAAAACACACGAGTGATTTTAGATCGTGAATAATATGTACACAGTTAGATGTCCTATGCTCTAAGGTGTTACATGCATATATTAGAATGATTCATATGATGATCATTGGACAACAGTAAGAATATCCTTGAGTAATTTGTCAGACCCGAGGATATAAATATGTAGTTTTATATGGGTTAATGACAAACAAATCGTTGTAAGGTGTTACCCGATATTAGTTTGGTCATATATAAAAATAAATTTCAATCTCAATTAGGCTAATGTGTTCATTAAAAGGTAGCACAATGGGCTAGAAGAAGTCTCTGCTAGATTTAGATAAATTCTAAATTTTGTGACGGATTAATTCTACACCCATAGTAAGCGTAGCATATGATCAATTCATTAAGTTTATTTTGCTTCAAGCTTTAAGATACATAGTAACCTAATCCTTCGACCATGAGATCATGTTAATCACCTACACCGGATGGATGCTTCGATGAAATCAAACACTACTTCGTAAATGGGTAGTTATAAAGGCGGCATTAAGTATTCGGAAAGTATAGGTCGAAGAACGTGGATCAATAGTGGGATTTGTCCATCCAAATGACGGATAGATATACGCTGGGCTCTCTCAGTGGAATATCATCCAAATAGCTTGCAAGCATGTGATTGGCTCACAAGGGATGTCATATCACGCTACGAGTAAAGAGTACTTATTTGTTACGAAGTTGAACTAGGTAGTACTTATCGGTAACGAAGTTGAACTATGTAAAGATACCGATGATCAAACTTCGGATAAGTAAAATATCGCGAGACAAAGGGATTCGGTATCGTATGTAAATGGTTCTTTCGATCACGAAGTCGTTGTTGAATATGTGGGAGCTATTATGGATCTCCAGGTCCCGCTATTAGTTATTGCTCGGAGAAGAGTCTCGATCATGTCTGCATAGTTCGCGAACCGTAGGGTGACACACTTAAGGTTCGATGTCGTTTTAAGTAGATATAGAATATGGAATGGAGTTCGAATATTGTTCGGAGTCTCGTATGGGATCCCGGACATCATGAGGAGTTCCGGAATGGTCCGAAGTATAAGATTCATATATAGGAAGTCATATTCCAAGTTTGGGAATGGTCCGGTGCATTTATGGAAGGTTGTAGAAGATTCTAGAATCGTTCGGAATAAATCACTATGGCGGGTAGAGTCCCGGAGGGACTCCACCAGCCCCAGCCAACCCACCAAGTGGAAAGGTGGAGTCCTTGTTGGCCGACCATAGAATAAGGAAAGGGAGAAATCCCTTTCCATCTAGGTTTCCAATTTAGGTAAGTTTGGGAGTTGGACTCCAAAGTGGTTTTTGGGGGAACCCTAGGTTTTCCACCAATATATAGAGGAGGATAGGGAGGGGGCTGAACACACCAATCCAGCCGCACCACGAAGGGGCTGCCAGGCCGGCGCCCCAAGTGCCCCCTCTCCCAAACCCTAGCAACTCCCTCCTCCTATTTCTCCTGTGGTGCTTACGGCGAAGCGCTGCCGGAGATCTCCACCACCACCGTCACCACGCCGTTGTGGTGGCGGGATTTCGAGGAGGATATACTACATCCGCTGCCCACTGAAACGGGGAGAAGGAAGTCGTCATCAACACCGTACGTGTGACTGACTGCAGAGGTGCTGCCCGATTGTGGCACCGTCAAGATCTTCTACGCGCTTTTGAATGCGGCAAGTGATCGCCTACATCCACCACAAGATTTATCTCGTTAACGCTTGGCGATCTTCGAGGGTATGTTGATCTTCACCTCGTTTCTACCATCTACTAGATTAGATCTTGGCTTGTTATTCGTTCTTGCGGTAGCAATTTTTTTGCTTTCTATGCTACGAATCCCTACAAGCTGTACGGGGCACCGTACCCTATGCCGCCGGACATGTGCCAACTGAGCAATGCTAGGTGGAAGATCCCCGTCAACGGGATCGGCATTCCATCGGTGCCACGCCGGGGACGGTCCGCTGGCGCGACGAGATCATGGCCTAGCGGCGCTGATGTCTACGCACGCTTCTATTCCTGTAGACAGTGTTGGGCCTCCAAGAGCAGAGGTTTGTAGAACAGCAGCAAGTTTCCCTTAAGTGAATTACCCAAGGTTTATCGAACTCAGGGAGGTAGAGGTCAAAGATATCCCTCTCAAGCAACCCTGCAATCACAATACAAGAAGTCTCTTGTGTCCCCAACACACCTAATACACTTGTCAGATGTATAGGTGCACTAGTTGGGCGAAGAGATAGTAAAATGCAAGTGATATTGATGAATATGAGTGGTAATAACAATCTGAATAAAATATGGCAGCGAGTAAACATGCAGAAGAACAGTAAATAAACAGAGTTTCGATATTCGGAAACAAGGCCTAGGGATCATATTTTCACTAGTGGACACTCTCAACATTGATCACATAACTGAATAAACAAATACTACTTTCTCTACACTCTCTTGTTGGATGACAAACACCATTCATTGTGTAGGGCTACAAGAGCTCCCTCAAGCCGGAGTTAACAAGCTCCACAACATTCGGAGTTCATATTTAAGTAACCTTAGAGTGCACGATAGACTATTGCAATTATACCGAGTACTAACATAGCATGCACACTGTCACCGTCAGGCTATGAAAGGGGGAATAGATCGCATCAATACTATCATAGTAATAGTTAACTTCATAATCTACAAGAGATCACAATCATAGCTTATACCAAGTACTACATGATGCACACACTGTCAACATTACATCATGAAGGAGGAATAGACTACTTTAATAACATCACTAGAGTGGCACATAGATGATATTCAACTAGATCACAAAGGTCATGATCACATAAAGATCACATGGGAGAGAGAGATGAAACACAAAGCTACGGTACACCCCTTAGCCTCAGGGGAGAACTACTCCCTCCTCATCATGGGAGACAGCGATGGCGATGAAGATGGCGGTGGTGTCGATGGAGATGTCTCCGGGGGCAATTCCCCGTCACGGCGGCGTGCCGGAAGAGAGACTTTTGTCCCCCGAATATTGGCTTCGCGATGGCGGCGGCTCTGGAACTTTTCTCGTATCGTGGCTTATTCCTGTAGGGTTTTCGCGACGGAGGCTTTATATAGGCGGAAGGGCAGCCTCGGAGGAGCAAGAGGGTGGCCCCACCATAGGGGGGCGCCCCCCCCTTGGCCGCACCGCCATGTGGGGTGGGGCCCCCAAGGCTCCCCTCTGATCCTTCTTCGGTGCTCTGGAAGCTTCCGGGAAAAATAAGATGCTGGGCGTTGATTTCGTCCAATTCCGAGAATATTTCCTTTGTAGGATTTCTGAAACCAAAAACAGTAGAAAACAGGAACTGGCACTTCGGCATCTTGTTAATAGGTTAGTTCTGGAAAATGCATATAAATGATGTAAAGTGTGTATAAAACATATGTGTATCATCATAAAAGTAGCATGGAACATAAGAAATTATAGATACGTTGGAGACGTATCAACATCCCCAAGCTTAGTTCCTACTCGCCCTCGAGTAGGTAAACGATAACAAAGATAATTTCTTAAGTGACATGCTATCATAATCTTGATCATACTATTGCAAAGCATATGAGATGAATGAAGTGATTCAAAGCAATGGTAAAGACAATGAGTAAACAAGCTGAACCATATAACAAAGACTTTTCATGAATAGTACTTTCAAGACAAGCATCAATAAGTCTTGCATAAGAGTTAACTCATAAAGCAATAAATTTAAAGTAAAGGCATTGAAGCAACACAAAGGAAGATATAAGTTTCAGCAGTTGCTTTCAACTTTCAACATGCATATCTCATGGATAATTGTCAACACAGAGTAATATGATGAATGCAAATAAGAAATTATGTAGGAATCAATGCACAGTTAACACAAGTGTTTGCTTCTAAGATAGAAAGAAGTAGGTAAACTGACTTAACAATAAAGTAGAAGAAAGGCCCTTCGCAGAGGGAAGCATGGATTACTATTTTTGTGCTAGAGCTTTTCATTTTGAAAACATAGAAACAATTTTGTCAACGGTAGTAATAAATCATATGTGTTATGTATAAGACATCCTATAAGTTGCAAGCCTCATGCATAGTATACCAATAGTGCTCGCACCTTGTCCTAATTAGCTTGGATTAACATGGATTATCATTGCATAACATATGTTTCAACCAAGTGTCACAAAGGGGTACCTCTATGCCGCCTGTACAAAGGTCTAAGGAGAAAGTTCGCATTGGATTTCTCGCTTTTTGATTATTCTCAACTTAGACATCGATACCGGGACAACATAGACAACAGATAATGGACAACAGTTAAAATTCTCATAAGAGATTGAGGATTAATTGTCCAAACTGAAACTTCCACCATGGATCATGGCTTTAGTTAGCGGCCCAATGTTCTTCTCTAACAATAAGCATACTCAAACCATTTGATCATGAAAATCGCCCTTACTTCAGACAAGACGAACATGCATAGCAACTCACATGATATTCAACAAAGGTGTAATAGTTGGTGGCGTCCCCAGAAACATGGTTACCGCTCAACAAGCAACTTTTTAAGGCTATTTTCCCATGAGCTATATATTGCAAAGACAAGGAATGAAGTTTTAAAGGTAGCACTCAAGTAATTTACTTTGGAATGGCAGAGAAATACCATGTAGTAGGTAGGTATGGTGGACACAAATGGCATAGTTTTTGGCTCAAGGATTTGGATGCACGAGAGGTAATTCCTCTAAATACAAGGTTTAAGCTAGCAAGGTTGTTTGAAGCAAACTCAAGTATAAAACGGTACAGCAAAACTTACATAAGAACATATTGCAAGCATTATAAGACTCTACATCGTCTTCCTTGTTGTTCAAACACCTTAACTAGAAAATATCGAGACTCTAGAGAGACCAATCATGCAAACCAAATTTTAACAAGCTCTATGTAGTTCTTCATTAGTAGGTGCAAAGTACTTGATGCAAGAGCTTAAACATGATCTATATGAGCACAACAATTGCCAAGTATCAAATTATTCAAGACATTATACCAATTACCACATGCAACATTTTCTGTTTCCAACCAAATAACAATTAACGAAGCAGTTTCAACCTTTGCCATGAACATTAAGAATAAAGCTAAGAACACATGTGTTCATATGCAACAGCGGAGCGTGTCTCTCTCCCACACAAGCATGATAGGATCAGATTTTATTCAAACAAAAACAAAAACAAAAACAAACAGACGCTCCAAGTAAAGCACATAAGATGTGGCGGAATAAAAATATAGTTTCACTAGAGGTGACCTGATAAGTTGTCGATGAAGAAGGGCTGCCTTGGGCATCCCCAAGCTTAGATGCTTGAGTCTTCTTGAAATATGCAGGGATGAACCACGGGGGCATCCCCAAGCTTAGACTTTTCACTCTTCTTGATCATATTGTATCATCCTCCTCTCTTGACCCTTGAAAACTTCCTCCACACCAAACTCAAAACAAACTCATTAGAGGGTTAGTGCATAATCAAAAATTCACATATTCAGAGGTGACATAATCATTCTTAACACTTCTGGACATTGCACAAAGCTACTGAAAGTTAATGGAACAAAGAAATCCATCAAACATAGCAAAACAGACAATGCGAAATAAAAGACAGAATCTGTCAAAACAGAACAGTCCGTAAAGACGAATTTTTCAGGGGCACTTAACTTGCTCAGATTAAAATGCTCAAATTGAATGAAAGTTGCGTACATATCTGAGGATCACGCACGTAAATTGGCAGATTTTTTTAAATTTCCTACAGAAGGGGCTGCTCAATTTCGTGACAGTAAGAAATTTGTTTCTGCGCAGTAATCCAAATCTAGTATTGACTTTACTATCAAACGCTTTACTTGGCACAACAATGCAATAAAATAAAGATAAGAAGAGGTTGCTACAGTAGTAACAACTTCCAAGACTCAAATATAAAACAAAATTTCTGTAGTAAAATAAAAACATGGGTTATCTCCCAAGAAGTGCTTTCTTTATAGCCATTAAGATGGGCTCAGTAATTTTAATGATGCACTCGTAAGAAATAAGAGTTGAAGCAAAAGAGAGCATCAAAAGCAATTATGAAACAAATTTAAGCCTAACCCGCTTCCTACGCATAGGTCTTTTCGCCGGAATCCGGGTTGGATAATCTATCAAATGCTGGTTCAATCCCCTGCTTTTATTTGTAAAGTCTCTATTCGTCCAAATCTAGCTATCTTAGCAAAGGAAGTGGCATTCAAATCTACAGGTTTTTCTTCTTTAGCCTTTTCGCCCAACGTTGTCATTATTGACACGTTTTTGCGATCCCTGTTTTTGAGATCCTCACTGAGGCCTCGAGTATTTAGTTATTTGGATTGCTATTTTGGTTAAAGTCAGATTGAATCATTTTTTCGGTCCACCAAACCTATCTTTTCTTGAGCTATTTATCACTTCTTTTTCCGATCCGGCGAATGGGAATCTTGTACACAAATAAATTCATGAGGAGCAAAGTGACAAGCATAGGAAGATAAATCACGAGTAACTTCAAGATTCTCAACATAAAGAGGGGAAACTTAATATTATTAAGATGCATATAACCATGTTTCCCTCTCTCATAATAACTTTCAGTGGCATCATGAACAAACTCAACAATATAACTATCACATAAAACATTCTTATTCACATGCATAAAAGTATCATTACTCTCCACATAAGCATAATCAATTTTATTAATTGTAGTGGGAGCAAATTCAACAAGGTAGCTATCATTATCACCATAATCATCAAATATAGGAGGCGAGTATAATCATAATTAATTTTCTCCTCAATAGTAGGTGGATGATAGTCATCATTGTAATCATCATATATAGGAGGTAAAGTATCATCAAAGTAAATTTTCTCCTCCATGCTTGGGGGACTAAAAATATCATGCTCATCAAAACCAGCTTCCCCAAGCTTAAATTCTTCCATAGCATTATCAACAATGGTATTCATACTAATAACATTGCTACTAGCATGCAAATAAGGTTCCATAGGTTTTTTAATTTTCGCATCACACAATTTATGTCTTAACTCAGGAAATAGATTAAAAAGCTCACTTGTTAATTTCCATTATGCCTAACTAGTGAACAAGAAACAAAAAGATGCAATTGCAGGATCTAAAGGAAATAGCTTCGAGCACTCACACACCGGCAACAGTGCTAGGAAATAGCTTAGTAGTCGGAGGATGTGAATACCTTTTACCTTACCTCCCCGGCAACGGCGCCAGAAAATAGCTTGATGTCTACGCACGCTTCTATTCCTGTAGACAGTTGTCGGGGGGAAGACCCCGGGTAGGGCAATGGACGTGGAGCAGCCGGCTAGAGGTTGGCCGGCTCGCGGCAAAGGCCGGCTGAGGAGCAGCCGGCTGGAGCCGTGGCCGGCTGCTTTTGGAAGCCGGCTGGCTCTAAGTCCTAGTCGGCCTGGCTACGGCCGTCTGCGCTGTGGCTGGGCCGGCTTCTACAAGCCATATCCGACTGGGGTCTGTACCTCAGACCGACTCGAGGCTGGCGAGTCTTGCATGAGAAGGAACTGGGTAGGTGGTCCGGGTTCGCAGGTCCACACTGACCTCATCTCCCGTAAAGCGCGGGGCACTGTAGAGCAATAGTGCCACGCGGCGGACAGGCCATCATGGCGTACGACGGACCGTACCGGCTGCAGGGCGTGATGGCGACAGGGACATGTCCTCGCCATGCCGCTGACTCCCGCTGGCGGACAAGACAGGCCACTACGCCTCAACAGCTCCATGACGTCAACGCACGGGAAGGAGCGGAAGCCGGAGCCGGCCAAGCCGGCCACTAGACTATAGGGACTTCATTGTAAAGTGCCAGCGCCTATATAAGCTGCACTACCCCCCTCGTGCGGGGGACGATCGATCATTCTCACTTCATTCTAGACTTAGCGCTACTCGAGGAGAGAGACCTTCGTCTACCTTAGCCTCCCCGAGCAGCCGGATACAGCTCTAGGAGCACCATTGTATTGTGTGATTACCATATACACTCATAGCAGGAGTAGAGATGTTACCTCCATCGGAGGGCCTCGAACCTGGGTACGTCGCCGTGTCGCTCGTGCCCATACCCGCTTCCGGATACCACCGTGAGACCATCTAGGAACCACCTTCGATTAGCCACCCTATGGCATATGCCGTCACGATACCACGACATTTGGCGCCCACCATGGGGCCTTCAGCGTCCGCGGCCGGTGTCTTCATCCGGACGGGCCTCACCATCACCACCGGCGAGCGAGTCACTTCAGGCTTGATTTGGAGATTCGGCTCCCCCGACTGCGTCAGCGACAACGCTGGCTGCTGCGCCGACAGGCCCTTCCCTGCCGGCGGCGGCGTCATCTCCTTCGGCGGCCACGACGTCTACGTCGCTACCGTCGCACCGCCGCGCTACCCGCGGCAGGTGCTGCGCTGCGCAAGCCCTCCTCCAGGAGCCGGCACCAGCAGCGCTCTCGCCGACCCCTGCATTGTGCAAGTCATGACGACCGGCGACGAGCAGCCCACCAAGTCCGCGCGCGTCCGCGGCCCCAAATTGGAGCGCAACATCGACGGGCGCGCGTCTGCATCAGGCGCGAAGCCACCACCACCACCGTCCCGGCTGGAAGAAGTCCGGGCAAAGCTGAGCACTCCGCTCACGACCGGCACCGATGCCGCCACCGTCGAGGCGGACCTGGAAGCGCACCGCGTGCTCCTCCTCAAGCAGACCGAGGAGCTGGTTGCTGCCAAGCGCCAGTGGGAGATCACCCAGCGCGAGTACAACCGCGCCCACGGCCTCACCCCAGGCAGCGACAACCCCAGCCGAGCCGGCCAGATCCGCCGCAGAGGCCGCGACCTAGGCGCCGAGATCGACCGCGATGGCGCGGAAGCGCCGGCTATGTCAACGGAGCTGCCCCTCTACAACACCCCCGACAAGAACATGCTCACCGCGCAAGCCGCCGCAGAGGAGCTGCGCGGCTTCGAAGGCGAAGAGTTACGCCTCCAGACCGAGCGGGTGACTGAGCTGCTGAAGGCTGCCAACCGGCAGTCGAAAGACCCCAGGTACGCCCAGGATCCCAGAGCTTCTCACGCTCGTGGTGCCGCGAGCAATGCCGAGGACACGGCCGAGTCCACCTCCCCGGCGCCAAGCCGGCGCAACGACTCCCGCGCTACGCACGGGAGCTCAAGCCGGCCGAGCCGCCGGCCAGGCGGCGGCGGCAGCCGCAGCCGGCCTCCACCAAGCCGGAACCAGGAGCAAGACTCCGAGCCTTGACGCCAGCATCGGCCGGCTCCAGAAGCCAGCGGCGCTCGCCAGCCGGCACGCTCCCGGCTGGGCCCGCGCATCGAGTCGGCGGATGCCCGAGATCGCCTCGACCGGCTGGTCGAATCCCGCATCGCGGAAGAGGAGGATCCAGCCGGCCCCAAGTGCTTCGGGCCCCGCATCGCCAACGAGCCCATGATCGACGGCTTACAGCTCCCGCGCGACACCCCCAAGTACGACGGCACCGCCAAGCCGGAGGACTGGCTGCTGGACTACTCCACCGCAGTCGGCATCGCTAGGGGCAACAAGCGCTGGGCGGTACGCTACTCCCCCTGATGCTGGTCGGCTCCGCCCGCACCTGGCTCAACAACCTGCCAGCCGGCAGCATCAACGGCTGGCTGGACTTCCAGGAGGCCTTCGTCAGCAACTTCACCGGCACCTACCGCCGGCCGGGTCGCCCTCAGCAGCTTGAGATGTGCAAGCAGGGCCCGGACGAGACGGATCGCGCGTACCTGACGCGCTGGTGCGAGATGCGCAACTCCTGCGAGGGCGTGCACGAGATCCAGGCCATCAACTTCTTCATGGGAGGCTGTCGGCCCAACACCATGTTGTGGCACAAGCTGCGCCGCAGCGAACCCAAGACCATGGCGGCCCTGATGGCCATCGCGGACAAGTACGCGCTGGCTGAGGAAGCCGGCAAAGTGCCGGCTGACACATCTCTGGCTCCGCCAAGGCGGGACAACAACAAGCCGGCTGATCACAAGCCGGCCGAAGGCGCCTCTCATGGCAGCCGGCGGGACAACTACCGCGGCAAGCGGCACAGCGACCAGCCGGACCGCCGGTACGGTTCTGCCCATGTGGCAGCCGTGTCGGACCATGCGGCGGCTGGCGGCAGCCGGCGCCAGAAGCAAGACCGGCCCTGGAAGCCGAAGTACACCTTCGAGCAGATGCTCGACTCGCCGTGCAAGTACCACAGCGGCAAGAACCCCTTCCAACCACACCACCCGCGACTGCCACTTCATGAAGCGGCTGACAAGCGGCGAACCCCTCCCGCCTCCACCCCCGCCCCCTCCAGCCGGCGGGCCGGGTGGCCAAGCCGGCGCAGAGAACGCCAACCTCGAGCACCACGAGGCTAACCAAGGGCACCATGGCCGCTACTTGGCCGAGGATGCTACCTACATCATCTTCACCTCCGAGCCCGAGGACAAGACGAGCCAGCAGAGCCGTTCCCTCGAGGTCAACGCGGTCATACCACCGGTCCCCTAGTACCTAAACTGGTCAGAGCAGGCCATCACTTTTGATCGCCGCGACACACCGGCTGTCCTACCGAAGCCGGGCAGCTACGCCATGGTCCTTGACCCCACCATTGGCACAACCCGGCGCAGCGTGTGATTCTCGCGCGTCCTCATCGATGGGGGCAGCAGCATCAACATCCTCTACCGCGACACCGCCCGCAAGCTAGGCATCCAAGAAGCCGAGCTGCGTCCCACCCCCACCGTCTTCCACGGCATCGTGCCGGGCCACTGCTGCCAGCCGATCGGCCGGATCACGCTGGAGGTGATGTTCGGGAAGCCGGATCACTTCCGCACCGAAAGGATCGAGTTCGAGGTTGTGGACCTCGTCAGTCCCTACCACGCGCTCTCGGGCAGGCCGGCCCCGACCAAGTTCATGGCGGTGCCCCATTATGGGTACCCGAAGATGAAGCTGCCCGGCCCTAAAGGGGTCATCACCGTAGCCGGCGACTATCGCCGCTCCATGGACTGCGCCACGCCGAGCTCCAAGATGGCCCAGACGCTGGTCATCGCCACCGAGAAGCAGCTCATCCACGACGCCGTCGCCCTGGCTAAGGCCGCGCAGACGGACATGCCGGCTGTGGGCAACCCGGCTGGGACGAATCACTTCCAGCCGGCCGACACAACACCAAGAAGATCCTGCTCGACCCGGCGCAGCCGGACAAGTACGTCACCATCGGTGCCGGCTTGAACAGCAAATAGGAAGGCGAGCTCACCAGCTTCCTCCGTGAGAATCGGGACATCTTCGCATGGTCTCCAAGGGACATGCCGGGTGTGCCGAGGGAGTTGGCTGAGCACCACCTCCACGTCAGGCCTGAAGCCAAGCCGGTGAAGCAGCCCCTCGAGGCGCTTCGCCGAAGAAAGAAGGAAGGCCATCGGTGAAGAAATCGCCCGGCTCCTCGCAGCCGGCTTCATCATGGAAGTGCTGCACCCGGACTGGTTGGCGAACCCGGTCCTGGTTTTGAAGAAGAACGGCTCTCGGCGCATGTGTATCGACTACACCAGCCTCAACAAGGCGTGCCCGAAGGACCCCTTCCCCATGCCGCGCATAGATCAAGTTATAGACTCGATCGCCAGCTGTGAACTGTTGTCTTTTTTATATGCCTATTCAGGCTACCACCAGATTCCTTTGAATCCGGCTGAACAAATAAAGACTTCGTTCATTACCCTGTATGGGGCTTACTGCTACACGACTATGCCATTCGGCTTGAAAAATGCAGGCGCCACCTACCAAAGGTGCATGCAAAAGTGTTTGCAGGATCAAATCGGCAGAAATGTTCACGCATATGTGCATGATGTCAAAAACCAAGGAGATGCCTACCCTCCTTGATGACCTGAGAGAAACCTTCACCAATCTGCGAAGATTCCGGATGAAGCTCAACCCGGCCAAGTGCACGTTCGGCGTGCCAGCTGGCCAAATCCTGGGCTACCTTGTCTCTCATCAAGGAATCGAAGCCAACCCGGAGAAGATCAGCTCCATTGAGAAGATGGAACTGCCGTAGTGCCTCAAGGACGTCCAGAAGTTCACCGGATGCCTGGCCTCCTTGAGCCGCTTCGTCAGCCGGCTGGGAGAGAAGGCACTGCCCCTGTACCAGTTGCTGAAGAAATCGGACAAATTCGTCTGGTCACCGCAGGCGGATGAAGCCTTCCGTGACTTAAAGCGCGTGCTCTCGACCGCGCCCATCCTCGCATCGCCGGCTTCAATGGAGCCGATGCTGTTATACATCGCTGCCACCAATCGAGTGGTTAGCGTCGTCCTGGTGGTGGAGCGCAAGGAAGCCAGCAAGGAAGCCGGCAAGGAGCAGTCGGTCCAGCGCCCAGTCTACTACCTCAGCGAAGTGCTGTCGCAATCAAAGCAAAACTACCCCCACTACCAGAAGGTCACCTACGGCGTGTACATGGCGGCCAAGAAGCTCAAGCACTACTTCCAGGAGCACCCCATCAAGGTGGTGGCCACAGCACCCTTGGCGGAAATCATTGGCAGCAAAGACGCCAATGGCCGGGTTGCCAAGTGGGCCCTGGAGCTAGCCGCCCACACCATCATCTACGAGCCGCGCACAACCATCAAGTCGCAGATCCTCGCGGACTTCTTCGTCGACTGGGCCGAGATGCAATACCTGCCGCCTGTGCCTGACTCCACGCACTGGAAGCTGCACTTCGACGGCTCGAAGATGCGAAACGGCTTGGGAGCCGGCATCGTCGTCACCTCCCCCAAGGGAGATCGGTTGGACTACGTCCTACAGATCCACTTCGCCGCATCCAACAATGTGGCGGAGTATGAGGCGCTCATCCATGGGCTGAAGCTGGCCAAGGAGATAGGCGTGCGTCGCATTCTTTGCTTCGGCGACTCCGACTTGGTTATACAGCAAGCATCTGGCGACTGGGACGCGAAGGACGCCAACATGGCCTCGTACCGCTTCCACGTCCAGCAGCTATCCGGCTTCTTCGATGGTTGTGAATTCCATCATGTGTCGCGAGCAAACAACAAGGCGGCTGACGCCCTGTCCAAGATCGGCTCAACCCGGCAAGCTATTCCGCCGGGCGTTGCCCTGGCGGTCCTCAAGAAACCGTCCATCATACCGTCACCCGACTCGGATTCCATATTCGTGCCGGCTGACCCGGGGGCTTCTCAGCCGAACCCGGGGGCTTCATCGCCCAAGTCGGGGGCTTATCAGCCGAACCCGCCAGCTCCACAGCCGAACCCGGGGGCTTCTCAGTCCAACGCGGGGGCTTCTCAGCCAAACTAGGGGGCTTCTCAGCCGAACCCGCCGGCTTCACAGCCGAACCCGGCGACCATGCAGTTGAATCCGGAAGCTCCGAAGATGGAGGCCCTGGTGGTCGGCGTGTTTGAAATAAAATGCGTACCATCTTGGGCACAATAATTCCTCTCCTACCTCACCGATGGTGTGCTGCCCAATGACAGGGTTCAAGCCAGGAAGATTGAGAGAAGGGCCAAGGCCTATACCATCATCAACCACGAGTTGTACAAACGCAGCGTAAGTGGGGTGCTCCAGCGGTGCGTAGAGCCGACTGAAGGGATTGAACTCCTGCGGGAAATCCATCAGGGAGAGTGTGGCCATCACGCCTCCTCCAGAGCCATAGTGGCCAAAGCTTTCCGGCATGGTTTTTACTGGCCGACTGCGCTCAGAGACGCAGAAGAGCTGGTGAAGAAGTGCAACGGCTGCTAGCGCTTCGCCAAGAAAAGGCACTCGCCGGCTTCCGCCTTGAAAACCATCCCCATCACCTGGTCATTCGCCGTATGGGGCTTGGATATGGTGGGCCCATTCAGAACCGCGCGAGGCGGCATGACACACCTCTTGGTGATGATTGACAAATTCACCAAGTGGATCGAAGCCAAGACGATCAAGAAGCTGGACGGTTCCACAGCCGTCACATTCCTCAAGGAAATAATTGTGAGGTACGGCTACCCCCACAGCATCATCACCGACAACGGCAGCAACTTCGCCGAAGGCGTCTTCAAGCGGTACTGCGGAGAAATGGGAATCCAAATGGACCTAGCATCCGTGGCGCACCCGGAGTCCAATGGACAAGTGGAGAAGGCCAACGGCTTGATCCTAGCCAGCATCCGGCCCAGGCTGGTGGAGCCGCTCGAACGAGCAGCCGGCTGCTAGATTGAGGAGCTGCCCAGCGTGCTGTGGAGCCTGTGCACAACGCCAAACCGCTCAGTCGGCTACACGCCCTTTTTCCTCGTATACGGGGCCGAAGCCGTCCTGCCGACTGATATCGAGCACGACGCGCCTAGGATCATGCTTTACACAGAAGCTGAAGCCAAAGAAGCTCGTGAAGATGGAGTCGACCTGGTCGAAGAAGTCCGGCTGATGGCCGAGTCCAGGTCTACCGTATACCAGCAAAGCCTCCGACGCTATCACAGCCGGAAGGTCCAGTCCTTAGCATTCCGAGAAGGAGACCTAGTGCTCCGGCTGATCCAACGGACAGCCGGACAGCATAAACTGTCATCCCCATGGGAGGGTCCCTTCATCCTGAGCAAGGCGGTAGGCAATGATTCCTACTATCTCATAGATGCACAAGAGGCTAGAAAGAACAAGCCGGACAAGGCTGACGAGGAGACTAAACGTCCCTGGAATGTCAACTTGCTCCGCCCATTTTATACTTGAGAGCAGGAATGTATGTATCCCTTGTACTCCTTTTGTAAGCTATGTAAAAGTAAGCGCCAAGAGCGACGATTTCGAATAGTTTTTCGCGTACTCTATTGTTCTCGCCAATTGGCTAACACCCTCTCACGCGGCCGGCTTAGTAACGTGATCCGGTTTCCGACAGCCGGCTTCCGACCAGCTACAGACCGCAACCCGGCTGTCCGGCTGGCGGGAGTAAGTGCCTAGGGAGCCGGCACGCGAAAGACGACTATGGGAAAGAGTGAAAGCGAATTGATTCTTGCACAACTCTTCATAAAAGTGCCGGATTGCCGAACTCGGCTCGTTCGACTGAAATACTATCGGCCTCACCCAGCGGCACGCTCTTGATCCGGCGACGGACCGCAAGTCGGACGTACGATCGGCAAGGGCACAGCCAAAGAGTGGGGCGGATGGGAAAAAGCGAACAAGTCGGAAGAAAGCAAGCCGGCACACAAATGATTAAACAAACACATTAAAGTGTGCTCTAATAAAAGGATAATAATATTGTCTTACATATGCACCCGGCATCCCGGGGATTTAACAAATTGTCTTGCAAAAGCGAAAGAAAGAAACAGGTAAAAGCTAAGCACCGGCTGGATCAGGACCAGTCGGGGGAGCATCAGCGGAGCCGGCTGCCGGGTCATCCTCAGGCACGTCCTCCGCCTCCTCATCTTCCGCCTCCTCCTCCTCGTCGTCAGACGGTGGATTCGGATCCTCGACGAAGAGGCCCTTGTCGACAAAGTCGGCAATGGCGTAGGCACGGGCAAGCCGAGCGGTCTTGTTTTCCGCCGGAAGCGCGTCCTCCACGCCGGCTCGCCGATTCTCCAGCTGCTCGAGGCTAACCTCGTCATACCAGGAGAGGACGAAGGAGAGCGCCATGTCGGCCCCAGCGCGCGCAGCAGATTCCCTCCAGTCGAGGAAGCGGTCAGGCGCCCTCTCTAGCCAAGCGATGAGGTTGGAGAGGTCCTGCGGCAGCGTCTCAGTCGGCCACAGCAGCCGGATCAGCTCCTCCGCCGCCTTCCGGAGCTCCCAGCCGAGCTTCGTGATGGGCCCTACGCGGGCGGCCATGCCCGCCAGGTAGTCATCCATGGAGAAGTAGTCCCCGCTCTGCTTACCAGTGGCCTGCCGGCGTGCCTCTCGCGCCTCTCCGACTGCCTTCAGCGCCGCATCCTGCGCCTCAGGGAAGGCCGCTGCAAAGAAGAAGCACATCAGAAATCTGTTGAAGCCGGGAAAAGGCAGAAAAATGCAAATTTTTGAAGTCCTAAAGTAAGCCTGGCGGCAGCCGGCATGAACCGACTGCCCCCAGCCTGAAGATGGAGATTCCGAGCTCTAAAAGTAAGACTGGCGGCAGCCGGCAAGGACCGACTGCCCCCAGCCTGAAGATGGAGATTTCGAAGTAAAAAGAAAGAAGCCTGGCGGCAGCCGGCATGAGCCGACTGCCCCCAGCCTGAAGATGGAGATATCGGAAAAATCAAAGTTTCTGCCGCCGGCTGCCAACCTAAGCCGGCAGCCGACGGCCGAAAGCCGGCAAAGGGGAAGGACAGGAAAAAATATAAGGACTCACCCGCCAAGCCGCTGTCGAGCCGGCTAATCTCATCCACCCACCGCTTGGCGGTGGCCGACAGCTCTTCGGACTTGGAGGTCACCTCTTCACGAAGCGCAAGCCGCTGCTTGTCCACCTCCTCCAGCCGCTTGCTCAGGGCCTCCACCTTCTCCTCCTCAGCCTTCTTGAGGGCGGCAAGCTCCTTGAGGTGGTTGGCCTCAAGCTGGCGCAGCCGCGTCAGCTCCCCCTCAGCCACCCTTAGCTTGGCGGCAGCAGCCCGGCCCGTCTCCTCGCTCTCGGCGCATTGGGCGCGGGCGGCCCGAAGATCCGACTCCAGTTGCGGGACCCGGGCGGCCTCAGCTGCAAGTCGGCAAAAAGAAGCCGTCAGCCAAAAAGAAATATAAAAGAAAAAGAGCAAGTCAAAAGGAAGAAAACCCTACCCTTGGCGTCCTTCAGCTCACGGGCCAAGCCGGCCATCTCAATTTTGGCCTTGTGGAAGCTGGTCACGACCTGATTATACAAGACGGTACGCCGCTCCGTAACCGCCTGAGAGAAATAAAATCAGATGTCTAGGCGAAACCTGGGCCGGCTCCAAGCAGCCGGCCCATGCCTCGGAGGGCTACCAGGATAACAACAGCTGTAAAAACAAGATAAAACACTCACCTTATCAGCCTCCTCCAACTTCGCCAGGTTGGTTAGGGTTTCGGTGGCTCTGGCCTTGAGGTTGGCGCGGAAGCCGGAGAAGAACATCTTCATGGGCGCCACGCCTGGCTGCCCCTCCCGGCTGGTCACCTCCCAGGCGTCCGCCTGGTGCCACGCCTTCTCCATGGTGCCAGCCGAGCCCAGACTGGAGTCGGAGGCGGATGCCACGTTCAGCAGGAGGGCGCCCTTGGCCACGGGGAGGCCTACAGTCGGCTCGGACGGCCCCTCCATTCTCACCAGTGCCCGGGAGCCGGCGTCCCTTGTGCGTGCCGGCTCGTCCCTGGCCGGCTCCTCCCTCGTCGGCTCCGAAGATGGAGGCGGCGCGGTCGAAGCAGTCGGCCCGGTGGGAGCCGTCGTCTCCGGCGCCTGAGGCGCTCCCTCCGGGCTGTCCTCCAGCACCACGACGCTGGGTGCGGGCCCGCCGACTCCGGTCGCAGGCGGCGCAGCCCCGCCAGCTCCAGCTCCGGTCGCAGGCGGCATGCCCCTGCCAGCTCCGGCTGCCGACTCCACCAACCGAGCGCGGCGCGGAAACATGTCATCCAGAGTGGGCCGGCGTGCCGGCTCACCCTGGGCGCCGCTGCCAGGCGCGGAAGGAGGTGCGGCTGAAGAAGATGCCCCCGCGGAAGGCGGCGTAGCCGCAGGCGGCACGATAACGACGGGCGACGTACCCGCACGCGTCGCAGGCGTCGGGGTTGGCTCCCTCCTCTGCCGCTGGAGCGGCGACGTGATGCGGGAGGCCTGCCGAGAGCCGCCGCCCTGGGTGAACTTTATCGGAGCCCTAGTCGAACAAGCAAGAGAAGATAAATATAAAAAGAAAGGAAAGAAAAGGAATCAAACAACGGAGAAAAAAGAAACTTACCCGGCCTGCTCCGGAACCTTCTTGGGCGCCTGCGGGCGCTGCTTCTTGGCCCTCGCCTCCACCGCAGCCGTGGACCCGCCGATGGCCCGCTTCTTCCCCTTGGGCACAGAAGTCACCGAGGCGGCAGGCGGCCTCGTGCGCAGGGGCACCGCGGGGATCGGCCCCGTGGTGGACGTCGCCAGCTCCTCCTCCTCCTCCTGGTGCTCTGGTGAGGGCGGCGGGTTATGCTCCCCCTGGCCGCCTTGGTCGGGCACCTCCGGCAGCTCGTCGTCGCCGGCTTGGTCGCCGGCTTGGTCAGCCGGATCAACATGATCCGGCGTCCAGATCTTCCTCGTCAGGTTGCCGTCTTCGGTGCCCTGGCGGTCGAAAAGCTAAAAGCAAAACAAAGTAAGTAAGTAACAAGTCGGCCACGCAGCCGCAAGCCGGAAGTCGGCCAAAACACAAAACTTACCAGTTCAGGCGGCGACGCCCGGCTGTAAGGCGGCAACCCCCAATCCCAGCTCTCCGGCATGTTGGCATTGGTGATGTTGTTCACCCGGCGAGCAACATGGGCCTTGGTGAGCTCCACCTTCGACGTCCGGGTTGGATCAAGCCGGCCTGACATGTGCCCGATCTTGTGGACACGCCTCTGGAGCGGCAGCACCCGGCGCTCAACGTAAGTGCAGAGGAGATCCTCGGCGCTCAGCCGGCCCCCCGTGACACACTCTCCCAAGAAGTCCCACAGAAGATTTACCTCCGCGTCCGGGTCCGTCGTCCTGGCGTTGTGGCCCCAGTTGATCCGGCCGACTGGCGGGGCCGGGTTGTACTCCGGCAGGTTGAGTCGGTCGACGGCCGGGTCCGCGTTCCGCACGTAGAAGAACGACATCTGCCAATTCTTCACCGAGTCCACCGTCGGGATTCTCGGGAAGGGCGTGCCGGGGCGGGAGTAGATCGAGGCGGCGCCGCAGGCCCGCAGGTGGCCGTCAGTCGTCTGCGCCTTGATGTAAAACAGTCGGCTCCAAAACTCGACATCCGGCCACAAGCCGGCGTAGCCCTCCATGAAGGCCACGTAGCAGCTGAGGAGGACGCAGGCGTTGGCCGGCAAATGATGAGGCTGCAGACCGAAGAAGTCGAGGAACCGGCGGAAGAAGGGTGAAGCCGGCAGGCCCAACCCTCGGTCGAGGTGCGCTCCGAAGACCACACGCTCGCCGGGGTTAGGCCTGGGCTCCATCTCGACGCCAGGCGCCCTCGTGATCACCCCCGCCGGAATCCGGCGGAGGCGCACAAGCCGCTCGATGTCATCCTCCCGCATGTAAGAGCCCCTCCAAGAACCGCTTGGCTGGGCCATCGACGAGGAAGAAGAAGAAGAAGACCAAGAAAGGCGAAATGGCGAGGAAGAACCACGGGACGGCGGCGACGGCGGCGGCGGAGAGCGTACCGTGGAAACGCGGGGCCCCGTGGCGTCGGCTTGGCGCGCGGACGGCTGCGGAGAAACCAAGGTGTGCGGCCGCGCTCGGTCGCCGGAATTCGCCAGGAGGACGTCGGAGAAGAGGAGCGGCGGCGTGAAGCAGTTCGTGCGAAGAGAGGTGGAGCAGGAGCGCGAGGAGGAAGAAGGGCGCCTCGATACCGCTCCCAGGGGTATTTATAGCCGCCTGTCGCGCCAGTTGCGCTGCCACGTGGCGATCGTGGGCCACGATCGGGATCTACTGCGCCATAACTTCCCCCCACGATGGCAGCAGTTACTGGAAACGGACGCGCCACTTCCTCCACGACCGCACCGGATCCGGAGAAAACATTGATGTGACCAGACGAAACGGCAGCAGGAGCCAGCCGTCAGACCCGTCAAGTCGGGCACAGGGCCCGAGGCGGCGGAAACTCCGGCGCGCCCAAGCCGGAGCCGGACATTAAATTCAATCCGGTCCCAAATTCTCCTAACAAGGCGGAGACATCGTCAACACTTGTAAAAAAGCAAAAGCTGCAGAAGCGAAAATAGCGTCCGGCTAGAAGCAGCCGGATGGGGCAAGCCGGATGAGGGCGCAGCCGGCTGAACGGAAATTCTCAGTCGGCCCCTCCGAGGGCCGCCCCACATATTCAGAAGATCTAAAAGCCAGGAAAACCTGCCTAGGTCCCTCTTAACGCAGGACCTTGCCAGCTTCGGGGGCTAATGTCGGGGGGAAGACCCCGGGTAGGGCAATGGACGTGGAGCAGCCGGCTAGAGGTTGGCCGGCTCGCGGCAAAGGCCGGCCGAGGAGCAGCCGGCTGGAGCCGTGGCCGGCTGCTTTTGGAAGCCGGCTGGCTCTAAGTCCTAGTCGGCCTGGCTACGGCCGTCTGCGCTGTGGCCGGGCCGGCTTCTACAAGCCATATCCGACTGGGGTCTGTACCTCAGACCGACTCGAGGCTGGCGAGTCTTGCATGAGAAGGAACTGGGTAGGTGGTCTGGGTTCGCAGGTCCACACTGACCTCATCTCTCGTAAAGCGCGGGGCACTGTAGAGCAATAGTGCCACGCGGCGGACAGGCCATCATGGCGTACGACGGACCGTACCGGCTGCAGGGCGTGATGGTGACAGGGACATCTTCTCGCCATGTCGCTGACTCCCGCTGGCGGACAAGACAGGCCACTACGCCTCAACGGCTCCATGACGTCAACGCCTCGGGAAGGAGCGGAAGCCGGAGCCGGCCAAGCCGGCCACTAGACTATAGGGACTTCATTGTAAAGTGCCAGCGCCTATATAAGCTGCACTACCCCCCTCGTGCGGGGGACGATCGATCATTCTCACTTCATTCTAGACTTAGCGCTACTCGAGGAGAGAGACCTTCGTCTACCTTAGCCTCCCCGAGCAGCCGGATACAGCTCTAGGAGCACCATTGTACCTGTGTGATTACCATATACACTCATAGCAGGAGTAGAGGTGTTACCTCCATCGGAGGGCCTCGAACCTGGGTACGTCGCCGTGTCGCTCGTGCCCATACCCGCATCCGGATACCACCGTGAGACCATCTAGGAACCACCTTCGATTAGCCACCCTATGGCATATGCCGTGACGATACCACGACAACGGTGTTGGGCCTCCAAGAGCAGAGGTTTGTAGAATAGCAGCAAGTTTCCCTTAAGTGAATCACCCAAGGTTTATCGAACTCAGGGAGGTAGAGGTCAAAGATATCCCTCTCAAGCAACCCTGCAATCACGATACAAGAAGTCTCTTGTGTCCCCAACACACCTAATACACTTGTCAGATGTATAGGTGCACTAGTTCGGCGAAGAGATAGTAAAATGCAAGTGATATTGATGAATATAAGTGGTAATAACAATCTGAATAAAATATGGCAGCGAGTAAACATGCAGTAGAACAGTAAATAAACAGAGTTTCGATATTCGGAAACAAGGCCTAGGGATCATACTTTCACTAGTGGACACTCTCAACATTGATCACATAACTGAATAAACAAATACTACTTTCTCTACACTCTCTTGTTGGATGACAAACACCATTCATTGTGTAGAGCTACAAGAGCTCCCTCAAGCCGGAGTTAACAAGCTCCACAACATTCGGAGTTCATATTTAAGTAACCTTAGAGTGCACGGTATACCATTGCAATTATACCGAGTACTAACATAACATGCACACTGTCACCGTCAGGCTATGAAAGGGGGAATAGATCGCATCAATACTATCATAGTAATAGTTAACTTCATAATCTACAAGAGATCACAATCATAGCTTATACCAAGTACTACATGATGCACACACTATCAACATTACATCATGAAGGAGGAATAGACTACTTTAATAACATCACTAGAGTAGCACATAGATGATATTCAACTAGATCACAAAGCTCATGATCACATAAAGATCACATGGGAGAGAGAGATGAACCACATAGCTACGGTACAGCCCTTAGCCTCAGGGGAGAACTACTCCCTCCTCATCATGGGAGACAGCGATGGCGATGAAGATGGCGGTGGTGTCGATGGAGATGACTCCGGGGGCAATTCCCCGTCCCGGCGGCGTGCCGGAACAGAGACTTCTGTCCCCCGAATCTTGGCCTCGCGATGGCGGCGGCTCTGGAACTTTTCTCGTATCGTGGCTTATTCCTGTAGGGTTTTCGCGACGGAGGCTTTATATAGGCGGAAGGGCAGCCTCGGAGGAGCCAGAGGGTGTCCCCACCATAGGGGGGCGCCCCCCCCCCCCTTGGCCGCGCCGCCATGTGGGGTGGGGCCCCCAGGGCTCCCCTCTGGTCCCTCTTCGGTGCTCTGGAAGCTTCCGGGAAAAATAAGATGCTGGGCGTTGATTTCGTCCAATTTCGAGAATATTTCCTTTGTAGGATTTCTGAAACCAAAAACAGCAGAAAATAGGAACTGGCACTTCGACATCTTGTTAATAGGTTAGTTCCGGAAAATGCATATAAATGATGTAAAGTGTGTATAAAACATATGTGTATCATCATAAAAGTAGCATGGAACATAAGAAATTATAGATACGTTGGAGACGTATCAGGCGCCACCTTTAACTAGATGAGTGTGGCGATCTCACCTGGGTAGCCACCGGCAACGATGATTGGTGGGTCGATTTCTTCAATGCGCGCCAAGATGAAGAGTTGCGTACCACTGTAGGCCTCATGGGGCAGCTCATGTCCTAGAACAAGGACGGGCGCGCCCATTTCTAGGGCTTGCCAAGGCACACCCACTCCACCATCCTCAAAGGCCTCCACGACATCACCCCTAGACTCGAGATATCGTCGTCCCCGCCACCGTCACCATCACGTTGGCTTCCGAGGGTGATGATGACAGCGTTCGTCCTCCTTCCACTCTTCGTCGTTAGGGATGACGTGCTCGACACCGTCTTCCTCCTACCACATCTCCCCCTACCCCGTGCTGAAGAGTGAGGTGAAGGAGGAGTATGAGACTCCGGTACCCCAACGCATGTGGGGCAGCAGCAACGACGACATTAAGATCCAAGAGCCGATGCCAGAGCAGTAGTGCGTTGGTCTTCTCCGCCCGAAGCCGGAAGTGAAGGAGGAGAAGGACAACGACGACGAGGTGGTGGCGTTGCTCCGCAAGTAGCGACTCCTCGCAAGCAACAATGACCCCGACTACATGTTGGGATACAACACCGTGTGCATGTAGTCGCTGAACGACCACAACGCCTGGGCGGGGAACATCAAGGACATGATTGCCATGTTCATCCGCGAGAGTGGCAGGCCGCTTGTCGAGCTCACACGCAACGACGGTGAAGGTGGCCCCAGCGGTACGGTGTAGGATGAGCCCGCCAACCCTCGTGGCAAGCAGGGCGTCGTGACCAACGGTGACTACAACTTCTTCAAGTACTACGACAGCTATGGCTACCACAGGCGCCATTAGTTTACTTTCATGTTTCAATTTGGTCGGATTTCAATCAAATCTTTGTAATATATAATAAATTTGAATGAATTTGAGTGTTCTTGGTTAAATTTAATTTTTCAAATTTCTATTTAGCGGACGCGGCTGGAAATAGACGCGCCCCAAAAAAAGCACCACGAGGTGGTGTCCCCCACATGTTCAATCCGACACTTGCCGGACGCGGTTTGGGGAATGCGACTAAAGATGCTCTTAGAGCATCTCCACCGGGGTGCCCCATAGTGGCCCCGATAGCGTTTTGGGGGTCGGCGGCTAAAATGGGCTCACACCGGCGCGCCCCAAAAAGCGTCGGCTAGTTTTCGAGCCCAATAGGAGCACCGGCGACCCCGTGCCGGTCCCTTCGCAAAGGGCGCGAATCGGGCGTGCCGACGCGCAGCGTTTTGCAATGCGGCCGTGCTATGAGTGATGCCAGGGCGCCATGCGGGAGATTTCCCACCACGACGCCGTGCGCGGAACTCTTCCGCCATGCTGCCACGTGGGTAACTCTTCCACCATGAAGCCAGGCGGGAGGTTTCCCGCCTCACCGCCGGTCTATATTAAATCCTCCTTCCCCGCTCTCACTTCAGTCGTGCAGAAATCTAAACCCAGAATGTACGATGTGTGGGAGGAGGCGGCGCTAGCGGCGACCATAGAAGCCGTGGAGGAGGACCTGCAGCTCGCAGAGTACGAGCCGTGGGAGGAGGCGGCTCTAGCGGCAACACCATGAGGCGTTGCGGTGGCGGCGGAATGTCGAGTTGCGGCAGCATCGGTGGGAGGAGCTTGCGTGGCTGCGGGAGGTGCGGGAGGAGCAGTAGCGTGAGGATGATGTCTACGATTGGCGGTGCTTGGAGGAGATGCAGCTGCGACTACGGAGTCAGGAGGTGGAGCACCGTTGGTGGCGGGAGGAGCTGGAGCAGCACCTGCGTCAGGAGGCGGCGGCCGTGGATAGAGCGGTAGTCTAATTGGCATCCGCGATGAAGAGAGCAGCAAGGGATCCACGACGGAGGAGAAATGGAGAGAGCAGGCGGCGCAGCAGCGGGCGAACTTCCACCTCTCCATAGAGCCAGGCGGCCAGTAAGCCGATTTCACATGTCATCCGGGATCGGGAATGAATAATGGTTTACTGCGCGAAGCGAACCTAGATTCGCTCTGCTAAAAACTTATTCATTCCTCGATCCTGAATGACATGAAAATGAAACTAGAAGAAAATGTTTAGTTTTTCTAAAAAATCCTATCGAGGCCGTCGATTTGGGGGCGCCGGTGTGGGAATTGCACCCCCAAATAGAGGATGCAGTGCCAGCGGCCCCCATACGTCTGTGTTGGCACCTCTGCCGACGCCTATTAGGAGGGCACCGGTGGAGATGCTCTTAGGCACCATGCCATGCCGGCTACCATGCAGCAAAAGACGATGTGGGTGAGTGAGCGCAAGAATCTAACCGTGCACTAGTAGAAAACAGGGCTTTCGTCCAAAGTCCCTTGGAGATTTAGTACCGGTTGAATAATGAACCGGGGCCAATGGGGGGCATTGGTCCCGGTTCGAACGGCGTGGATGTGGGGCCCCGGACTTACCAGTCCAGAACTCCTGTTATGCATACAATTTCACGATCCCAAGATCATTCCATCGTGAATACATAACCGAACTGATACCAGATTACATCATCCATTACAGTACCGAAATAACATTAATACGGAAGTCTTACATCATAGGCCATCAAGGCCGAAGTTCAACAAACAGCAGCGGAATTTATTTGACTCCAAACAGCGGTGGAACCCAAATCAGGCCTTTACCCTACGAGCGATCGGCCGGGAGAGCGTCCTAGTTCGCGTCTTCGGCGTTGTACTCTTCTTCTTCGTAGTACTCCTCTTCAAAGTCTGGCCAAGTAAATAGCCAGGACAACAATGCCAATGAGTACGTTTGAATGTACTCGCAAACCACCTTAGAGAGAAATAAAGGATATGCGATATGGCAGTAGCAAGGAACAGGCACTAACTAAGGCGACAAAGGAGCGAGAGGTAGTTTCTCTCGAGAGTATGACATCTCTATATCTTTGTTGAAAAACCTTTTTAAAAATAAGTTTTCTTCTGAAGACTAATAGGTAAGGAGGACCCATTTTCATTCCCGGTCATCGGAGTGACCAAAACACTTTCATCTTTCCACCGTACCTATCAGGTACATCTCCACCAATCCCACTGGTATATTTTCCGTACCTCCCGTGTACATTTCCAAAACCTTTTTGGAAAACACTTTTGTAAAACAAAACTTTCCTTTAATGCCAAGCAGCTTCCATTCCCACATCCATAACCGCGGACACGGCTATTCGAATAGTTTTACACTCGCAGAGGTTGTACACTTTCCCCACAAGATCCGAATACTCATCGTGTGGGCATCATCCCCGCATAATAAAATATGCCACGACAAGTACCCGATCGTAGTTTTTCGCCTGCTCGCCTTAGCCTAAGACATGCCGAATGAGTTGTACCTCCCAACACCGTAGTCCAAGGGCTGTCCAGGAGTAGCAAGGTCCCCAGCACACTCGACCCTCCGGAATGCCATCCAACCTCTTAGGCATATTTCAATGGGAGCTCATGCGTTGTACCCCGCGTACCTAAACAGGCAAATGGGTTGCATCCCTTCTCATGGGAAGAACCCCGGTCGAAGCGTCCATGGTCGGACTGCCACTACACTTGCAGGACCCAAACTAAGGCGAGACAAACTACTACGCTACGCCCCGTCCCACTAAAGGGTAATGTGGTTGTACCGGCTAGGTCCGGTTAGGTACTCGGTCACCAAAGTTTTTCGAAAACAATTTTCTCCACTTGCCTCCAAGCAACTTTTCTTCCCAAAAACCTTTTCCTTTTCATAAACTCACACTTGGGCAGGGCTACCCCATTCCAAGGTTTTCGAAACACTTCTTTTCTTGAAAACATTTTCACAAACCTTTTAAAGAGGGCTCCTGACCTATAGTCCGACTTTTCTTTGAAAAGCGGCGACAAGGATGATAAGGTGCTAAGCACCATATCAGTAGCAAGTGGGTGATCAGTAGGTAACACGAGGGCTGCACCCGTAAGGGTGGAATAATAAAACTTCGAGTGGCGGAACCACTCACATAAATAAATAAAAGACATGCAATTTATCAAAACCTGTGAAAATGCAAGAGTAAGATAATTAGGATGAGACATGCATCAAGAGGTGGCTTGCCTTGATCAGCAAAGTGTCCCTGGCCTTTCTCCACAAATCCTCCAAATTCACCTCCTCCTTTGTTTCCGGCGGCGTTCGAATCTAGCGTCGCAAAATAAAAAGAAATAAGCACACACCAAATCAACAAACCATTCCAGAATAGTGCACACTTTAATTTGGTAAAATCACAGTATGTAAAGGTTTACAATAACAAGCTACTGGAAGTGGATTCACTAATTTAAGGTTTTTAAAACAAAAGTTATGATTTTTATAAAACCAGAAATGACTTAGGAACCATTTAAATGGTATAAATCTTTCCGTGGGTCACAAAAATACATTCAGCATACCTACTGAAAGCTAACAAAATGTATAACACACTTGCACAGGAATCACTTGCAAATAATTTTTTAAATAATTTAGACAATTTAAATGAGACAGAAACCAGATCACACAATTAGTTAGCCACACCAGTATCAGAGTATCACCAACCAAAACCAATCATACCTCTGGATAGAAAATGTTAAATGTGATCCAACCCCACTGGTTTGGCATTTTTCTGATTTGTAAAATAATTTACAAAAATCAAATACTGAAAAGGTATACTGTTTCAGTAATAAAATCCCCAGAATTAAACTTCCACTCTTAAAATTATTTCCTTTGGCACAAAAGTACCCTAACATGATATCTACCAGTAGCCCTTGGTTTTGCTCCAAAATATTTTGCAGTTTTAAAAATTAAAATCACAGAATAGCTCTCTGGACCAAATTTAATTTGCTAACCAAATCAAATCCAGGAAGCTTTTGCATGTGGGACCAGTGCTAAAATAAAGTTATATACTTCTACTTCACAAGAAAATCAACCTAATACAAAAAGGATCTTTAATTCTCACACAACCAATAAATTACACAATCAGTAACATTCTAGGGTTTTATTTATCAGCACATTTTGACAACCCCTAATCATATGCATGAAACTTTATCTGGTTAGGAATTTATTCACGAGCAATCAGCAATTTGAATCATCCAAATAGGATCATCTAGGAATAAATGGTGATTTAAAAGCTAGGCAGTAGTTTCTGGCAGATTTAGAAACAGCAATTAAAAGAAAAGGGGAGAGGGCCGAGTCTCTGGGCCAGCCGGATTTGGCCCAGATCCGCCGGCGCTGCGCGGGAGACGTCGGTTTCAAAAGGGCACAGGCGGGCTCCACTGGCCTGTGGCCATGCGCGCGGTTTGGGCCACATGCAACCCTGGGATCAACATCCAGTGGCCCAGATCGGGCGTACCGGTTCACGCCGAGAGCTGGACGTCGATGGCCCCGAGCGGGCGGCGCCAGCGGCACAGACGTCGGAGACGGGAACGGAGAGCTCACCTAGGGGCGGATTGGGCCGGTCTGGCGTGGTCGAGGAGGAAGCGGTGGGTCGGGGCAGTGCCGTCGTCGACCCAGATCCTGCATGCAGTGCTTCCAATTACCGGCCCGGACAGCGACCTGCGCGACGGAGACGGGAAGCGGGCGGCGTCGAGAAGAGTGCTACTGCTCGCCCCGGACTCCTTGGACGCGCGACGATCCTGGCGAGGGCGAGTCCGAGGACACGGCAGTGGGCGGCTTGGGTGGCTCGGCGAAACTCCCGCGAGGACGAAGACGCGGGTCGCGTCGGCACGAACAGCACGTGGCGACGGCGATGTACAGCTCTCAGGGGCTCGATGTTCCCTGGAAGGAAAAGGGGGAGACGTGAGAAGGGAAACGACCGGCGAGCTCAGTGAAGCAAAGGGGAAGGAAACGGTGGATCACAGCGACGTCAATCATGATCGAACGTTGCAGACGCCGAGCTCGAGCGCGTGCAGCCGGGATGGAGACGGGCTCTCTCCGTTCAGGAGGTGTCCGTGGAGTGCTTGGGGTTTCTTGTGGCGAAAGGGGAGAGGAGGAGAGGGCCGGTGCCCTATTTAACAAGGCTGCGCGGGTGCACGGTGCACCGCGTTCTTGCGTGGGTGGAGAAGGAGCGGCGGCCACGGACTGGCGGAGAAGGGCGGTGCCGCTGCGTTCTGGCCATTCTGCAGTGATTTTGGAGGGATGCAGGCGTCGGGAGCGCGAGGGAGACGGCAGGGCGCGGTCAGGTCACGTCGACCTGCCAGCTGCTCGATGAAACGACGAGCACGGGGTGAGGACGATGGCGTCCGGGCCGGGTCGAACGAACGCGTCTCCGTTCATGAGTGCGTGCGTGGTGCACGCCCGCACCATCGTGCGGGGTCCAGGGGGACGGGTGAGGCCTGAGGCGACGAGTGCGTGGCCGTGTCCGTGGGCGGGCGCGCGTGGTCACCACTCCGGGTCGTCACGGGGCCGTGGTGCCAGTAAAACGAGCATGGGGATGCCCGGGAGGGAGAGAGAGGTGTGGTGAGCGTCTACGTGTGTTGGTTTCGTGTGCGGGCGCAGCGGACGAGGAGAGGGGAAGGTGGTCTCCCTTGCGGGTTTCCAAGAGAGAGGCGACAAGAGCACAAAGGGATGGATGGTGACAAGATGGTGAGGCTGGTCGACCCAGAAAGGTACAGGGGTGAGGGGAAATAGCAGGGAAGAAGGGGGGGTCCAGGTTTGGCTTGGTGTGTATGGAACCATGTCCATGAGTCACATGCACACTAACCAGCCGGCCACTCTCTCTTCTCTCCATTTTCTTTCCTTGCTCGTGTCATGCAAGGCCACACTCACATGTGCAAGAGGAGTAGAAGGAGTGAGGCACATGAGAGAAGAGAAAAAAGAAATGTTGGAGAAGGAAAAGAGAGAGAAGAAAGAAATGGGTGAATGGCATGGTTACTTGACCCTTTCTTGCATTAGGCACATTTTCAGATTTTTGGCAAGTCCACCCTCATGTGATAATGGTCAAGGCAAGGATGAAAATGAGATGGGTCCATATGCACAAGGCTAGGGAATTTTTCAGAATAAAATTTGGTTGAGATATGGGAGAGAAAAGTCACAAACAAAAATAAGTAGAAGTTGATCTTAGAGGGTTTAAACCATCATTAGGAATGGATCAAGCCATCGGGTCTATCATGGTTTCCCTCGAGGAGACAAGAATTAAAAGGAGGGGTCCAAAAATATGGTCCTAGGGTTTTAGTGAGAAAAGAGATTTTAATCTCACAAGTCAATAAAAATGGGAGTGAATTGCTCCAAAGGTTTTGGCAAGGTTTAATTAAATAAAAACCAGAAATAAATAGGGTGCCACATGTGAAAAGGGTTTTAGGGTTTTTGGATTTACACACAAGTGACAAATTTCACAAGAACTACTACACACTTACCCTAGATTCAAATGCAAGATGAATCATGCATGCAAGATTTGAAAGACAGAAAAAGTTTTTGTTGGCCCTAAATTTTGCATTCCAAATTTTTATACCAAAGTGAAAAGTTGGGTTGTTACAAACCTTCCCCCCTTAAAATGAATCTCGTCCTCGAGATTCGGTGGCTAAGAACTGAAGAGTGCGGGAAATTCCTTGCGGAGTTGATCCTCTCGTTCCCAAGTGGCTTCCTCCTCTGAGTGATTAGTCCATTGAACCTTACAAAATTTAATCTTCCTCCTTCGGGTGAGACGAACAGCTTCCTCCAGAATTCGAAGGGGTACTTCTCGATAGGTTAAGTCGGTGTTGAGGTCGAGGGTGCGGTAATCGATGTTCTTGAATATCTCAGGCTTGTCAGGCACTTGGAGGCATCGTCGAAGTAGAGAGATATGAAACACATCGTGGAAATCCGCTAACTCAGCTGGAAGTTCCAGTTGATACGATACTTCACCTCGACGAGCGAGAACCTTGAAGGGCCCAATATATCTGGGGGCAAGCTTCCCTTTGACGTGAAATCTCTGCATTCCCTTGAGTGGAGTGACGCGAAGATAGGCATGATCTCCAACCTTGAAGGTCAATTCGCGACGCTTGGAATCAGCATAACTCTTCTGGCGGGATTGAGCGGCCTTGAGGCGATCACGGATCAGTTGAACTTGTTCTTCAGCTTCGCGAAGATGGTCAGGTCCAAAAACTTGGCTATCGCCGGTCTCGGACCAGTTGAGAGGGGTTCGGCAACGACGACCATATAAGGCTTCAAAGGGGGCCATCTGAAGACTAGCTTGGTAGCTATTGTTGTAAGAAAATTCCGCGAAGGGTAGACAGTCTTCCCATTTTGCTCCATAGGAGAGGACACAAGCACGAAGCATATCTTCCAGAATCTGGTTCACTCTTTCTGTTTGGCCACCGGTCTGCGGGTGATAGGCCGTGCTAAATGAGAGCTTGGTTCCTAAAGCTTCATGCAGACTTTCCCAGAATTTTGAGGTGAACTGGGTACCACGATCAGAGACGATCCTCTTCGGAACTCCGTGAAGACTCACTATTCGGGACATATAAAGATCAGCCAAGCGTGTACCACGGTAGGTGGTCTTGACTGGGATGAAATGGGCGACCTTGGTGAGTCGATCGACAATAACCCAGATGGAGTCATGACCACGCTGAGATTTAGGAAGTCCAGTAATGAAATCCATTCCAACTTCTTCCCATTTCCATTCAGGGACCTTGAGGGGTTGGAGTAGTCCAGCTGGTCGCTGATGTTCAGCCTTCACTTTCTGGCACACATCACATCGGGCAATGAAAAAGGCTATTTCGCGCTTCATACCGTGCCACCAGAATTGTTTCTTCAGGTCTTGATACATCTTGGTTCCTCCGGGGTGGATTGAGTAGGGGGTGTCGTGAGCTTCCTTCATGATGAGTTGCTTCAGGTCTTCAATACTGGGTACACAGAGGCGTTCATTGTACCACAAAACTCCCTTGGCATCAATCGCGAAACCAGGGACTTCTTCCCTATCCATCCTACGCTTGATCCCTTCAATACTCTCATGTCCCACCTGAGCTTCCTTGATTTGATCAAACAAAGTAGGCTTCAGCTCAAGATTGGCCAGAAAACCTTGGCTAACGAGCTCGAGGCCGAACTCCTCCAGCTCTTCATACAGCTTAGGTTGAGCAATCTTGATAAGGGCGTTCAACGAACAGGGCTCTCGACTAAGGGCATCAGCTACCACATTGGCTTTACCGGGATGATAATGAATGCCGAGGTCGTAATCCTTGATAAGCTCCATCCATCTGCTCTGCCTCATGTTCAGCTCCCGCTGGGTGAAGATGTACTTCAAACTCTTGTGGTCGGTGTAGATTTCGCAACGATTTCCCACTAGGTAGTGGCGCCAGGTCTTCAGGGCGTGAACCACAGCGGCAAGCTCTAAGTCATGCGTAGGGTAATTCATCTCGTGCGGTCGAAGTTGTCTTGACAAATAAGCTATCACCTTTCCTTCTTGCATCAGCACACTTCCCAATCCAAGCTTTGATGCATCGCAGTACACATCAAAATCCTTGGTAATATCGGGCATGGTCAAGACAGGGGCTGTGACTAATCTCTTCTTGAGTTCCTGAAAACTGGCCTCACATTTGTCGGTCCACTCGAACTTCTTATCCTTCTTCAATAGCTGTGTTAAGGGCCTCGCAATGCTGGAGAATCCCTCAACAAACTTGCGGTAATATCCCGCCAATCCTAAAAAGGCGCGAACTTCGGTCTGATTGGTAGGGGCTTTCTTCTCCATGATGGACTGAATTTTGGATGGGTCGACAGACACTCCTCCGGCAGATATGACGTGACCTAGAAATCCTACCTCTTTCAACCAAAACTCACATTTACTAAACTTGGCGTAAAGCTGATGGTCTCTGAGCGTTCCCAGAACAATCCGCAGATGTTCAGCATGCTCTTCTTCACTCTTTGAGTAGATCAGAATATCGTCGATGAAAACCACAACGAACTTGTCGAGATACTTCATGAACACCTTGTTCATGAGATTCATGAAATAGGCAGGAGCATTGGTCAGTCCGAAGGACATCACGGTGTATTCAAAAAGTCCATACCGTGTGGTGAAGGCAGTCTTGGGAATGTCTGATTCTCGAACCTTGAGTTGATGATAACCAGTTCGGAGATCGATCTTGGAGAAAACTCTGGCTCCATTCATCTGGTCAAACAGGTCTTCAATCTTTGGGAGAGGGTATTTGTTCTTGATGGTGACATCATTTAGTTTCCGGTAATCCACACACAGGCGGATAGTACCGTCCCGCTTATCCACGAAGATGACGGGAGATCCCCAGGGTGATGCGCTGGGACGAATCAACCCTTTCCTCAACATGTCATCCAACTGCTTCTTCAACTCAACTAGTTCTTGAGGGTTCATCCGGTAAGGTCGCTGAGCGATGGGGGCAGTTCCGGGGACTAGCTCGATGATAAACTCGATATCCCGATCAGGGGGCATACCGGGTAGCTCATCAGGGAAAACCTCAGGGTACTCACATGCTATGGGTACTTCATGCAGGGCTGGACTGGCGACACTCTTCTTGCATAAGGCCTTCGAGGATGGCATGGTGGCTACATGCTCAACTATCTCGCCGTCCTCGGCAGTCAAGGTTATAGCTCGGCGAACACAGTCTATGTGTCCCTTATACTTCACCATCCAATTCATCCCTAGAATAACGTCCAGGCCTTGCTCACCCAACACGATCAGATCCGCGTGAAAACGCTTTCCTTGAATCTCTATAGGAACCTCCTTGCAAGAACTTTGGGTTTTGCTGGTTGATCTAGGGATTTGGACTAACATAGGTCGCTTCATAGGGGTGGGGGTTAAACCTCCTTTTCTCACAAAAGGCTTGGTAACGAAGGAATGCGAGGCTCCGGAATCAAACAGAACCGTTGAGGGTACCGAGTTGACAAGGAATGTACCCAGAATAATATCCGGAGCTTCCCGAGCTTCTTCAGCGTTAACATGGTTCAAGTGTCCTCTAGGTGGTCCAGCGGGCTTCATATGGTTCTGGTTCCTGCCAGAAGCAGTGCGAGATTTTCCTTGATTTGGCTTGGGCGCATTGGGGCGCTGTCCGGAAGTCACTTTGTTGGGGCACTCGTTAGAGTAATGATCCGGGTGTCCACAGGCGTAGCATCCATTGGGGGGTTTGCGGACAGTGTTGTTCTGGCGGTTGTAGTTGGGATTTTTGTTGAGGCTGTTGGGACATGGTGCAGGGGGTGGATTCCACTGTTGCTGGGGCGCTGGCCTAGGTGGGGGCAGACTGCAGGGTTGCTGAGTGCTAGAGTTGCCCTGCAGCATTATTGCCTTGCGCTTGCGATTCTCAAAAGCATTCTTGCGCTTGCTTTCGACCATGATAGAAGCATCCACCAGAGACTCAAGGTCGGGATATGGGACAGCTACCAAGATACTTTGCAGCTCGTCGTCTAGACCGTTCAGAAAACGGTCCTTCTTCTTCTCTTCCGTGTTGGTATCTTCAGGAGCATACCTAGACAGGGTGGTGAATTTGTCCAGGTAATCCACCACAGACATACTTCCTTGCCTCAGGTTCATGAACTTGTCCTTCATGATCTTGATCAGTCCAGAGGGGATATGCGTCTTGCGGAACTTGGCCTTGAATTCTTCCCAGTTGATGACGTGTCCTTCAACTTGCATAGCTTTGACGCTTTCCCACCAAGCACGTGCAGGTCCAGAAAGGAAATGAGTGGCGAATAACACCTTCTCATCATTGCCGACTCTGGCGACCTCCAGGTTGTTCTCTATGGTGCGAAGCCAATCATCGGCGTCGAGGGGTTCAGTGCACTTGGCGAAAACAGGAGGGTTGGTGCTTTGGAAATCCTTCAGCTTAGAGCGGGGGTCTCCATTTTCGTTCCCGCCATTATTGGGGTTGGCGCTTCCGGTAGCAAGCTGAGCGAGGTGCTGAAGGGTAGCAAGATTAGCTTGGCGCTCTGCCTCTCGGTCTTCCATCATCATACGCAGGAGTTGAGCCATGGTAGGGTCTGGAGGTGGAGGGGGGTTTTGGTCTGACCCGCTGGCGCTTGCTCTACGGGTGTCCACCATCCTGGAGAAGGGTGGATTCAGATATTAATCGGGAAACAAAGAGATGGGCAGCCACTTAAAAGGGGAGGGTTTGGTAAAAACGAAAGTTTTTAAAACGAAAAAAAACCAAGCAAAAATAGGCGAAACAAAGGCATATCATAGCAGGAGTGCCGAAGGCACAAAATAGCATCACACAATAATCACATACAACCAATCAAGCTCACACTTCGGAACTACAACGACTACGGGAATCGCGCATAGGACTAGTTCCAAGGGACACCTAATATTTGGTGTATCCTATCCGAATCAACTGAGCTTGTCAGGTCTTCAATACCTCGAGTCCGGGTGTCTGAATTGGGGGAACATCGCCAATTATATAGGTTTGGGAGAGGATGAGATAGTAGAATAAGAACTTTTAAAGTCGCTAAAAATCAGAGAGGTGAGAATTAGAAATTTTTGAAAGGGTAAGAAAGATAGAAGCTAAACTTCTAGTATTTAGGAAAAATAGGTTTAGTAAATAATTTTACCAAAGTAGTATTTTCCTAACTAACGCCCATGCTAACTAAGGTCTCCTACAGTCAGGATGGCTCTGATACCAGCTCTGTGGGGCCCCGGACTTACCAGTCCGAAACTCCTGTTATGCATACAATTTCACGATCCCAAGATCATTCCATCGTGAATACATAACCGAACTGATACCAGATTACATCATCCATTACAGTACCGAAATAACATTAATACGGAAGTCTTACATCATAGGCCATCAAGGCCGAAGTTCAACAAACAAGCTAGCGGAATTTATTTGACTCCAAACAGCGGTGGAACCCAAATCGGGCCTTTACCCTACAGGCGACCGATCGGGAGAGCGTCCTAGTTCGCGTCTTCGGCGTTGTACTCTTCTTCTTCGTAGTACTCCTCTTCAAAGTCTGGCCAAGTAAATAGCCGGGACAACAATGCCAATGAGTACGTTTGAATGTACTCGCAAACCACCTTAGAGAGAAATAAAGGATATGCGAGTATGGCAGTAGCAAGGAACAGGCACTAACTAAGGCGACAAAGGAGCGAGAGGTAGTTTCTCTCGAGAGTATGACATCTCTATATCTTTGTTGAAAAACCTTTTAAAAATAAGTTTTCTTCTCGAAGACTAATAGGTAAGGAGGACCCATTTTCATTCCCGGTCATCGGAGTGACCAAAACACTTTCATCTTTCCACCGTACCTATCAGGTACATCTCCACCAGTCCCACTGGTATATTTTCCGTACCTCCCAGGTACATTTCCAAAACCTTTTTGGAAAACACTTTTGTAAAACAAAACTTTCCTTTAATGCCAAGCAGCTTCCATTCCCACGTCCATAACCGCGGACACGGCTATTCGAATAGTTTTACACTCTGCAGAGGTTGTACACTTTCCCCACAAGATCCGAATACTCATCGTGTGGGCATCATCCCTGCATAATAAAATATGCCACGACAAGTACCCGATCGTAGTTTTTCGCCTGCTCGCCTTAGCCTAAGACATGCCGAATGAGTTGTACCTCCCAACACCAGAGTCCAAGGGCTGTCCAGGAGTAGCAAGGTCCCCAGCACACTCGACCCTCCGGAATGCCATCCAACCTCTTAGGCATATTTCAATGGGAGCTCATGCGTTGTACCCCGCGTACCTAAACGAGCAAATGGGTTGCATCCCTTCTCATGGGAAGAACCCCGGTCGAAGCGTCCATGGTCGGACTGCCACTACACTTGCAGGACCCAAACTAAGGCGAGACAAACTACTACGCTACGCCCCGTCCCACTAAAGGGTAATGTGGTTGTACTGGCTAGGTCCGGTTAGGTACTCAGTCACCAAAGTTTTTCGAAAACAATTTTCTCCACTTGCCTCCAGCAACTTTTCTTCCCAAAAACCTTTTCCTTTTCATAAACTCACACTTGGGCAGGGCTACCCCATTCCAAGGTTTTCGAAACACTTCTTTTCTTGAAAACATTTTCACAAACCTTTTTAAAGAGGGCTCCTGACCTATAGTCCGACTTTTCTTTGAAAAGCGGCGACAAGGATGATAAGGTGCTAAGCACCATATCAGTAGCAAGTGGGTGATCAGTAGGTAACACGAGGGCTGCACCCGTAAGGGTGGAATAATAAAACTTCGAGTGGCGGAACCACTCACATAAATAAATAAAAGACATGCAATTTATCAAAACCTGTGAAAATGCAAGAGTAAGATAATTAGGATGAGACATGCATCAAGAGGTGGCTTGCCTTGATCAGCAAAGTGTCCCTGGCCTTTCTCCACAAATCCTCCAAATTCACCTCCTCCTTTGTTTCCGGCGGCGTTCGAATCTAGCGTCGCAAAATAAAAAGAAATAAGCACACACCAAATCAACAAACCATTCCAGAATAGTGCACACAAAAATTTGGTAAAATCACAGTATGTAAAGGTTTACAATAACAAGCTACTGGAAGTGGATTCACTAATTTAAGGTTTTTAAAACAAAAGTTATGATTTTTATAAAACCAGAAATGACTTAGGAACCATTTAAATGGTATAAATCTTTCTGTGGGTCACAAAAATACATTCAGCATACCTACTGAAAGCTAACAAAATGTATAACACACTTGCACAGGAATCACTTGCAAATAATTTTTTAAATAATTTAGACAATTTAAATGAGACAGAAACCAGATCACACAATTAGTTAGCCACACCAGTATCGCAGTATCACCAACCAAAACCAATCATACCTCCGGATAGAAAATGTTAAATGTGATCCAACCCCACTGGTTTGGCATTTTTCTGATTTGTAAAATAATTTACAAAAATCATATACTGAAAAGGTATGCTGTTTCAGTAATAAAATCCCCATAATTAAACTGCCCTTGTAGAAATTATTTCCTTTGGCACAGAAGTACCCTAACATGGTTTCTACCAGTATCCCTTGGTTTTGCTCCAAAATATTTTGCAGTTTTAAAAATTAAAATCACAGAATAGCTCTCTGGACCAAATTTAATTTGCTAACCAAATCAAATCCAGGAAGCTTTTGCATGTGGGACCAGTGCCAAAATAAAGTTATATACTTCTACTTCACAAGAAAATCAACCTAATACAAAAAGGATCTTTAATTCTCACACAACCAATAAATTACACAATCAGTAACATTCTAGGGTTTTATTTATCAGCACATTTTGACAACCCCTAATCATATGCATGCAACTTTATCTGGTTAGGAATTTATTCACGAGCAATCAGCAATTTGAATCATCCAAATAGGATCATCTAGGAATAAATGGTGATTTAAAAGCTAGGCAGTAGTTTCTGGCAGATTTAGAAACAGCAATTAAAAGAAAAGGGGAGAGGGCCGAGTCTCTGGGCCAGCCGGATTTGGCCCAGATCCGCCGGCGCTGCGCGGGAGACGTCGGTTTCAAAAGGGCACAGGCGGGCTCCACTGGCCTGTGGCCATGCGCGCGGTTTGGGCCACATGCAACCCCGGGATCAACATCCGGTGGCCCAGATCGGGCGTACCGGTTCACGCCGAGAGCTGGACGTCGATGGCCCCGAGCGGGCGGCGCCAGCGGCACAGACGTCGGAGACGGGAACGGAGAGCTCACCTAGGGGCGGATTGGGCCGGTCTGGCGTGGTCGAGGAGGAAGCGGTGGGTCGGGGCAGTGCCGTCGTCGACCCAGATCCTGCATGCAGTGCTTCCAATTACCGGCCCGGACAGCGACCTGCGCGACGGAGACGGGAAGCGGGCGGCGTCGAGAAGAGTGCTACTGCTCGCCCCGGACTCCTTGGACGCGCGACGATCCTGGCGAGGGCGAGTCCGAGGACACGGCAGTGGGCGGCTTGGGTGGCTCGGCGAAACTCCCGCGAGGACGAAGACGCGGGTCGCGTCGGCACGAACAGCACGTGGCGACGGCGATGTACAGCTCTCAGGGGCTCGATGTTCCCTGGAAGGAAAAGGGGGAGACGTGAGAAGGGAAACGACCGGCGAGCTCAGTGAAGCAAAGGGGGAAGGAAACGGTGGATCACAGCGACGTCAATCATGATCAGAACGTTGCAGACGTCGAGCTCGAGCGCGAGCAGCCGGGATGGAGACGGGCTCTCTCCGTTCAGGAGGTGTCCGTGGAGTGCTTGGGGTTTCTTGTGGCGAAAGGGGAGAGGAGGAGAGGGCCGGTGCCCTATTTAACAAGGCTGCGCGGGTGCACGGTGCACCGCGTTCTTGCGTGGGTGGAGAAGGAGCGGCGGCCACGGACTGGCGGAGAAGGGCGGTGCCGCTGCATTCTGGCCGTTCTGCAGTGATTTTGGAGGGATGCAGGCGTCGGGAGCGCGAGGGAGACGGCAGGCGCGGTCAGGTCACGTCGACCTGCCAGCTGCTCGATGAAACGACGAGCACGGGGTGAGGACGATGGCGTCCAGGCCGGGTCGAACGAACGCGTCTCCGTTCATGAGTGCGTGCGTGGTGCACGCCTGCACCATCGTGCAGGGTCCAGGGGGACGGGAGAGGCCTGAGGCGACGAGTGCGTGGCCGTGTCCGTGGGCGGGCGCGCGTGGTCACCACCCGGGTCGTCACGGGGCCGTGGTGCCAGAAAACGAGCATGGGGATGCCTGGGAGGGAGAGAGAGGTGTGGTGAGCGTCTACGTGTGTTGGTTTCGTGTGCAGGCGCAGCAGACAGGGAGAGGGGAAGGTGGTCTCCCTTGCGGGTTTCCAAGAGAGAGGCGACAAGAGCACAAAGCGATGGATGGTGACAAGATGGTGAGGCTGGTCGACCCAGAAAGGTACAGGGGTGAGGGGAAATAGCAGGGAAGCAGGGGGGGTCCAGGTTTGGCTTGGTGTGTATGGAACCATGTCCATGAGTCACATGCACACTAACCAGCCGGCCACTCTCTCTTCTCTCCATTTTCTTTCCTTGCTCGTGTCATGCAAGGCCACACTCACATGTGCAAGAGGAGTAGAAGGAGTGAGGCACATGAGAGAAGAGAAAAAAGAAATGTTGGAGAAGGAAAAGAGAGAGAAGAAAGAAATGGGTGAATGGCATGGTTACTTGACCCTTTCTTGCATTAGGCACATTTTCAGATTTTTGGCAAGTCCACCCTCATGTGATAATGGTCAAGGCAAGGATGAAAATGAGATGGGTCCATATGCACAAGGCTAGGGAATTTTTCAGAATAAAATTTGGTTGAGATATGGGAGAGAAAAGTCACAAACAAAAATAAGTAGAAGTTGATCTTAGAGGGTTTAAACCATCATTAGGAATGGATCAAGCCATCGGGTCTATCATGGTTTCCCTCGAGGAGACAAGAATTAAAAGGAGGGGTCCAAAAATATGGTCCTAGGGTTTTAGTGAGAAAAGAGATTTTAATCTCACAAGTCAATAAAAATGGGAGTGAATTGCTCCAAAGGTTTTGGCAAGGTTTAATTAAATAAAAACCAGAAATAAATAGGGTGCCACATGTGAAAAGGGTTTTAGGGTTTTTGGATTTACACACAAGTGACAAATTTCACAAGAACTACTACACACTTACCCTAGATTCAAATGCAAGATGAATCATGCATGCAAGATTTGAAAGACAGAAAAAGTTTTTGTTGGCCCTAAATTTTGCATTCCAAATTTTTATACCAAAGTGAAAAGTTGGGTTGTTATAGTGGAGTGACTCCACCCTCTAGTCCCTGTTCATTTGAGGCCTTTGGCCTCGGTTTGTAATACAAACCGGGACTAAAGGTCTTGCGTCAGGGCACGGTACGGCCCGTGCACCTTTAGTCCCGGTTTTCCTTAACAGCCGTACTAAAGGCCCATCTCTATATATACCCCTTCCCTGCCCAAGTGTGATACATACTTAGCATTTTCCACTTCTTAGCACAAGAGAGATGTATGTTGCTTTGCTCTCTCTTCTTATGCACAATAGGTGCTCGATGAAATGCCTAATAGCTTTTTCCACTTGAGTTCACACAAAACAAGCCACACTTAAGCTTTCTCCTCTCTTTTTTCCTTCTCCATCGAGGTTAAAAAATTTATCCTTTCATCCATCATTGATAAAAAGCATGTGTGTATATATACATCGCTTCACTAATCATGATGTTTTGTAATGGTTTTTGACAAGCTTAATTATATCATCCAGATGAATCGGCAATGGATGTACAATGACCGACACCTTCATGAGTTCACTGCGGGCCAGTGTTAGAATAACATAAATTACTCTTCCTCAAAAACCCTTCACACCCACCTGATGCGGTCTGGTTTCATGTCCAACTACAATTGTTGGACCAAGCATGGAGAAAGAGGGGTTATGGTGGAAGACAACAAAGAAGAAGAGTATGATTGCAACTATACCATGTTCCCTGAATACAGTGATACTGCAAAGGGGGATTTTTTTCCATCAGAAGACAATGAATACAATGAAGCAGAAGATCAAGAGGCATCAGATGAGCCTGCTGGTGATTTCGGTCAGGCCATTGCTGATGCAAGGAGAGACTGTGAAACTGAAAAGGAAAGGTTGAACCTCGACCAGATGTTAAAGGATCACAACAAATTGTTGTACCCAACTTGCGAAGATGGCCAGAAAAAGCTAGGTAGCACACTGGAATTGTTGCCATGGAAGCCAGAGAACAGTGTGACTGACTCAGAGTTTGAAAAGTTGCTAAAAATAATTAAGAAGCAACTTCCAAGGGGTAACGAATTGCCCACCAGCACGTACAAAGCAAAGAAGGTTGTCTGCCCTCTAGGATTAGACGTGCAAAAGATACATGCATGCATTAATGACTGCATCCTCTACCGCGGTGAGTACGAGAATTTAGATGCATGCCCGGTGTGCACTTCACTGCGGTATAAGATCAGACGAGATGACCCGGGTGATGTTGATGGCGAGCGCCCCAGGCAGAGGGTTCCTGCCAAGGTTATGTGGTATGCTCCTATAATACCACGGCTGGAATGTTTGTTCAGAAATAAAGAGCACGCCAGGTTGTTGCGATGGCACAAAAAACACCGTAAGAAATACGCGACGTTGAGACACCCTGCTGATGGGTCACAGTGCAGAAAAATCGATAGAAAGTTACCGTACTTTGTATAGGACGCAAAGAACTTAAGGTTTCGTCTAAGTACAAATGGCATGAATCCTTTTGGAGAGCAAAGCTGCAGTCATAGCACCTGGCCCGTGACTCTATGTATCAATAACCTTCCTCCTTGGTTGTCCATGAAGAGGAAGTTCATTATGATCCCAGTGCTTATCCAAGGCCCGAAGCAACCCAACAATGATATTGATGTGTACATGAAGCCATTAGTTGAAGAACTTCTACAGCTGTGGGCCATAACAGGTGTACGTGTGTGGGACGAGCACAAACAGGAGTAATTTGACCTACGAGCGCTGATTTTCGTAACCATCAATGATTGGCCTGCTCTTGGTAACTTTTTAGGATAGCCAAACAAGGGATACAATGCATGCACACACTGTTTAGATGAGACTGACAATGTATATTTGGATAGGGATTTCTATTTTCGTGCCCCTGGTTCGTTAGTTGTACTCAGTTTTCCCCAGCCTCTTAACTTTTCCTCAGTTTTCCCCTCCCTCTAGTTTGAAACCCCTCGCAGAGGCTCGGACGGGAGGGTTGCCGTCTGGTCAGAGGCCTTCCGTTACCGGTGACGGCTAGGGAGCCGCGGTGGTTTTGACTTGACCGTTGCTTTCAAAATGTGTTGACTATTGACTGGAAGAGCTGACCCAAAGCTTTCCCCTCCGCCCGAGACTGGAGGATCTCACACACCGCCCCTCCGCTGCCACGCCATCCTGCCCACCTACCTTATGGCGTCGTCCGCCGCCGAGCCGGCCCCGCCCCCACCACCGCCCCCGGGCTCCGCCTCCACCAGATCTGGATCTACCCCTGTCCTCTTTGTAATTCCGTCTGGTGTGCCGACTAATCCCGCCAGCCGTGGAGAAGATTGGGAATCGGAGGGATCTAACGCATGGATTCCATCTGGGTAAGCATCGTCTGCCTATGTGAATTAACAGTAGGCAGTTTTTGAGCGCCAATCGTTGTTGCTCAAATAACTGCGTTCTTTTCGAATAGGATGGATCCAGCGCTGGATTTTCGGCTGGTGGTTAGGCTGGATTCTAGCTTTACGCGTGATTCTAAACGCTGTAAGACCGGGTTTTACTTCCCTGCGGTGGTTGCAACCACCATCTCGTTAAAGGATTTCAAAGCTAACATCTACGAGAACTACACCTGGAGCTCTCTCGATGCAGTTCATTTCGAATATTTCAACATCCCGGAGGGAAGATTTGTTCCACTAATTTCCGAAGACGATCTGGGAATTCTTTTTGCTTTGAATGCTTCTTGCCGGTTCGGTAAAATTCGTATCCATGTGGACAGGGGCCAGGCATCATCTGGTGCTGGGGCATCATCAGGTGGTCGGGCATCATGTCTCTCTACTGCTGCTGCCTCTGCTAATAGTGTGCGCCGTGGCGCTCCTTGTAGGTCCACAGCAGCACCATCCGTCCCCAGTGCTAGTGGTAGCCAGATCGTTCGTACGGTCGATGTGGAGGACGATGCAGACATTGAGGATCAGTCTCCTCAAGATGATGAGGATGAGTTGATGTTTCCTGAATTGGTAGATCGATGTAGTAAGCAGGCAATGAGGATCAATACATGGAAGATATTGCTTTTGGTGCCAGATTTGATGACACTGATGATGAAGAGAAGAATGAGAATGATGACAACCTCGTTTTAGCCGATTACGAAGGTGAAGACTTGCCAACAATTGAGTGGAACAGGGAGAATCCCCGACTTGTAGAAGGCACCGTGTTTCAAACGATGATGGACTGCCGTAATGCAATTACTACATATCACATTCTCACTAAGAATAATTTTGAGGTTATTAAAAGTGAGCCGGGTAGGTTCACAATTAAATTCCCATACCTAAGGTGTAAGTTTAGGCTGCATGCATCCACAATGCGCGAAGCGGCTTGGTTCGGGTACTACGCCAACCGGTTGTGTATTTAGATCACGGTGTAAAATTTGTTATCTATTACTGACATCCATTATCATTATGTTTCAGATAAAGAAGAATAATGAGATCCATAGGTGTCCACCTCTAGGGGAGAGCCAGAGCTGAAAACAAAGCTAGCGAAGACTAGGTGGTTGGCAGATGTAATCCTAGATTGGCCGAGAGAAAATCCTTCACTTGGTCCAACAGCACTCGTAAAAAAGGTGGTTGAGAAGTATAAAATGGAAGTACCTTACATGGGATGTTCTATGCAAAGGAAATGGCTCTTGACAAGATCAATGGTCCATGGAATGAAAGCTTTCAGTTGCTTTACAGTTTCAAAGCTGAAGTGGAGATGGCTTGTCCAGGCAATGTTGTAGCGATAGACAAGCATATAGTTCCCTACAAATTGAAAAGCGGGAAGGTAATGCACAAGGAATGTTTTAGAAGGGCTTTTGTTTGTTTCAAAGCTTGCTGCAAAGGCTTTTTGGACGGTTGCAGGCCTTATTTGGCCGTGGATGCATCAGCTCTTCATGGCAGGTTTAAAGGACAGCTAGTTGCTGCTACTGCTGTTGATGGACATAATTGGATGTTCCCTGTTGCTTATGGGGTTTTGGAGGTTGAGTCACAGGAAAGTTGGACTTGGTTTCTGCAGAATTTGCGCGACCTTATAGGTCATCCACCAGGACTTGTTATCCACACAGACGCTTGCAAAGGTTTGGAGACTGCGGTAGAAGCAGTATTCCCTGGAGTGGAGCATAGGGAATGTATGCGACACTTGGTACAGAATTTTACAAAGAAATTCAAGGGTAAAGTTTTTACAGACAACCTATGGCCAGCTTCATACACATGCAGCTCTAGGAAGCATCTGTTTCATTTGGATGTGTTGTATAAACAAAAACCTGGGGTGAAGGAGTACTTGGATGAACATCATGGTAGGGTGTGGTCAAGAAGCCAATTCAATGAAATTTGTAAGGTAGACTATGTAACAAGTAACCTTGCGGAGAGTTTCAATTCAAAGGTCAAGTCATTGAAAGGGCTTATGATGTGGCAAATATTTGATAAGATTAGGCAGATGATCATGATAAAGATCGATCTGCGTCAAAGAATTGCATCCACAAATTATGTTGGCCATCTCATGCTCCCATCTTTGATTAAGTCTTTGCATGCCAGGGCAAAACAATAGAGGATGCAATGCGTCAGAAAAGGAATGGAGGCTGAGGTAACCTACACTGACAAACAAAACAAGCAGTGGAGGTATCCAGTGAGTTTGGTTGATAGGACATGCTATTGTAGGGGATGGCAGATCCGTGGGATACCGTGCATACACGCATTGTTTTTCATGAGTGTTATAGGGGTGAAGATGGTGAAGTTGATCAGTATGTGTCAGAGTATTTCTCTGTTGCCAAATTTAGGGCTGCATATGCTATGAATGTTCCTACCTTGTTGGGAAAAGACCAATGGATGAAAGTTGATCCAGGCTTCAAACTGTACTCTCCAATATTGACTAGACCGGCAGGTAGGCCGAGGAAGAATAGGATCAGAGCTAGTGCAGAGGGTGGTGCACCGATTCGAAAACGTAAGTGCAAACGTTGTGGAATCCCTGGACACATTGCTAGGCTTTGTAAAAATGCATTTGACCTAGCTTTTGGAATGGAAGATCAGGCGGGAGCAGCAAATGCAGAGGAGAATGAAGCAGCAATTCAACTTGAGATTGAAGCAGCAGTTCAACATGAGGAGATTGAAGCAGCAAATGCAGAGGAGATTGAAGCAGCAGTTCAACATGAGGAGATTGAAGCAGCAAATGCAGAGGAGATTGAAGCAGCAATTGAACATGAGGAGATTGAACCGATGGATCGAGAGCGGAGGGAACAGATGGATGTAGAGCTGCTTGAACCGATGGATCGAGAGCAGAGGGAACAGATGGATGTAGAATGGCTTCAACCGATGAGTCTAGAGGAGAGGGAACAGTGATAGTCGAGAATGCCTCGAAAGTAGTAAGGCCATGATAGAAGCTAACTTCGAAGAGTACATGGCAGAAGAAAATGCACAAGCTTTGCAGAAGAAGAAGAACAAGAAAGAGGGCAAAAGGAAGGTAGACACCGGTAATATCCTTGGTAGGGTTACCCGGAGTAAGGTGGTGGCCCCGGCGAGTCACACCAGGAGCAAGAGAAAGATTTTATTCTGAACAACTAATTTGAATTTGTATGAACAATTTGTATTGGGGTTCCCTTTGTATTGGTGATCCCTTTGTGTTGAACAATTTGTATTGGGGTTCCCTTTGTATTGAGGATGCCTTTGTGTTGAACAATTTGAATTTGTATGAACAATTTGAATTTGTATGAACAATTTGTATTGGGGATGCCTTTGTGTTTAACAATTTGAATTTGTATGAACAATTTGTATGCCACATTTAAGCCACATTTATCATTTTCTCTAGGGTTTAGGGTTTTAGGGTTTTAGGGTTCAATTCAAAATAATTCAAAACATGGTGGAACCTTCCCATGGAGCCTTGTTATGTTACCTACAACCTAGAGAAATAATAATGGAAAAGGAAATATAGAGATATGAAGTTTTTAGGGATCCCAAGTTTTTATGCCAAAAGCTTCAAAACCACTTCCTAGTCCATGAGCTACTAGATATGAAGATGCAGGGCTTTCTGCTCAATACACCTCCCAAATACCCACTATGCTTACAAACTTTGTCCAAATGAGTCCAAATTCGTCACACTTGTGTATCTTTGAGTTGCAAACAATATCTAGTCGGCCAAAATGTAATATATTGTTCAAATAACACAATTTTACAATTTTAATGCCAAAAGCTTCAATTTCCCTTAGTCCCTTTATTATTTGGGTGCCCCTGTTTTACTTAGTGTTACTCAGTTTTCCCCCTCCGGGCCCACTTGTTTTACTCAGTCCTACTCAGTTTTGCCCTTCCGATAAACATTTCCTCACTTTTCCCCCTCTTAGTTCTACTCAGTTTTCCTAACTTGTACTCACTGGCTGATCTCTGATTGGTCGAGATGTATGTCACACGGATCTTGGTTGGTTGAAAGCTCAACAAACGCTTGCACCGTTGGATCATTTATGATCGGACGGCCTGTATCTCTCTCTCTACCACGATGGACGCATACGGAGACAAGAGCAGAGCACATACCTACCAACCCTGGCAGTCGCATATTCCAGTCGCATCTTCCTCTCTCTTATTTCCTCTCTTACTCCGGCGGTCGCGGCGGCGCGGATCTAACCGTGCGTGCGGCGGCGTGCGGCGGTGCGGATCTAACCGTGCGTGCGGCGGCGTGCGGCGGCGCGGATCTAACCGTGCGTGCGGCGGCGTGCGGCGGCGCGGATCTAACCGTGCATGCGTCGTGGATCTAAGAGTGCCGGTGAGGATCTAACCGTCAGAAATAGTTGAAATGTCTCTCTCTGTCTCACTTTCGATTCTATTCTCAGATCTGTTGAATGATGAAGAACACCAAGACGGCGGCCGTACCGACAGTGGTCATCGATTCCACGAACATTGAAGCCATCGCCTACAACATCGCTTCGACGGCGCAGACCCAGCCTTCAATGTCGGACCCAGTGCCGAGAGTGCGAATCGATGCCAAGACGATTGAAGCCATCGTCTACAACCGCGCTGCAAAGCCGCCGATCCAGCCCTCCGCAGATCCGTCGCTGATGAAGTACACCAAGACAGCGGCGGTTCCGACAATGGTCATCGATGCCACGAACATTGAAGCCATCGCCGATAACATCGCTTCAACGGCGGATGGCGCAGATGACCACCCCTCAGCCGCCCGTCGTCCCGGCCTTTCTTGCCCATCGCTGCGCGGCCGTGTTCGACGCCGCAAATTGGGATAAATTATGATAAATTTGTATTTTTCAATTTCCAATTGGGATAAAATTGTTCGAACTACTACCTCCGTCTCAAAAAAAGCTTCTCCACGTTCTTGATGTGTCCATGTACATCCGTATGTATGATTTGAATTCTATCCCAACTTGATTGGAAAGATATTGATATGTATTTGATCCGGAGGCTGGTACATGCTTTCACTTTTGGGATCCCTTCACTTTTATAAAATGTTCATGCATGCTAAAATTATCGTGCGCATTACTTACCACAAGTAGGAAATTGTACACCAAAATACGAGTGCTTAGAGCCACAACAAAATACGAGTGGTTAGAGCCATCTACTGAATAACAATTCTATACTAAATCGTCTACCAGAACCACACAACTGCTAGGACAGGGATGACACCTAATAAAACTGCACAGATGAATCTACTTTTCTCCTCTCCCATCACTTTAATTTCATTTTCTAGATTTTCTACCACTTGATCAAATACGGCAAGATCTGTCTCAACTCTCAACTTCTCCTTGCGAATAAGCTCTGAATTCTTCTTTTCTTCCTCCACAATACGCTTCAGCTCGAATATCATCAGGTTTTTACGGGCCAATTCATCACCTAAATTGGCCACCTTCTCCTCCAAATCCATCCTCCGGCTACACCACCGGGTTGATTCATCTTGGTATGCAATGTACCATGGATCATCGGCTTGCCCGGCTAATTGTAACAATAATGGAAAAAAGAACAACCGAAATCACTCCAACAGGCCATGGCGGAACTTCAAATTCAACGGTAGTACGGAGAGCTGAAGCTAGATACCTGCACTTCCGACGAGGTAGGAGAAGTAGAACGTGGCCACGACATGATCGAATCGCCACCCTCGCCGGTGTACCCGCTACGACCAGACATTGAGGACTATTTCGTACCTGCAAACTCCAATAAATTACGGGAACCGAATCGATTAGGGGGCGGGGGAGGCAGAAGCGGAGGTCTTACCAAGCTATACCAATTGGTGCGCGGAACAAATCCCGGTCGTCATGGGCGGCGGATCTGCTTGCGGCGGACTTTCCTGCGGTGGGTACAATGCGTGCAGACGAAAGAAGTGTTGGAGCCGTGGTTGATGTGCAGCGCCGCAGTTCGTCCGATGCTGCCGGGGGACAGAGCCGGCGGCGCGATGAGGCGCCGGCGATGGCTGCTCCGTCCGACGGTGGGGAACGAGCTGCCAGCGGTTCTCCGGTCTAGCTTAAGAATAATTAATTAGCGAACTTGTTGCTTCTCTCTATGATATTCTCTAAAGACATATATCAGAGCGGCAATATGTGAGTTTTCTTGAAAAATAGACGACCCCACTGGTCATTGGCTGCGCAGGCCCCACAGAGCGGCAATATATGATTTTTTCTCTCTAAATAAATAGACGACCCCACTGGTCATTGGCTGCGGCAGCCCCACAGAGCGGCAATATGTGTCTTTTCCTGAAAAATAGACGACCCCACTGGTCATTGGCTGCGGAGGCCCCACAGAGCGGCAATATATGATTTTCTCTAAATAAATAGACGACCCCACTGGTTATTGGCTGCGGCAGCCCCACAGAGCGGCAATATATGTGAGTTTTCCTGAAAAATAGACGACCCCACTGGTCATTGGCTGCGGAGGCACCACAGAGCGGCAATATATGAGTTTTCCTGAAAAATATACGACCCCACTGGTCATTGGCTGCGGCAGCCCTATAGAGCGGCCCCATTTGTCATTGGCAGCACCGCGTATAAAATCATGAAATAAAACGGCCCACACGTCAGCGATAGATGGATGGCTGCTCCGACGTGTCTCCTGACCCTACCCGTCAGGGAGGAGCTGCCCCTGTGCGGCCCCACCCGATCAGACTAACGGTCAAGGCCTCTGACCTGACGGCTACCGACCGTTCCAGCACTTGTGCGTGTTTCAAACTAGATGAGGGGAAAACTGAGGAAAACTAAGGGACTGGGGAAAACTGAGTACAACTAACGAACCAGGGGCACGAAAATAGAAATCCCATTTGGATAAATCTAAGAAGGTCGTGTACACGGGCATCGTCGATTTCTTACGCGTACTTATCACGTAAGAAAGAAAGGCAAGCATTTCAAAGGTGAGGCACATCACCGAAAGAAGCCTGCCCACCGTCATGGTGCTGATATATTTGGTATGGTCAAGGATCTAGAAGTAATCTTTGGAAAGGGTCATGGCAGACAGTCTGTTCCGAATCACGCTGCCGGACACACGGCCATGTGGAAGAAGAAATCTATATTTTGGGAGCTACCCTATTGGGAAGTCCTAGAGGTTCGCTCTTCAATCGACGTGATGCATGTGACGAAGAATCTTTGTGTAAACCTGCTAGGCTTCCTAGGCGTGTACGGGAAGATAAAAGTTACACCGGAAGCATGTGAGAACATACATGAGACAGATAAAGGATGCCATTAGTCCAGCTACGATCTTACAAAAGCAGAGAAGAAAATCTTTTTTGAATGCTCGGGCAGTATCAAGGTCCCGTCTAGCTTCACGTTCAATATAAAGGGAATAATAAATATGGCAGAGAAAAAATTCCAAAACTTGAATTCTCATGACTGACACGTGATAATGATGCAATTGCTTCCGATTGCATTGAGGAGGCTTCTACCGGAAAATATTCGAGTATCCATTGTGAAGCTATGTGCATTCCTCAATGCAATTTCTCAGAAGGTAATCCATCCAGAAAGTCTACAAAGGTTGCAGAGTGATGTGGTCCATTGGCTTGTTAGTTTTGAGCTAGTGTTCCCACCATCCTTCAATATTATGACGCATCTCCTCGTTCACCTGGTCGATGAGATTTCCATTCTCGGTCTTGTGTTTCTACACAATATGTTCCCCTTTGAGAGGTTCAGAGGAGTCTTCAACAAATATGTTTATAACCGTGCTAGGCTAGAAGGAAGCATCTCCAAGGGCTATGGAACAGAGGAGGTCACTGAGTTTTGTGTTGACTTTATTCCTGACCTTAAACCGATTGGTGTTCCTGAATCGCGACACGAGGGCATACTGAGTGGAAAAGGCACGCTAGGAAAGAAAGCAGTGATAAGTATGGACGGGCATTCTTTCACTCAAGCACACTGCATAGTTCTACAAAGTTCCACCTTGGTGGTTCCGTATATCAATGTACACAAGAATTTTGTACGCTCCCAACACCCACGGCAGTCAGAAGACTGGATTATACGTGAACACATGGAGACTTTTGCCGGTTGGTTGAAAAAACATCTCATGAATGACACCACTGTTGGAGATCACCTGTACTTGTTGGCCAAGACACCATCTTCGACTATGTTGACTTTCCAAGGGTACGAGATAAAATGGAAATATATTTTACACGATAGCCCAAGATAAAAAGAGCACCAACCTAAACAGCGGTGTCCACTTTGATGCAACAAACAACAAAGGCCAAAATGACACATATTATGGTTACATAGAGCAGATATGGGAACCTTACTATGGACCTTCTTTTAAGGTCCCTTTGTTTAGGTGCAAATGGTTCAAGATAACAGGAGGCAGGGTTCAGGTAGACAAGTTGTATGGAATGACAACAGTGGATCTCAACAATCTTGGGTATAGAGACGAACCATTCGTCCTAGCCAAGGATGTGGGCCCAAGTCTTCTATGTGAAGGACATGTCTGCCAAACCGAGAAAAAGGAAAAAAAAGCAAACGAATCAATCATACGATGAGCCAAAGCGCCACATAGTTCTTTCAGGAAAAAGAAACATCATGGGAGTGGAGGACAAGACAGACATGTCAGAAAATTATAATAAGTTTGACGAAATTCCGCCCTTTACAGTGAACACTGACCCAAACATCAAGTTAAATGATGAATATACTCCATGGTTACGGCCGACACGATCATAAGCAAGGGCATACACAAAGAAGGTTCATGGCTCACATGTGTATCTCAATGTGGCAATCAATTTCCCATTTATTTTTGTGTAATAATGTAATTGTATGTAAGATATTAGCACTGGAGATGGTTGGCTTGTTTTTACTAGTTAAATAGAGGTTGTGACGTACCATAGGGAGATTTCCCAACACTGTTAGAGGAGATGGAGGCTTTCACGGGCTTGCGGGGAAATTTTTCCGAGGAGGAACTTCCGAAGATTTCCTGGGGTGTGTGCACCAATGACATCTTCGAGAAGTTCCGCCACGGAATATTTCCCAACCCTTTTCCCAACACTATTAGACGAGATGGAGGCTTTCACGGGCTTGCGGGGAAATTTTTCCTAGGCAGAACTTCCGAAGATGTCCTAGAGTGTGTGCACCAATGACATCTTCGAGAAGCTCCGCCACGGGAGATTTATCAACCCTTTCCCCAACACTATTAGAGCAGATGGAGGCTTTCACGGGCTTGTGGGGAAATTTTTCCGAGGCGGAACTTCCAAAGATGTCCTAGGGCCTGTGCACCAATGACATCTTCGAGAAGCTCCGCCACAGGAGATTTCCCAACACTTTCACCAACACTGTTAGAGGCGATGGAGGCTTTCACGGGCTTGCGGGGAAATTTTCCGAGACAGAACTTCCGAAGATGTCCTAGGGCGTGTGCACCAAAAACATCCTCAAGAAGCTCCGCAACGGGAGATTTCCCAACCCTTTCCTCCGGCCATGGGGACGAAGCTCCCTGATACGTTGCAAATGTATCTATAATTTTTGAAGCTCCATGCTTGTTTCACACCAATTTCTATATGTTTGGTTTACACTTCGTTGCACTTTTATACATTTTCCAGAACTAACCTATTGACAAGATGCCACAGTGTCAGTTCCATGTTTTCTGCAGTTTTGTATTTCAGAAAAGTTGTACATGAAATATTCTCAGAATTGGACGAAACAAAAGACGAAGTTCCTATTTTACTATAACGAAGATGGAGTCCGGAGGAGAGACAAAGGGGCGCCACGAGGCGGCCACACCAGCCCATGGCGCGGCCTAGGCCCTAGCTGTGCCAAGGGGTGGTGTGGGCCCATTGGGAACCCACCGACCTCGCCCTTCCGCCTATTTATTCACCTGTTCGGGAAAAACCTAAACACCTGAGCCTCCATCCACAAAAAGTTCCATCACGGCCGCCATCGCTGACCCTAGCTCGGGAGGGTTCTGAAGCTCTTCCGGGCACTGTGCCGGAGAGGGAGATCATCATTGGAGGCCTCTACATCACCATGCCCGCCTCCGAAGTGATGTGTGAGTAGTTCATCTCTGGACTACCGGTCCATAGCAGTAGCTAGATGGTTGTCTTCTCCACTTTATGCTTCATGTTTAGATCTTGTGAGCTGCCTATCATGATCAAGATCATCTTTATGTAATGCTACATGTTAGCTGGGATCCGATGAATATTGAATACTATGGTTGAGATCGATTATATACTTGTCATGTGTTATTTGTGATCTTGCATGCTCTCCATTGCTAGTAGATGCTCTGGCAAAGTATGTGCTTGTGACTCCAAGAGAGAGTATTTATGCTCGATAGTGGGTTCATGCCTCTAGTAAGCTGGAAGAGTGACAATAAATTCTAAGGTTGTAGATGTGCTATTGCTACTAGGGAGAAAACAATAATGCTTTGTCTAAGGATAATTGTATTGTTTACTTTAGACACATTGCTTAATGCGATAATTTGTTGCTTGCAACTTAATAATGAAAGGGGTGCAGACGCTAAACGGAAGGTGGATTATTAGTCATAGATGCAGTTGGATTACGGTCTATGTATTATGTTGTAATGCCTAAATGAATCTCATAATAATCAGCTTGTCATGTATAGTCTTTATTCTGTCAATTGCCCAGCTGTAATTGTTTCACCCAGCATGTTATTTCTCTTTATGGAGAGACACCTCTAGTGAACTGTGGACCCGGTCCTTTCTTTTACACTGATAAAATCATCCTGTTCTGTTTACTTACTGCAAGCACTGTTCTCTTTAATTCCACTGCAAACAAACATCTCTTTCCACACTATACGGTTAATCCTTTGTTTTCAACAAAACCGGTGAGATTGACAACCTCACTGTAAGTTGGGGCAAATTATTTTGGTTGTGTTGTGTGCAGGTTCCATGTTGTTACTGATGCCAGTAGTGCGCCCTACCACAAGTCAGCTAGCAACACCTTAAGAAGTCAATCCTTTCTCCTAGTAGTCGATTAAACCTTGGTTTCTTACTGAGCGAAAACGTGCTACTCTACTCATCATACCTTCCTCTTGGGGTTCCCCAAGGGTGTGCAACTGCGCAACATCAAGCTCTTTTTCTAGCGTCGTTGCCGGGGGAGAAAATGGATTTCTGCAAGGGGAGTCTCTCGTCTCCAATCTCTTTACTTTGTTATTGTTTTGCTTAGTTTATTTTACTTAATCTTGTTTTCTTCATTATCTCAAAAAGACAAAAAAAATAAGTTTCTATTATAGCCTTTATTTTTGTTGCTCTGCTTTAATTTTGCTAAAATGGGTACTCCTGGAAACACTAAGTTGTGTGACTTTAATAGCACAAACAATAATGATTTCATTTGTACACATATTGCTCCACCTGCTCCTGAAGTAGCCTTCTATGAAATTAAACCTGCTTTGTTATGAGAGAGAAATTTTCTGATGCTAGTACTGAACATAATGCTTCTCACCTTAATAATTTTATTGAACTTTGTGAGATGCAAAAGTATAAGGATGTAGATGGTGACATTACTAAACTTAAATTGCTTCCTTTCTCTTTGAGAGGGAGAACTAAAGATTGGTTGCTATCTTTGCCTAGAAATAGTATTGATTATTGGGTTAAATGCAAAGATGCTTTCATTGGAAAATATTATCCTCCTGCTAAGATTATATCCTTGATAAGTGACATAATGAAATTTAGACAATTTGATAATGAACATGTTTCTCAAGCTTGGGAAAGAATGAAATCTTTGGTAAAGAATTGTCCCACTCATGGACTGACTACTTGGATGATCCTCCAAACTTTTTTTTGTAGGACTAAATTTTTCTTCAAGAAACCTTCTAGATTCAGATGCTTGAGGTACCGCTATGTCCATTAATTTGGGGGATGAAACAAAACTCCTTGATGATATGATGATAAATTATTCTAAATGGCACACCGAGAGGTCTCCACAAGGTAAGAAGGTAAATTCTGTTGAAGAAACCTCCTCTTTGAGTGATAAGATTGATTCCATTATGTCTATGCTTGTTAATGGTGAAGCACATGTTGATCAAAATAATGTTTCGTTAGCTTCTTTGGTTGCTCAAGAAGAGCATGTTGATGTGAACTTCATTAAAAACAATAATTTCAACAACAATGCTTATAGGAATAATTTTGGTAGCAACAATTATAGGCCATATCCTTCTAATACTGGTAATGCTTATGGAAATTCTTATGGTATTCCTATATCAACAATATAAGTGCACCCTCTGATCTTGAAGTCATGTGTAAGGACTTTATTAGTAAACAAACTGCTTTTTATAAATCTGTTGAGGAAAAGTTTGGCAAAATTGATGTTCTTGCTTCTAAAGTTGATAGCCTTGCTCTTGACGTTGAATTTCTTAAATTAAAGGATATGCCTCATGATGTTAAAGAAAGAAAAACTTTGAATTCCATTCAAGTTAGAATTGATAACAATGTTAGGATGTTAGCGGAATTGCATGCTAGATGGAAAAGAGAAGATGAAATTGCTAGAAACAATAATTTGACTAAAGTTTTTACCATTACCACCACTAGTAATGTTGATGTCTCAAATGCTATCAAACCTCCTACTATTAATAGGAAAATAATTGGTGTAGGAAGATTCCCCACTCCTTCTACAAAATTTCCTAGAACCACCGAAACTGTTTCTGACAAGAGTGCTGCAATTTTTCGAAGTATGGGAGACAAAAGTCATTTTACCTTTGATAATAATGACTTTGATTTTGATGATTGCAATATATCTGAAGTAATTAAGTTCTTACAAAAGCTTTATAGAAGTCCTAATGATAGTGCTATAAATATGGCTTTTACAAAACATATTACAAATTCTCTCATGCAAATTAGAGAAGAGAAATTAAAGCATGAAGCTTCTATTCCTAGGAAGTTAGAAGATGGCTGGGAGCCCATCATTAAGATGAGAGTAGATGAATTTGATTGCAATGCTTTATGTGATCTTGGTGCTAGTATTTCTGTTATGCCTAGAAAAATCTATGATATGCTTGATTTGCCACCGTTGGAACAATGTTATTTGGATGTTCATCTTGCTGATATTGCTAAGAAGAAAACTTTGGGAAAAGTTAATATTGTTCTGATTATGTTTAATAATAACTTTGTCATCGTTGATTTTGTTGTTTTGGATATTGAATCTAATGCTTCTTGTCCTATTATTTTGGGAAGACATTTTCTTAGAACTGTTGGTGCTACTATCGATATGAGAGATGAGATTATTAAGTATCAATTCCCACTCGAGAAATGTATGGAACACTTCCCTTGAAAAAGAAACAAGTCACCTTTTGATTCTATTATTAGAAAAAGTTATGATGTTGATGCTTCTTCACTTGAAAATACTTGCTGGTAGCTCTTTTTCTACGCCTAGCTGAAAGGCGTTAAAGAAAAAGCACTGTTGAGAGATAACCCATATTTTATTTCTGTAATTTTTCTTTTGTTGAGTCTTGAAATTTATTACCTCTGGAATAAACTCTCCTAATTTTTTTAATTTTTTTTGTGCCAACAATAGCCTATAATAGGAAGAAAGTAAGATTTGAGGAAGTTGCTGTCCTGAAACAGATTCTGTGCTATCATAAAAAAAATCGTATTCCCAGCCAGAATGTAATTTTGAGCTGCCATTTTTTGTCGATATGCCCCAGATTATTATCTAACTTTCGTTAGTTGAGGACTTTTCGATTTGAGAAACAGAAGATTTCCGAAAAAATCTATCTTTACCTGTTGTTCTGTTTTGACAGATTTCTGCCACTATTTGCATTTGCCTCTTAATCTCTTTCTTTTTTAGTTCTTTTGAGAGAAAGAGATTTTTGAAGAAGTTGCTACAGTAGCTAGTGTTTTAATGGATGTTTCACATATGTTAGAACTGAACCCAAGTGGATTTGTTATTTTGATTGCACTAATGCTGCTAATGAGAATTGTGTGAAGTTTTGTATGAAGGAAGTTTACAAGTGTAGGGAGAGAAGAATGATGTAATGAGATGAAGTATGGATAAAAGCTCAAGCTTGGGGATGCCCATGTCAACCAAATAAATATTCAATAGGTACAAGCGTCAAAGCTTGGGATGCCCAAGGCATCCCCTTCTTCATCAACAAAGCATCAGGTCATCTTTCTAGACGCTATATTTTTATTGCTTCATATGTTAAGTGTTGTTCTTGGAGCGTCTTTACTTTTTTTCAGTTTTATTTTGTTTTGTTTGCTGTAACATATGGTTGGATCCCAGCATATTTGTTTTGGACAATGACACTCTCTGTTTTAATTGTATAGAACACTCTAGTTTTCACTTCTATTGTTCTGCGAGTGTTCTCTTTTGCTAGTACTGAGTTTAGATCTTGCTTTTCCAATCGTATTTTGTTCAGAGCTTGTTAGTTTTCTTTAGTAAGGTATGATTAGCTCTCTGGTATTTATTGATTATTATATATGAGATTTGTTTCAAATAAGTTGATTGGTGTTGGAGATGAGTAAAATGTTTCATGCTTGTAGTGATGCAAAAGGAAGCTTGTTTAGACTTTGGCATGGCATGTTGGATGTTATTTTAATCATATTATTAGTATTTATTGTTGTAGCATGACTTGTCTCAAATAGCTGAGAGTGCTTAATGTGCCATCGAAAGAATCATGTGTTGTTTCCATCATAAAAAGCATAATATTGTGGTATTCTCCTTTGATGCTTTATTGGGTTGACTTGGCACATGTTTACATCGTGTTATGACTACAAACAAGTCACCTAAAGCATGGATGATCATTTAGTTTTTGACTTGTAATATCACTTTGATTAATAATGTTTTTTTGACTATGCATGATTATGGCCAGTATTGCTCTCTTAGTTGGTCGCTCCCAGTCTTTTGCTAGCCTTCACCTGTACTGAGTATGAGCTCTACTCGTGCATCCAACTACCAAAAATCAAAGTTTGCCAATTTTTTCCACCATACCTACCTATATGTGGTATTTCACCGCCACTTCAAAGTGAATTTTTTGTGTGCTACCTTTAAACCTTCAAATATTATTACCTATTTTTTGTTTTGTCTTAGCTCATGAGGAACTATTGAATGATTTATCATCTCTTTCATGTTTATTATGGCTTCACACCTTGACTAGCATGCATCATGTGTTGGTCCTTAATTTTGCAAAAGAGCAGGCGCGGGTGCCCACCCACTAAATATAAATTGAACAAATAATCTAAATCTCCTAACACTATGTACTTGAGAAATCATGAAATTAGCTTGTTTAAACAAAAGAGAAGAGTAACTTTATTGTTCTCTCTATGGGAGCTGCTCTTGAAGTCATTAAACATGAAAGGATGATAGATCATTTGATGCCATTCGTTGACATAGACATACATACCTCTCAAAATATATTTTCAACACCTCTACTTTATGCAAATAAAAAGCTTAAGCACATGAGTAATCTTGCTTCCCTCTACGCAGGGCCTTTCTTTTACTTTTATGTTGAGTCTTCACCTTCTTACTTTATGCACCAGTTAAGAGAGCATAGTTGTCATTCTGAGTATAATATGCATAGTCCCAAAATTTAGTTGATTGATTCATGATTATGTTATTGCTTGTTCTTAAATTACTTGTATCTAGTCACCCTTTGAACTTTAAATGTGTCCTAGCATTTATGTTTTGCTACTTCATGAAGGACAAGCTGAGTACCACTTTTCTATGTATTCTCTATGCTCAAAAACAAACAGTTGCTTTCAGTGCATAATTATACATGATCATTTGTTTGAGTTACTTCTCATGTTGTAACATAGTTGCTAAGTTCTATTGTTAGAATTATATCTATCATGCATATGTTTAGAGTACTTTGATCCCAGGTCACAATGCTTTTACAATAACTTGATCAAGATTGTCTTGGCTTCATGTCACCTCAAAAATTATTTTTGTTATCACTTACCTACTCGAGGACGAGTAGTAGTTAAGCTTGGGGATGCTGACACATTGCAAACTTATCAATAATTTTTTGATGCTCCATGCTTGTTTTACACCAATTTCTGTATGCTTTGTTTACACTTCATTGCACTTTTATACATTTTTTGGAACTAACCTATTGACAAGATGCCACAGTGCTAGTTCCCTATTTTCTGCTGTTTTGTATTTCAGAAACGTTGTACAGGAAATATTCTCGAAATTGGACGAAACAAAAGCCGAAGTTCCTATTTTACTGTAACGAAGACGGAGTCCGGAGGAGAGACAAAGGGGCGCCACGAGGCGGACACACCAACCCATGGTGCGGCCCAGGCCTTGGCCGCACCAAGGGGTGCTGTGGGCCCCTCGAGCACCCACCGATCTTGCCCTTCCGCCTATTTATTCAACTATTCGGGAAAAACCTAAATACTTGAGCCTCCATCCACGAAAAGTTCCCTCGCGGCCGCCATCATCGACCCTAGCTCGGGAGGGTTCTGAAGCTCTTCCCGGCACCCTGCCGGGGAGGGAGATCATCACTGGAGGTCTCTACATCACCATGCCGGCCTCCGAAGTGATGTGTGAGTAGTTTATTTCCGGACTACGGGTCCATAGCAGTAGCTAGATGGTTGTCTTCTCCACTTTATGCTTCATGTTTAGATCTTGTGAGCTTCTTATCATGATCAAGATCATCTTTATGTAATGCTACATGTTGTGTTTGCTAGGATCCGATGAATATTGAATACTACGGTTGAGATCGATTATATACTTATCATATGTTATTTGTGATCTTGCATGCCCTCTGTTGCTAGTAGATGCTCTGGCCAAGTATGTGCTTGTGACTCCAAGAGGGAGTATTTATGCTCGATAGTGGGTTCATGCCTCTAGTAATCTGGTAGAGTGACAATAACTTCTAAGGTTGTAGATGTGATGTTGCTAGTAGGGAGAAAATAACAATGTTTTGTCTAAGGATAATTCTATTGTTTACTTTATACATTGCTTAATGCGATAATCTGTTGCTTGCAACTTAATACCGAAAGGAGTGCGGACGCTAACCGGAAGGTGGACTATTAGTCATAGACGCAGCTGGATTACGGTCTATGTATTATGTTGTAATGCTCAAATGATCTCATACTAATCATCTTGTCATGTATGGTCTTTATTTTGTCAATTGCCCGGCTGTAATTTCTTCACCCAGCATGTTATTTATCTTTACGGAGAGACACCTCTAGTGAAATATGGACCCCGGTCCTTTCTTTTACACTGATAAAATCATCATGTTCTGTTTACTTACTGCAAACATTGTTCTCTTTAATTTCACTACAAACAAACATCTCTTTCCACACTATACGGTTAATCCTTGTTTTCAGCAAAACCAGTGAGATTGACAACCTCACTGTAAGTTGGGCAAAATATTTTGGTTGTGTTGTGTGCAAGTTCCACGTTGTTGCTGACGCCGGTAGTGTGTCCTGCCACAAGTCAGCTAGCAACACCTTCAGAAGTCATTTCTTTCTCCTATTGGTCGATTAAACCTTGGTTTCTTACTGAGGGAAAACTTGCTACTGTGCTCATCATACATTCCTCTTGGGGTTCCCCAACGGTGTGCAACTGCGCAACATCACTCCCTACCTTTGGTATTACCAACCGGGACCAATGGGGGGCATTTGGTCCCGGTTCATGCCACGAACCGGGACCAAAGGGTCCTTCCCCTTTAACTGCGCGCCTCCTTCTCCGCGCAGATCATTTGCACGGAGGAGTTACAGATGCCGGCATGCCGCCGTTTTTTCGTCGCAATATAGCCTCCTCCTCCTTCTCGCAGCCGCGTGCGCCACCGCTGCCGCCCGCACCACCGCTGCATCCGCCCGGCCCGCCGTCCTCTCCGACCTCTCGCCGCGCCGGCCACCTACCGCCGCACGTCCGACGTCATCGCCGCCCACCTCCCGCCGCGCGCACCGCTCCTCTGACGCTGACGCCGCCGCTGGCCTCCTCTTCCGCCGCTGCCGGCCTCCTCCACATATGGTAAGTTTTTGTTTTATTTAAATATGTGTTTGTTGTTTATATTAATTAGTTATTTTACTATTAGTAGTAGTATTTATATGTAGTTAGTAAGTTTTAGTTAGTTTAGTTATATTGGTAAGTTTTAGTTAGTTTAGTAATTATTCGTAGTGGAATTTATATGTTAGAAAATTATGTTTAGTATTAGTAGCTGTAATATTAGTTAGTTTCGTATTAGTAGTATTACTATTAGTAGTAGTAATATTAGTTAGTTTAGTATTAGTAGTAGTAAAATTTGTTCTGATTTTTTAGCACAAATTTTATGTTAGTTGGAAATATTAGTAGTAAATATTTAGTTAAAATAATTTGTTAGAAATATTTACTTACTAAATATTAGTAGTATTATTAGTTAGAAATATTAGTTATAGAACTATATTAGTAGTATGTATATATAGTTAGTTTATTTAGCACAATATTAGTTCTTATATAGTTAGTTTATTTATCACAATATTATGTTTGTTTAATTATGTTAGTATATATGATTTAGTTTTCGTAGCTACGATGTCGCGCCCGCGTTGTGGACTGTGCTCTGTCCACATTCTGGACCAGATGATGACCAAAGTCCAGGACTGGGCTCCGCCGGGCTGGCACTAGGAGGTGTTACCTTCCGGGACGCGCACATTGGTGAGAAATCCGGGTCCAGTCGTCGACCCGGATCTTATTTGGTGGCGGTCGTGTGGGTCACGATCAGTGCGGAGGGAGCCAGCCCCCGAGGAGGTGGTACATCGCCGCATTGGAGAGCAGGACGAACATGTTTGACGTTACATGCATGTGTTGGACAGCATGTATTCAACCACATGGGTGGCTATGCAGGAATCTCACATGAGCTATGATCTTGTGGTTGTTCCGTATCTTTGGTTGTTCACCGCCCACGGCTCAGCACCCGGTCGACATTGAGAGGTTCACGCATGGGAGTCTTGCAATGATGTGTTAGGGTTAAATAAAAAATGGACCCGAGCTATATATGTAACTCTAATCTCTATTTTGTGCATTATCCTTAATTAATATCTATATATGTGATTACATGATAGTGCCTATAGCTTGCAAGAAGTTGCAGAAACTATGGTCGCTGACAGAGACGAAGTAGAAGAAAAATTGATGGCGAACCTCATAGCTGGTGGAGATGCCGATGTCACCGCAACGTATCTGAATGACTCCGGTGAGTGGGTGTAGGATCTTGAGTGAAGAGAAGATGATGGCTCCGATGAGGGAAAAGATAATGGCTCCGCTGAAGAAGATGACGGCTCTGGAACCTTAGTTATTTTTCACCGAGGTATGTAAATTAAGCCGCTGCTGATTAGATGCATTAACTGATTTGTATATATATATATATATATATATATATATATATATATCTATTCTGCAACCGGTTGCAGAATAATATTCTGAGCACCGACTTGAACTTTTCTGGACACAAGGTTGAACTTCCTGGATAGGAGGGTTGACCTTTATGTCGGAACTTACCTGAACTTCCCATTTTCTTCAGAGCTACTGATTACACTACGATTTTCTCAACCATTTGGCAGATATGTGCAAATGATATACCGTTGGATAGATAATGAAAAACCGCAACTTTTTCATGTTCACAACTTTCGCAGATTATGCATGGTTTAAATTTAATTTTGAAAATATGAAAATGCTTCTATATGGCCAGAAAACGAACTTTTATTTTGATTTTCGAATCGCTTATCGAAAATGTACAAATCATATACCGTTGGATAGATAATGACATTACACAACTTTTTCGTGTGTTACGTTTTTCCAAAATCCTCACAGTGTTTGAAATTTTTTGAAAATACCGAAATTCGGACGTACTTAAAAACGAGCGGAGAGTAATTTGGATGATTTGTTTCAACCGTTTGTTGGAATGATGCAAATGATATGGCGTTGGAAAGCTATGGACTAGGCACAACTTTATTATTCCAATTATTTTCTCTAATTCCTTACAGTTTAAGATATTAACTTGAATTACTATCCGCCCATTTTATGTGGAGGGCACCGAATGATTTTCCCCGCGATTTCCATGCATTATATTTAAACATTGCAAATGATATATGGTTGGAAAGGTGTCAAAATGGCGCATCTTTTTCGTATCTACCATTTTTGCCAAATCCAAATGGTTTAAAAGTAATTTTAGAAGTTTTTAAATCATGTTTCCGGTATATTTTGTGGCATAACGATTTGAATTTGATGGATTAGATCCATTTATTTGTTGTAAAACGTTGGAGGTAATGAAATTAGACATATACTATATCATATAATGCTTTTGGTGACAATGATTGAAGTGGTTGGTGATCAAATCGATGAGATTTGGACAATAGATTTCCGCCCCGTAAAAACAAAGCACTGAACTTCGGTCGACATGAACTTGTACTTATCGGGAAATGCGGTTGTACTTCTTGGTGTGGTTTCATGAAAGTGTTCAGTAAAACAGAGCTATAATTTTCACCACACAACATGTGCAGCACAACCACGTGCACCTGAACTTCTCATGACAAGTCCTTGTACTTATTGGCCTTCGTGGTTCTACTTCTGGAAATGTTTCGATACTAGTGTGTGTTACAATAATTAAAGATGTGTTTCGGAATGATAGTTTTAGATTTTCCCTAGCCTCTATTTAAGAGATTCTGCACTTCCTGGATCTTAATATTTGAACTTCCCAACATTGATATGTGAATTTATGTGTGAGTATTTTCTTTGTACAATTTGCAGTTCCTGTAATTACTGCTTGTACTTCCTGTAGTCTCCGCTTGTACTTCTCGGAATAACTCCTTGTACTTCCTCACGGATGACGGGATTACTTTGTTTTTCCTACATTTGGATTTTGTCAGTTTCTTGTACTTCCTATATTAAGTGGGTGTACTGCTGTTGTTGAATGGTTGTACTTCTCTCCGTCAACAATTTGAATTTCCTCTTGGGTGATGGGATTATTTTGTTTTTTTACATTGGGATTTTTTCGATTTTCTTATACTTTCTATAATAGGTGCTTGTACTTGTCTGTCGAACGGTTGTACTTCTCGACATCAACTATCCTTGGGGGTGACGAGATTATTTCATTTTTACTACATTTGGATTTTGTCGGTTTCCTTGTACTTCCTATAAAGTGCTTGTGTTGCTCGTTTCGAATAGTTATACTTCTCATCGTCAAGTATTTGAACTTTTTCAAGGGTGATGCGATTATTTTGGTTTTTCTACATTTTGATTTTGTCTATTTTCTTGTACTTCCTATAGTAAATGCATGCACTGGTCCTATCAAATGGTTGTACTTCTCAGCGTTAAGTATTTGAAGTTCCTCACGGATAACTGGATTTTTTTGTACATTTGTATTTTTTCGGTTTTCTCATACTTCCTATATTCAGTGGGTGTACTTCTCGTTTCAAATGCTTGTACTTCTTGTCGTCAAGCATTTGAACTTCCTCACTGGTGACGCGATTATTTTGTTTTTTCTATGTTTTTTTGTCGGTTTTCTTGTACTTCCTGTAGTAAGTGCATGTACTGCTCCTGTCGAATGGTTGTACTTCTCGGCGTTAAGTATTTTAAGTTCCTCACGGATGACGGGATTATTTTATTGTTTCTACATTTGGATTTTGCCGGTTTTCTCGTACTTTATATATTAAGTGGGTGTGTTGCTCATGTCAAATGCTTGTACTTCTTGTCGTCAAGTATTTTGAACTTCTTGCGTATTTAATTTTTATCTTTTTTCTAGTGTGGCAAAGTCAAAAATGAAAAAAAGGCTTGTACTCCCCAACATTTTTTAATTGAAGAATTTAGTTTTTTATAGAAGAGTTTAAATTTATGGTAGTTGTTGGCTGGACATTTTGTTTTACTACTTTCGCGATAGTCGATTTATATTTAACGTGTAGTATTCTACCATAATTTTCAGTCGAACAACATCGCTAATCTGAAACAAAGCTACACCCAACAATCTAACCAAATTTGGTGCAAAACTGAAGCTAACAAAACGATACTCTGCATTCTCCATCAATAATCTGAAGCAAAATAGAACCCAACAAAAGAAGACTTCATGCATTCAAAAATTGAACCGAGACAGCTACGGCGGCACTGGCCTTCCTCCTCGTAGGCACATAGCCATCCTATTCAGCGCCAACGGTTCTACGCCTACTCCTTGGCGGCGTCGGCAGTTCTTTGTGGCTGCCTAAACAAGTGTTATGTTGTTGGAGAGAAAAGAGACTCCAGCCAACCCCAGCTTGTCCACCACACAAACAGCCTATTCTTCAGCCTGAAGAATTAAAGAAACCAACTAGGATACATATTGGATTAACACTTCAATTTTCCGTTCAGGGTTGTGGAAGAATGCTCCATGGGCAAAAACATTTGCATCGACAACAGGGTTGTAGCTTGTAAGCTGTCTCACATCAAGCAATCAGACATCAAGAAAAGATAAAGTTGTAGCTACCAGGTCTGGCCTGGAAACCACAACACCATCCAAAGCTAACAACAACCAAGAGTTTGTGTTCATCGTTACCTATAGCAGCACGGTGGACCTAAATATTGTCCAATTTTTTTATGGAAAAGCAAATTACTACGTCACTTCCAAAGCAATCAAAGGAATGCAAACACAATATGCACTGAAACTTCAGAGTGCCAACTAGCCAGCAAGAACTGAATTAAACCGGAAGGGTACAAACCATGGTAAAAAATCAGTTCTTAACGGATTGGCAAACCAAACTGCTCTACCAAATTTACAATCACAGAACACATGCATTTCGGTCTCCGCAAGCCCACATATAGAGTTTTTTTTAATATGAATAGAAAAATTAGAAGCTCTCTGAACCTAAAGGAAGTGCATATCATGAACAACATGTTTGCTTCCGTAATATGACTAGTGTAACTCCATGAAACGATGTTCACTATCTGACAATATTAGAAGAACCTCAAATTTCAGTAATATTTTTGTTGGTGTTGGGGTGCAGGGGAAGGGGACGCTAGCGTCGAGGAGGTGCGGGCGAGGTCCGCGGTCCGCCGGTGTCTGGGACGGCGAAAGCTCCCATGGCACGCCCACACGCTCCTTTAGATTTTTTATGGCATTCCCAGTAAACATTGGGATTGTAATTTGCAACGCTACCAAATGTTATTCTCAGTATATATTTATATGTTACCAGTTGTACTTCTCTAAACCCATGTTTGCACTTACCAGTTTCATTAATATGTACTTTGAAGGTTAATAATTGAAGGCTAAAAATTGAACTAGGAACAGGAGGATGGAGAATGATTTGTTACAGAAAAGTAATGCCAGCGGTTGGGAAGAATCAGGGAAAGTTGGCGCTTCTTAACAATTTTTCACCTCTTAAACAACACATGATATGACGGTTCTAAAATTCAGGACCAATCATATTGTGCCTAGAGTTTGTGAACGAAACAAAAGTTTCAGTTTAGCGTGTAGCCGTGTACTGGAATCAGCAAAATGACACCTAGGAAATCCAAGGAATATAATTCGTGCTACACAGAATGACATCAATATAGATATGTCAACCCATTTCTTTTGCGGGAGATAAATCAACAGAATTTCACAAGAACTTGAAGAGAAAGATTACCACCCGTTATTCTCATTGGCATATCAACAAGCAGGTACGGGGCACTAGATCATTTGGGATTTTGGGCACAGTTGACGACTATAGGGAGCAAAGAAAACCAGAGAAAATGCAGCTATAGGCAGAACATAGGAAGAGATCGAGCAAGTTGATCCAAGGCGCGCTAGAAAAAGAGCTGGACGCGGAGGAACGGAGCTCGACGACCGCGGTGCCGCAAGCGCTACATGCCTACAGCCGACTAGTTCTTTGCTTATATTTTGCGATTGTACTTTTGTTTTGAACTGCTTGTACTGCCTAGATCAAGAAACAAGAAAAATACAGATATATTACTGAAATGGTAAACGACCGCATAAATACAGAGAAGCAACTGCAGCACGCATGCAGCGCAGAGACAACGACGAGGCAAACAACAGCTTCAATTCGTTCAGTTCCATGGAGAGAAGTACACGGGAAAGATTGGAATATAGGAAAAGTGCAGAGGAGCATCACGCGTGTGGTAGCTTCTTCGCGTAGCGGAGGCGCGCGGACAGGCTCGCGCGTGGACGCGGCCGACAGGCTTGCGCGTGCAGGCGGCGTACGACGCAGTGGCTGTACATCGCGTGTGGGGGCGGCTGGGGCAGCGCGATGATGCGACGACTGAGCAGCATGTGGAGGCGGCGGCTGGCGCAGCGCCGCCGCGATGGCCAGGTAGGGCGTCACCGGTGGGAGGTTCCAGCCATGGGGAGAGCAGCTTGGGGATGGGATTTGTGGCGGCGCCGGAGTTGGGGGAGAGGCGCGCCATGGCCAAGAAATTGGAGCACCTGAGTCACGGGGGAACTAGGGCGGCACGGGGAATCGAGGGCACCAGAGGAGGGAGCCGCGGCGGCAGGTCGGGGACTCGCCGGCGGGAGGTCGGGGGCTCCCCGAAGCGAGGCCCGTACAAAAAGTTGAGCAATGGTGCTAGGTTCGACATCGTCGAAATCGCTCATGATGTCCGACTGACTACTCCCTTGAAGGCAGAATTTTTTTTTTTTAGTCAATGCAGAGTTGTTGTTAGGGACTGCATCTTGATCACCGTTCGAGATTGGCACAAGCCAAAGACTGAAGAGGTTGAAGAAGGTATTTATGTCGATGATATAGCCAAAAACAGCCTGTGGCGTGAACTGATGGCACATTTCACCCTACCTTCAGAGGAGAATCCCAATGTCAAAAAGATAGAGAAGAAAGTCAAGGAGTGGGCTCTAAAGAAAATGGCCGGACAATTCAAGAAACCTCAAGAAAAGATTATTCCGTGACTATGTCCAGAAAAATAAGACTCTGGACTTCACTGGAGCGCATGAGAAGATAAAATATCACTGGCCCGAATTCGTGAAGTTCAAGCTTTCAGATGAAGCTAAGAAAAGGTCAAAAACAAACAAGGCAAATGCTTCGTTGAAGACATGTCAACATATTACGGGTCCAGGTGGCTACAAGTCTAACATGCCTAACGATAGGCCAAAGGTGTACGATCTTTCGACGAGATGAAGATAGATCGATTTGTTGGTGGAGTTCGTGCTTGACGATCCGACTACACGTGCAAAACTCGTGCGTCAATGCAATCGCTAGGACAATCTCCGAGAGTTACTGATCTTGCGGAAGCACGATCAGCCTGACCAGAGGTCTTAATTCTTACCTGAATTTGAGAACAAGTAAGAACTAAAGATGCAATCAGAATATTGCGGATAAAGATGATAGTTTGATTGATAATGGAGGGATTCTGAATAGTCGGTCTTGTTCTGGACGTTGGCCTCAAAAGAAGTACACGAGAGTTGCAACAATTGGGTAACTTTTAGTCTAATTAAAATCCAAGTTCTAATGACGGCTACAGAGGGATATATATGGAGGAAGTGAAGGGATTTTCATCCAACCAGCTAGGGTTGGCCAAAAATACACCTAAATGGGTCTTCCTTCACTCATATGGCCTCTTAAAATCCCCTAAAATACCTAATTCGAAAATACATGGGTCTGGCCCATAAAACAAGGTGTCGCAACACCAAAAATAACTCTTGGACGAATTTTATGATGGAGTAACTTGTCGAATTCCCGCAAGCCTCTTGACAGCAATATATTGGCTTCAAAGTCTTGAAATCTCCACCCATATTATCAGCAGCGTCAACCCTCACAGACTTGTGTCTCCTCCATGCACGATCATGCTCCAATGCGTGTCCTTCTCATATTTGCTAGGTCCGTCATTCCTGAGTAACGTAAATACATATGATTTAGGCAGCATCATATTCTCATGTACATTAGGAATAGTTCCTAGAAATGAAAGTACATGATAATTAAGTTGACGTGCACGAGCTCTTGTGAGAGGTCCTTGTAATGGTGGTGGTGCATGAGTATGTGTTGATGTAGGTGCAACGGTTGTATCAACGATAGAGATGTCCTCATCACCTAAGTGGGAGGCAGTTGAGGCGTAATTGATAAACAAAGGGATAAATATAGAGACAACAGATTGGGCCGAACGGGCGAAGGAGTGGTTCTGTGGGGTTGGGAGAATGTTGGACCCAGAAACAGGGAAGTGTATTATGTTGCGGCGGTGGATGAAGTGATGGCAGGATATGAGCCGGTGATGCTTGACCACCCTGTAGGTGAAGATGGGGAACTGACTGAACTGGGAGAAGCCATTAGATGCACCCTTCTATTGCGAAAGGAATACATTATCCTTCCAGGTTCGAAGCCAAGCAGGACACCTCTAGCTCATTTTCCGCCGCCACGCCATCTCCACCGCCTCCGCAGTCTCCTCCGCGTGAGCATACTCCGCCGCCTCCTCCTTGTTAGGAGACTCCGCCGACTCTACCGCCTAAGCAGACTCGGCAAAAGAGGAAGAGTACTGCGGCAAATACGAAAGCCCGAAGAGATCATCAGCTTCGAAGAGGTCTGATGCGCGTAGATGACACGTCCGTTGGGAACCCCAAGAGGAAGGTGTGATGCGCACAGCAGCAAGTTTTCCCTCAGTAAGAAACCAAGGTTATCGAACCAGTAGGAGCCAAGAAGCACGTTGAAGGTTGTTGGTGGCGGAGTGTAGTGCGGCGCAACACCGGGGATTCCGGTGCCAACGTGGAACCTGCACAACACAATCACGGAACTTTGCCCCAACGTAACGAGTGAGGTTGTCAATCTCACCAGCTTGCTGTAAACAAAGGATTAGATGTATAGTGTGGAAGATGATGATTGTTTGCGAAGAACAGTAAAGAACAATTGCAGTAGATTGTATTTCAGATGTAAAGAATAGGACCGGGGTCCACAGTTCACTAGTGGTGTCTCTCCCATAAGATAAGCAGATGTTGGGTGAACAAGAAGAATGGCGTTTCCCTCTCCCACCCACGACCCCAAGCCCTAAACACCTTCTTCTCCGGCGATCTCCCTGATCTCTGGTGATACACCCTTTTCTCTCCATACATCTTCTCCGCGGTCTGTCCTCTCTCTTTTAAGCCCTAATTCCTGGTTTGATCGACACGCTATGGCGGCTCCTGATGGCGTTTGGAAGGTCAAGTACTCCACTGCAAGGGACCAAGATCGTCGCCGTCCCAACTCCTATGACGGTATGATTCATTTCTGGTCGGATCAGGCTCGGCTTAATCTGTTAAATGCCAAAGGTGAGTGCCTTGTTGGTAGATCTCTTGAAAATGGGGATTCTCTTATGGTTGGCTCAAATGTGAGGTTCCCCTCTCACACGGCAATGTTATCTCAATGCATCTCTGTCCCTAAGGTATGTGTCCACGTGCCAGACAAGATGGGTGATGAACTTCCTAGCCTTTCTATGCATGATGCAGTTGATCTGGGAATGGACTTCTCCTTTGGATCTGGTTTTCAGTTGGATGTTATGCGTAAGTTTAGATCTACAGTTCATCCTTTGGGCAAAGCTAATAATTTTATAATGGTTGTCTCTTTTGGACGTGCCAAATTTAAGTTGGATGAGATCTCTGTTGGCTTAGCCCTAAAATCATGCATTGGAGGCATATGCCATGATCTGCATGTTATACATCTTGGTGATAGGGTTTTCAGATTCTCTGTGGCCTCAAAGCATGTAGGGTTCATGATATATTCTCTCAAATCCTTTGCCTGCCCTGCTTTCAAATATTTCTTTCATCTTTGGGGTAATGGTGGACCCTCTTCGAAATATGAATTCAAGTTGTGGCAGAAGGAGTGTGCTGAAGAATGGATTCTGGTTAGTCCAAATGAAAAGCGTACTGATCATGCTCTCAGGGTTCTTAAACAGAGACCATCTGCTTCAGCCTTAAAGAAAAATGTAGCTGGTGTACAAAGATGTTTATCCTTTGCTGCTATCCTAGATTATCCTGCATGTACAGGTTATGAATATCCTGCTTCACAGTTGCTAAAGGAGGATCTTATTGAGGCAGGCTATGTATGCACACAGCTGGGGAATAAACCTAAGGTGGTTTTTGCTGCATCTCTGACACCTCCTCCTCTGGAAATTCAGTTTGGCAGTGTGTCCACTCCTCCAAGGGTTCAGTTAGCAGATCAACGTCATGAGCGGGAGAATTCTAATCTTGTCAGTCCAAATTTGGATAGTCCGGCTTCCTCGGGCCCAATTGATTCTGGTCCTCATAGCCCAGCCCATGATGCTGATTTTCAATCAATGCTTGATGATATGGTGGATCGTGTCTGGACTTGCCAACGCTGCCTCAGTTTTTCGCACAGTACAAAGGAATGTGTGGGTAAAATTCGTTGCAAATTGTGTTACCGATATGGGCACGAGAAAAAAGATTGTTGGAAAAAGCCACCATCAATGCGATGGGTAGCCAAAATTTTGTCCAAAACTAACAACCTCGTTTCGCGCGAGGATGGACAGAAGGCAATTATTCCTGTGCTTAACCCGTCGGATGCTCCGCCTTCCACTGTTCATTCCAAACAATCTCTCTGCTCCTTCTCTGCTGCTCCACCTTCCTGCGACGAGGCGATGGCGAACTTCCCGGTGGATCCTCATCGATTCACGCCGGCGGGTTTCCAGGTGCTTCAGCCTTGGGGAGCTGATGAGAGGCCGGCGCGCATGTACGTCACGGCTACGACTCCACCACCTCGCCGCCATGAGTCTTGGGCCATTGCTCAAGTTCTTCCGAGGCCAGAGGGAGCAGAGATCGATGAGGTCCTCAACCAGGTACATGACCACATCCAGGAGAATCTGCATTTGGAGGTAGTGAACTTTGCGGAGAGTGCTGTTGGATTGGGTTTGTACCGCATGCGGGATAGTGCTGTTAGAGATCTGTTAGTTAATCAACCTGCTCATCAGCTAGGGAATGGTCGTACAGTGACCTTTGTTAGGCATGATGAAGGAGAGAATTTTCGATCAACTGTTTATACTCGTCTTAGGTGGCTAATGATGCTTAATCTGCCTATGGATTATCGCAATGAGGAGTTCTTGAGGGACTCTATCACCAAGTTTGGTAAGATGAGGGGATGGATTAGAGAGGATCCTACCCCTGCACGTACTCTGATTAGAGTTGCTTATGGAGGTACTAGAGATGTGCCCAGGTCATTGGTTATTAGGGAACCACAGAGGTATGGAGGGACTGTTGTTTCATGGACAGTTCCAATCTACATACTGTCTAGTGAACCAGAGGATGTGCTGCCACCTGATGAATCTCCTGAGCCAGAAAATGGCAATCCCCATCCTCAGTTTTTTGTTGGGCCTGTTCCACCACCACAAGATCATTGGGCTCCCCCAATGAACCAGGGCTGGGATGATTGGAATGAAGAAGGCCATGCTGGAAATGAAAATGACAATGTTAATCCTGGATGGGATATGCCTGGGCTGGGTTTTATGCAGCAGCTTCCTTCCTCATTATCTATCCAGTTCACTGATCAGACTAACTCTTCTGTTCATCTTGTTCCTGGAGAAGGGCCAGACCTTGTGCAGCAAGGAAACATAGAGCTTATTGAGATAGAAGACATTACTGAAGATTTGGAGGAAGTATACCCACAGAATGCTGTAGTACAGGATGTGCAGGTGAATATGGAGGATGCTCAACTTGCCCTGGTCCCATATAAGTTTTCTGTCTGGCACCATATCTGGTCTCAGGTTGGCTCAAATGCAAATATTGTTCAACATGATCTGCCTTCTGATCAAGTGCATGGAGATATTCTGGGAATGCCTGCTTCTCTGATGCCATCTGTGACTGCTGACCCTGTTATGCCTGGTGGTGTTTCAGATTCAGATAACTCTGTGCAAGATTCTGCAGATATGCTACTTGATCAATTGGTGATGCCTCCTTTGGGGGGTACAAGGAAGAGGGGGCGCGGGAAAAAGGTTGTGCCTGCTTCAGAAGAAGGGGTCAGAAGAAGTACTAGGCAGGCTGCCATCAAACAGGGGTATAAGGCTGAGCCCATCAATGATCAGCTGGAGCCCAAGAAGGAGACAAAGAAAAAGCCCAAGTCCAAGCCCAGTAAGGAGAATGTTGCACCTTTTACTCCTATCAAGGTGATTCAAACGAGTTGGTGCAGCCCTGGAGATACCAGCAGACAAGTTGACTGAGGAGAAGCTTATGGCCTCTTCTGTGCAAGACTCTACTTCAGGGGTTTAAATGATAGTACATCCTCATGTGATGCTTTTGTGCCCAAATGTGGGCTTATTTTGTTGCTTTAGCCACTCTTATGATGCATCTGTGCAAGACTATCCATCACAGTACTATATATATATATATATATATGAACTGCAATGATATGTTGCTTGGACCTTATTTGTTGCCTTGTGTGCTGTGTGAGCTGTTGGTTGTCCAATGGCTATGTGTTGCTCTTTATTCAGTTATTTAATGGATAGCACAAAACAATGGCTAATGGATTGGTTGGTTCTGGATTGGAATGTGAGAGGTCTAAATGATAAGGATAAAAGATTGGCAGTCTATAATAAAATTGATGAAAGTAACTGCTCAGTAATATGTCTGCAAGAAACTAAGTGTGAAAATTTTGATCACTCTTTTATAAGGAGTTTTTGCCCCAAAAGGTTTGATCAATTTGCTTTCTCTCCTTCTGTGGGAGCCTCTGGTGGCATTATTGTTTTATGGAACAGTTCCATTTTTTATGGCACTCTTTTGGAAGTGCACAGGACAGCAGTGAGGGTCCTTTTCACCTCAAAGCACACAAAAGAGTCTTGGACCTTGGTTAGTGTCTATGGCCCTTGTAGAGGCATAGAGAGGGATATTTTTGTTCAATGGTTGCATGATCTTCAGATTCCTTTTGATGAACACTGGTTGCTAGTGGGAGATTTTAATTTTATGAGGTCTGTTGATAATAGAAACAAGCCTGGAGCTGATATGAATGACATTTTCATCTTTAATGAAATTATTAGTTACCTTGGTCTAGTGGAGATTCCCTTGAAAGGAAGGAAGTTTACTTGGTCCAATATGCAAGACCAGCCCTTGCTTGAGCAGCTGGATTGGTTCTTTACTAGCTGTCAATGGACTCTTAAATACCCAAATACTTTAGTCCATCCTTTGGCCAAACCAGTGTCTGACCATACTCCTTGTGTGATTCAAATTGCTACAAGTATTCCTAAGGCACATATTTTTAGGTTTGAAAATCATTGGGTTTCGTGATACGTCTCCGACGTATCGATAATTTCTTATGTTCCATGCCACATTATTGATGATATCTACATGTTTTATACACATTATATGTCGTATTTATGCATTTTACGGCACTAACCTATTAACGAGATGCCGAAGAGCCAGCTTGCTCGTTTTCTCGCTGTTTTTGGTTTCAGAAATCCTACAAAGGAAATATTCTCGGAATTGGACGAAATCAACGCCCAGGGTCCTATTTTTGCACGAAACTTCCAGAAGACCGAGGGGGAAAGGAAGTGGGGCCACGAGGCGCCGCCACAGCAGGGCGGCGCGGCCCAGGTCTTGGCCGCGCCAGCCTGGCGTGTGGGGCCCTCGTGTGGCCCCCCGCGTTGCCCTTCCGCCTACTTAAAGCCTTCGTCGCGAAACCCCCAGTACCGAGAGCCATGATACGGAAAACCTTACTGAGACGCCGCCGCCGCCAATCCCATCTCAGGGGATTCGGAGATCACCTCCGGCACCCCGCCGGAGAGGGGATTCATCTCCCGGAGGACTCTTCACCGCCATGGTCGCCTCCGGAGTGATGAGTGAGTAGTTCACCCCCGGACTATGGGTCCATAGCAGTAGCTAGATGGTTGTCTTCTCCTCATGTGCTTCATTGTCGGGTCTTGTGAGCTGCCTAACATGATCAAGATCATCTATCTGTAATTCTATATGTTGTGTTTGTCGGGATCCGATGGATAGAGAATACTATGTTATGTTGATTATCAATCTATTACCTATGTGTTGTTTATGATCTTGCATGCTCTCCGTTATTAGTAGAGGCACTGGCCAAGTTTTTGCTCTTAACTCCAAGAGGGAGTATTTATGCTCGATAGTGGGTTCATGCCTCCATTAAATCTGGGACAAGTGACGTAAAGTTCTAAGGTTGTGGATGTGCTGTTGCCACTAGGGATAAAACATTGATGCTATGTCCGAGGATGTAGTTATTGATTACATTACGCACCATAGTTAATGCAATTGTCCGTTGCTTTGCAACTTAATACCGGAAGGGGTTCGGATGATAACCTCGAAGGTGGACTTTTTAGGCATATATGCATGTCGGATAGCGGTCTATGTACTTTGTCGTAATGCCCAATTAAATCTCACAATATTCATCATATCATGTATGTGCATTGTTATGTCCTCTCTATTTGTCAATTGCCCGACTGTAATTTGTTCACCCAACATGCTATCTTATGGGAGAGACACCTCTAGTGAACTGTGGACCCCAGTCCATTCGATCTTTTATACTGAAATACAATCTGCTGCTATTGTTTTACTGTTCTTTGCAAACAATCATCATCCACACTATACATCTAATCCTTTGTTACAGCAAGCCGGTGAGATTGACAACCTCGCTGTTTCGTTGGGGCAAAGTACTTTGGTTGTGTTGTGCAGGTTCCACGTTGGCGCCGGAATCTCCGGTGTTGCGCCGCACTACATCCCACCGCCATCAACCTTCAACGTGCTTCTTGGCTCCTCCTGGTTCGATAAACCTTGGTTTCTTTCTGAGGGAAAACTTGCTGCTGTGCGCATCATACCTTCCTCTTGGGGTTCCCAACGAACGTGTGAGTTACACGCCATCAAGCATATTTTTCTGGCGTTGTTGCCGGGGAGATCAAGACACGCTGCAAGGGGAGTCTCCACAATCCAATCTCTTTACTTTGTTTTTGTCTTGCTTTATTTTATTTACTACTTTGTTTGCTGCATTACATCAAAACACAAAAAAATTAGTTGCTAGTTTTACTTTATTTACAGTCTTGCACTCTATATCAAAAACACAAAAAAATTAGTTTACTTGCATTTATTTTATCTAGTTTGCTTTATTTACTACTGCTAAAATGGCCACTCCTGAAAATACTAAGTTGTGTGACTTCACAACCACAAATAATAATGATTTCTTATGCACACCTATTGCTCCACCCGCTACTACAAGCAGAATTCTTTGAAATTAAACCTCGCTTTATCGAATCTTGTTATGCGAGAGCAATTTTCCGGTGTTAGTTCCGATGATGGCTGCTGCCCATCTCAATAATTTTGTTGAATTGTGTGAAATGCAAAAGTATAAAGATGTAGATGGTGACATTATAAAATTAAAATTTTTTCCTTTCTCATTAAGAGGAAGAACTAAAGATTGGTTGCTATCTCTGCCTAAGAATAGTATTGATTCATGGACTAAATGCAAGGATGCTTTTATTGGTAGATATTATCCCCCTGCTAAAATTATATCTTTGAGAAGTAGCATAATGAATTTCAAGCAATTAGATAATGAACATGTTGCTCAAGCTTGGGAAAGAATGAAATCTTTGGTTAAAAATTGCCCAACCCATGGATCGACTACTTGGATGATCATCCAAACCTTTTATGCAAGATCGAACTTTTCTTCGCGGAACCTATTGGATTCAGCTGCTGGAGGTACCTTTATGTCCATCACTCTTGGTGAAGCAACAAAGCTCCTTGATAATATGATGATTAATTACTCCGAATGGCACACGGAAAGAGCTCCACAAGGTAAGAAGGTAAATTCTGTCGAAGAAACCTCTTCCTTGAGTGATAAGATTGATGCTATTATGTCTATGCTTGTGAATGATAGGACTAATGTTGATCCTAATAATGTTCCGTTAGCTTCATTGGTTGCCCAAGAAGAACATGTTGATGTAAACTTCATTAAAAATAATAATTTCAACAACAATGCTTATCGGAACAATTCTAGTAATAACTATAGGCCATATCCTTATAATAATGGTAACGCTTATGCTAATTCTTACGGGAATTCTTACAACAATAATAGGAACACACCCCCTGGACTTGAAGCTATGCTTAAAGAATTTATTAGTACACAAACTGCTTTTAACAAATCTGTTGAGGAAAAGCTCAATAAAATTGATATTCTCGCTTCTAAGGTTGATAGTCTTGCCTCTCGATGTTGATCTTATAAAATTGAAAGTTATGCCTAATAAGGATATTGAAAATAAAATTGTTACTACAGCAAATGCCATCCAAGTTAGAATTAATGAGAATATAAGATTGATGGCCGAATTGCATGCTAGGTGGGAAAGAGAAGAAAATGAAAAACTAGCTAAAAAGAGTAATATAGCTAAAGTTTGGACTATTACCACCACTAGTAATGTTAATGATTCACATGTTGCTGCACCTCCTACTATCAATGCTAAAATAATTGGTGTTGGCAATGTTTCCACTCCTAGTGCAAAGCGTGCAAAATCACCTGAAACTGCTAAAACTGCTGAAACTGCCTGTGATAAAACTGCTGAAATTTTTTCCAACATTGGGGATGATGATCCCATTGCTGTAGATCATAATGGTTTAGATTTTGATGATTGCCATATCTCTGAAGTTATAAAGTTCCTACAAAAACTTTCTAAGAGTCCTAATGCTAGTGCTATAAACTTGGCTTTCACAAAACATATTACAAATGCTCTCATAAAAGCTAGAGAAGAGAAACTAAAACTTGAAACTTCTATTCCTAGAAAGCTAGAGGATGGTTGGGAGCCCATCATTAATATGAAGGTCAATGACTTTGATTGTAATGCTTTATGTGATCTTGGTGCAAGTATTTCCGTTATGCCTAAGAAAATCTATAATATGCTTGACTTGCCACCATTAAAAAATTGTTATTTGGATGTTAATCTTGTTGATAATGCTATAAAGAAACCTTTGGGGAGAGTTGACAATGTTCGCATTACCGTTAACAATAACCTTGTCCCCGTTGATTTTGTTGTCTTGGATATTGAATGCAATGCATCTTGTCCCATTATATTGGGAAGACCTTTTCTTCGAACTGTTGGAGCCATCATTGATATGAAGGAAGGTAATATTAAATATCAATTTCCTCTCAAGAAAGGTATGGAACACTTCCAAAGAGAATGAAGTTACCTTTTGATTCTATTATTAGAACAAGTTATGATGTTGATGCTTCATCTCTCGATAATACTTGATATACACTTTCTGCGCCTAGCTGAAAGGCGTTAAAGAAAAGCGCTTATGGGAGACAACCCATGTTTTTACTACAGTATTTTTGTTTTGAATTTGAGTCTTGGAAGTTGTTTACTACTGTAGCAACCTCTCCTCATCTTAGTTTTGTGCTTTGTTGTGCCAAGTCTTTGATAGTAAAGTGAATACTAGATTTGGATTACTCGCGCAGATGCTGCATTTCTTTGCTGTCACGAATTTCGACCTGCCTCTCTGTAGGTAGCTCAGAAAAATATGCCAATTTACGTGCGTGATCCTCAGATATGTACGCAATTTTCATTCAATTTGGGAATTTTCATTTGAGCAAGTCTGGTGCCTCAATAAAATCCATCTTTACGGACTGTTCTGTTTTGACAGATTCTGCCTTTTATTTCGCATTTCCTCTTTTGCTATGTTGGATGAATTTCTTTGATCCATTAATGTCCAAGTAGTCTCTATGCAATGTCCAGAAGTGTTAAGAATGATTGTGTCACCTCTGAACATGTTAATTTTTATTGTACACTAACCCTCTAATGAGTTGTTTCGAGTTTGGTGTGGAGGAAGTTTTCAAGGATCAAGAGAGGGAAATGATGCAATATGATCAAGGAGAGTGAAAGCTCTAAGCTTGGGGATGCCCCGGTGGTTCACCCCTGCATATTCTAAAATGACTCAAGCGTCTAAGCTTGGGGATGCCCAAGGCATCCCCTTCTTCATCGACAACATTATCAGGTTCCTCCCCTGAAACTATATTTTTATTCCGTCACATCTTATGTACTTTGCTTGGAGCGTCGGTTTGTTTTTGTTTTTTGTTTTGTTTGAATAAAATGGATCCTAGCATTCATTGTGTGGGAGAGAGACACGCTCCGCTGTTGCATATGGACAAATATGTCCTTAGGCTTTACTCATAGTATTCGGGGCGAAGGTTGAATCTTCTTCGTTAAATTGTTATATGGTTGGAATCGGGAAATGCTACATGTAGTAATTCTAAAATGTCTTGAATAATTTGATACTTGGCAATTGTTGTGCTCATGTTTAAACTCTTGCATCATATACTTTGCACCTATTAATGAAGAAACACCTAGAGCTTGCTAAATTTGGTTTGCATATTTGGTCTCTCTAAAGTCTAGATAATTTCTAGTATTGAGTTTTGAACAACAAGGAAGACGGTGTAGAGTCTTATAATGTTTACAATATGTCTTTTATGTGAGTTTTGCTGCACCGGTTCATCCTTGTGTTTGTTTCAAATAACCTTGCTAGCCTAAACCTTGTATCGAGAGGGAATACTTCTCATGCATCCAAAATCCTTGAGCCAACCACTATGCCACTTGTGTCCACCATACCTACCTACTACATGGTATTTCTCCGCCATTCCAAAGTAAATTGCTTGAGTGCTACCTTTAAAATTTCCATTCCTTCACCTTTACAATATATAGCTCATGGGACAAATAGCCTAAAAACTATTGTGGTATTGAATATGTACTTATGCACTTTATCTCTTATTAAGTTGCTTGTTGTGTGATAACCATGCTTCTGGGGACGCCATCAACTATTCTTTGTTGAATATCATGTGAGTTGCTATGCATGTCCGTCTTGTCTGAAGTAAGAGAGATCTACCACCTTAATGGTTGGAGCATGCATATTGTTAGAGAAGAACATTGGGCCCCTAACTAAAGCCATGAATCATGGTGGAAGTTTCAGTTTTGGACATATATCCTCAATCTCATATGAGAACACTAATTGTTGCTACATGCTTATGCATTAAAGAGGAGTCCATTATCTCGTTGTCCATGTTGTCCCGGTATGGATGTCTAAGTTGAGAATAATCAAAAGCGAGAAATCCAAAATGCGAGCTTTCTCCTTAGACCTTTGTACATGCGGCATGGAGGTACCCCATTGTGACACTTGGTTAAAACATGTGTATTGCGATGATCCGGTAGTCCAAGCTAATTAGGACAAGGTGCGGGCACTATTAGTATACTATGCATGAGGCTTGCAACTTGTAAGATATAATTTACAAGATACATATGCTTTATTACTACCGTTGACAAAATTGTTTCATGTTTTCAAAATAAAAGCTCTAGCACAAATATAGCAATCGATGCTTTCCTCTTTGAAGGACCTTTCTTTTACTTTTAATGTTGAGTCAGTTCACCTATTTCTCTCCACCTCAAGAAGCAAACACTTGTGTGAACTGTGCATTGATTCCTACATACTTGCATATTGCACTTGTTATATTACTCTATGTTGACAATTATCCATGAGATATACATGTTATAAGTTGAAAGCAACCGCTGAAACTTAATCCTCCTTTGTGTTGCTTCAATACCTTTACTTTGATTTATTGCTTTATGAGTTAACTCTTATGCAAGACTTATTGATGCTTGTCTTGAAGTACTATTCATGAAAAGTATTTGCTTTATGATTCAGCTTGTTTACTCATGTCATTACCATTGTTTTGATCGCTGCATTCATTACATATGTTTACAATAGTATGATCAAGGTTATGATGGCATGTCACTCCGTAAATTATCTTTGTTATCATTTACCTCGCTCGGGACGAGCAGGAACTAAGCTTGGGGATGCTGATACGTCTCCGACGTATCGATAATTTCTTATGTTCCATGCCACATTATTGATGATATCTACATGTTTTATACACATTATATGTCGTATTTATGCATTTTCCGGCACTAACCTATTAACGAGATGCCGAAGAGCCGCTGTCGCTTTCGCTGTTTTTGGTTTCGAAATCCTACAAAGGAAATATTCTCGGAATTGGACGAAATCAACGCCCAGGGTCCTATTTTTGCACGAAGCTTCCGGAAGACCGAGGGGAAAGGAAGTGGGGCCACGAGGCGCCGCCACAGCGAGGCGGCGCGGCCCAGGTCTTGGCCGCGCCAGCCTGGCGTGTGGGGCCCTCGTGTGGCCCCCCGCGTTGCCCTTCCGCCTACTTAAAGCCTTCGTCGCGAAACCCCCCAGTACCGAGAGCCACGATACGGAAAACCTTACTGAGACGCCGCCGTCGCCAATCCCATCTCGGGGGATTCTGGAGATCACCTCCGGCACCCTGCCGGAGAGGGGATTCATCTCCCGGAGGACTCTTCACCGCCATGGTCGCCTCCGGAGTGATGAGTGAGTAGTTCACCCCTGGACTATGGGTCCATAGCAGTAGCTAGATGGTTGTCTTCTCCTCATGTGCTTCATTGTCGGATCTTGTGAGCTGCCTAACATGATCAAGATCATCTATCCGTAATTCTATATGTTGTGTTTGTCGGGATCCGATGGATAGAGAATACTATGTTATGTTGATTATCAATCTATTACCTATGTGTTGTTTATGATCTTGCATGCTCTCCGTTATTAGTAGAGGCTCGGCCAAGTTTTTGCTCTTAACTCCAAGAGGGAGTATTTATGCTCGATAGTGGGTTCATGCCTCCATTAAATCTGGGACGAGTGACGGAAAGTTCTAAGGTTGTGGATGTGCTGTTGCCACTAGGGATAAAACATTGATGCTATGTCCGAGGATGTAGTTATTGATTACATTACGCACCATAGTTAATGCAATTGTCTGTTGCTTTGCAACTTAATACTGGAAGGGGTTCGGATGATAACCTGAAGGTGGAATTTTTAGGCATAGATGCATGCTGGATAGCGGTCTATGTACTTTGTCGTAATGCCCAATTAAATCTCACAATATTCATCATATCATGTATGTCCATTGTTATGCCCTCTCTATTTGTCAATTGCCCGACTCGTAATTTGTTCACCCAACATGCTATCTTATGGGAGAGACACCTCTAGTGAACTGTGGACCCCGGTCCATTCTTTTATACTCGAAATACAATCTGCTGCTATTGTTTTACCGTTCTTTGCAAACAATCATCATCCACACTATACATCTAATCCTTTGTTACAAGCAAGCCGGTGAGATTGACAACCTCGCTGTTTCGTTGGGGCAAAGTACTTTGGTTGTGTTGTGCAGGTTCCACGTTGGCGCCGGAATCTCCGGTGTTGCGCCGCACTACATCCCGCCGCCATCAACCTTCAACGTGCTTCTTGGCTCCTCCTGGTTCGATAAACCTTGGTTTCTTTCTGAGGGAAAACTTGCTGCTGTGCGCATCATACCTTCCTCTTGGGGTTCCCAACGAACGTGTGAGTTACACGCCATCATTGCGCAGCCTGGGTTTATGGATTTGGTTAAGGAGGTATGGGCTTGGCCAGTTAGATCTACTTCTGCTGCAGGCATTCTTTCTGCCAAGTTAAAAAAATTGAGGTATGAGCTTAAAAGATGGGGAAAAGCTTATCTGCTATTAAGCAGTTAATTTTGAAATGCAATCAAGCTATTTTGATTCTTGATCAGCTGGAGGATGATAGGGAGTTGAGTAGGCCTGAATTTAATTTCAGAAACATAGTAAAGGAGCACTTGAAAGTTTTGATGCAGTCCCAGTCTGATTACTGGAAGAAGAGGTGCACTATAAGGTGGATCAAACTTGGACGTGAAAACACTAAATTTTTTCACTCCAAGGCCACAGAGAGATATAGGCATAATGTGGTTGCAGATATTATGGATGATGATGGGAATACTTTGTCCACTCACAGTGAAAAAGCTAATGCCTTCCTTCATAGCTTCAAAAATAGGATGGGAGTTTGTAGGGCAACTATCCCTATGGATCTTGGAGCTGTCATACAGAGAGTGGATAATCTTGATTCTTTAGTAACTCCTTTTTCTGATGAAGAGATTGATAAGATTGTTGAGCACATGAAACCAGATAGAGCCCCTGGTCCTGATGGTTTCAATGGCTTATTCTTGAAGAAGTGTTGGGGAATTGTCAGAGCAGATTTTACTGAACTATGCCATGACTTTCACTGTGGTCAAGCCTCTTTGCAGAATATAAATGGGTCCTTCATTACTCTAGTGCCTAAGAAACACAGTCCTGAGTCTATAAATGATTTTAGACCTATTTCTCTGACTAACACTTGTCTCAAATTCCTGACTAAATTAGCTGCTAATAGAATGCAAAGTGATATTAAAAGAACTGTTCATGCTAATCAGTATGGGTTCATTCAGAACAGAACAATTCAGGATTTCCTTGCATGGTCTTTTGAGTTTTTGTACCAATGCCAGCAGTCCAAGAGGAAGATTGTAGTCCTAAAAATTGACTTTGAGAAAGCTTTTGATACTCTGGACCATGAAGCTATCATTCAGATAATGAGGGCCAAGGGATATCCTGAATTATTTCTGACCTGGGTAAAGGAAGTGCTATCTTCAGGATCTTCCTCTATTCTAGTTAATGGTGTGCCTGGTAAATCTTTTCCATGCAAAAGAGGAGTAAGGCAAGGGGACCCTTTGTCTCCTTTGCTTTTTGTACAAGGTGCTGATATTTTGCAGACTTTGGTCAATATTGCCTATAGAGAGGGAATCCTGGTTGCTCCTATACCTGTTGACAATGATTTTCCTATCATTCAGTATGCTCGATGATACTATTATTGTTTTGCCTCGCTGAGAAAGTGCAATTGGCTGCCTTCAAAAATATCCTGGATCAGTATGCTGCTTTCACAGGTCTTAAGGTTAATTATAATAAGTCCTCTATGATCCCTATAAATTTGCCACATGATGAGGTTGTTGAGCTTGCCAGGGATTTTGATTGCCAGTTGGGTAGCATGCCTTTCACTTATTTAGGTCTTCCAATGGGAACCACTAAACCAACCATCAGAGATATGTCTCCTCTTATTGATAGGGTGGAAAGGAGGCTATCTGCCACTACATCCTTTTTATCATATGGTGATCGATTGGTCTTGGTCAACTCAGTGCTATCCTCTCTGCCCACTTTTTTCATGCTTTCTTTAAGGATACCTGTGGGAGTGGTGGATGTAGTTGATAGAGCAAGGAGACATTGCTTGTGGAGAAGGAAGGATAAGGAGAAAATCCACTCTTTGGCTGCTTGGAATATGATATGCAAACCCAAGAGTAAGGGTGGTCTGGGCATCATTGATTTAAGAATTCAGAATGTAGCACTTCTGCTAAAATATCTTCATAAATTCTATAATAATGATGATATTCCCTGGGTACAACTTGTGAGGGACTCCTATTACTTTGAAACAGTCCCTCATGCCACAGTTCTTGTTGGTTCCTTTTGGTGGAGAGATGTGTTCAGCTTGGTGGACCAGTACAGAGCTGTCACTAAATGTAAGATAGGGAATGGTGAGTCCATCTTATTTTGGGCTGATAAGTGGAAGGACGACACTTTGGATGGCAGGTTTCCTAGGCTTTTTTCCTTTGCTAAGGATAAGCTTCAGTCAGTTAAGGATTTTTGTAACCTGGAGGATATTATAGATGGTTTTCATCTCCCCTTATCCACACAAGCTCATGGAGAAATTCTGCAGTTGAGATCTTTACTACAAAGTGTGGAATTGGCAAAAGGGACAAAGGACACTTGGTTGGTAGAAAAAGGAAATGTACAGTATAAGCCAAGTCTGATATACAGATTGCATTTTGGCTCAATGCTAAACCACACCCCCTCTATTTGGTTGTGGAAGAGCAAGTGTACCTCGAAACACAAATTCTTTGCTTGGCTCATTCTTCATGATAGAATAAATACTAAGGACATGTTATTAAGGAGGCATTGGAATGTTGCTGATAATCACAGTTGTGTACTATGTCATGATGATTCATATGAAGATTGGAGGCACCTCTTCTTTAACTGCATGTACAGCACACGAGTTTGGAATTATTTGCAAATCCCTTGGCTGCCGGGAGATACACTTGCATCACTCTTTAGTGCTAAGAAAACTTTCCAGGGGCCATGCTTTGTTGAAGTTGTGATCATTGCATGTTAGAACATTTGGAAGCAAAGGAATGCATGCATTTTTGAGCATATCAGGCCGACTTTCAGAGGTTGGAAGGCAGTGTTTTTTCATGATATCACCATGCTTATACATAGAGTGAAAGCTGTTGATGTAGATCTTTTATCAATATGGCTAAAGTCTCTACCTTAGGTTTCTTCTGTATATAGTTTGTTTCTTTTTACCTTGTTTTGTATATATTGTAACTCTTTTGTTTTGTGGTTGGGTTTAATAAAGTGAGGCTGTGGGGGGCTCCCCCACAGTAGAAAGTTTCAAAAAAAATTACAGTTGGGCAATTGACAAATAAAGAAGGCATAACAATGCACATACATATATCATGATGAGTACTATGAGATTTAATCAGGGCATTACGACAAAGTACATAGACCGCTATCCAAGCATGCATCTATGCCTAAAAAGTCCACCTTCAGGTTATCATCCGAACCCCTCCAGATATTAAGATGTAAACAACGTGACAATTGCATTAAGTATGGTGCGTAATGTAATCAACACAAATATCCTTAGACAAAGCATCGATGTTTTATCCCTAGTGGCAACAGCACATCCACAACCTTAGAACTTTCTGTCACTGTCCCAGGTTTAATGGAGGCATGAACCCACTATCGAGCATAAATACCCCCTCTTGGAGTCACAAGTATCAACTTGGCCAGAGCCTCTACTAGCAACGGAGAGCATGCAAGAACATAAATAACATATATGATAGATTGATAATCAACTTGACATAGTATTCAATATTCATCGGATCCCAACAAACACAACATGAAGGATTACAAATAGATGATCTTGATCATGATAGGCAGCTCACAAGATCTAACATGATAGCACAATGAGGAGAAGACAACCATCTAGCTACTGCTATGGACCCATAGTCCAGGGGTGGACTACTCACACATCGATCCGGAGGCGATCATGGCAATGAAGAGACCTCCGGGAGATGATTCCCCTCTCCGGCAGGGTGCCAGAGGCGATCTCCTGAATCCCCCGAGATGGGATTGGCGGCGGCAGCGTCTCTGGAAGGTTTTCCGTATCGTGGCTATCGGTACTGGGGGTTTCGCGACGAAGACTTTAAGTAGGCGGAAGGGCAGGTCAAGAGGCGTCACGGGGGCCCCACACGCTAGGGCCGCACGGGCCCCCCTTAGGCCGCGCCACCCTAGTGTGGCGGCGCCCCGTGGCCCCACTTCGTTTCCTCTTCGGACTTCTGGAAGCTTCGTGGAAAAATAGGCCCCTGGGCGTTGATTTCGTCCAATTCCGAGAATATTTCCTTGCTAGGATTTCTGAAACCAAAAACAAGCAGAAACGAGCAATCGGCTCTTCGGCATCTCGTCAATAGGTTAGTGCCGGAAAATGCATAATAATGACATATAATGTGTATAAAACATGTGAGTATCATCATAAAAGTAGCATGGAACATAAGAAATTATAGATACGTTTGGGACGTATCAAGCATCCCCAAGCTTAGTTCCTACTCGCCCTCGAGTAGGTAAACGATAACAAAGATAATTTCTGAAGTGACATGCTATCATAATCTTGATCATACTATTGTAAAGCATATGAGATGAATGCAGCGATTCGAAGCAATGATGAAGATAATGAGTAAACAAATGAATCATATAACAAAAAAAACCACTGTAGGGGCTTCCCCTACCGTATTCCTTTCAAAAAAAATCATATAACAAAAACTTTTCATGAATAATACTTTCAAGACAAGCATCAATAAGACTTGCATAAGAGTTACTCATAAAGCAATAAATTCGAAGTAAAGGCATTGAAGCAACACAAAGGAAGATATAAGTTTCAGCGGTTGCTTTCAACTTCAACATGTATATCTCATGGATAATTGTCAACACAAAGCAATATAACAAGTGCAATAAGTAAACATGTAAGAATCAATGCACACAATTGATACAAGTGTTTGCTTCTGGGATAGAAAGAATAGGCAAACTGACTCAACAATAAAGTAGAAGATAGGCCCTTCGCAGAGGGAAGCATTGATTACTATATTTGTGCTAGAGCTTTTCATTTTGAAAACAAGGAACAATTTTGTCAACGGTAGCAATAAAGTATATGTGTTATGTATAAGATATCCTATAAGTTGCAAGCCTCATGCATAGTATACCAATAGTGCTCGCACCTTGTCCTAATTAGCTTGGATTAACATGGATTATCATTGCATAGCATATGTTTCAACCAAGTGTCACAAAGGGACCTCTATGCCGCCTGTACAAAGGTCTAAGGAGAAAGCTCGCATTGGATTTCTTGCTTTTGATTATTCTCAACTTAGACATCCATACCGGGACAACATAGACAACAGATAATGGACTCCTCTTTAATGCATAAGCATTCAACAACAGTTAATATTCTCATAAGAGATTGAGGATTAATTGTCCAAACTGAAACTTCCACCATGAATCATGGCTTTAGTTAGCGGCCCAATGTTCTTCTCTAACAGTATGCATACTCAAACCGTTTGATCATGAAAATCGCCCTTACTTCAGACAAGACGAACATGCATAGCAACTCACATGATATTCAACAAAGGTAAAAGTTGATGGCGTCCCCAGAAACATGGTTACCGCTCAACAAGCAACTTATTAAGAAATAAGACACATAAGTACATATTCTTCACCACAATAGTTTTTAAGCTATTTTTCCCATGAGCTATATATTTCAAAGATAAAGAATGGAATTTTAAAGGTAGCACTCAAGTAATGTACTTTGGAATGGCGGAGAAATACCATGTTGTAGGTAGGTATGGTGGACACAAATGGCATGGTTATTGGCTCAAGGATTTGGATGCGCGAGAAGAATTCCTCTCAATACAAGGCTAGGCTAGCAAGGTTGTTTGAAGCAAACTCAAGTATAAAAGGTGCAGCAAAGCTCACATATGAACATATTGTAACTATTATAAGACTTTACATTGTCTCCTTGTTGTTCAAACACCTCAACCAGAAAATATCTAGACTCTAGAGATCAATCATGCAAACCAAATTTTAACGAGCTCTATGTAGTTATTCATTAATGGGTACAAGGTACATGATGCAAGAGCTTAAACATGATCTATATGAGCACAACAATTGCCAAGTATCAAATTATTCAAGACATTATACCATTTACCACATGCGGCATTTTCCGTTTCCAACCATATAGCAATGAATGAAATAGTCCAACTTTCGCAATGAACATTAAAGATAAAGCTAAGAACATATGTGTTCACACGAAACAGCGGAGCTTGTATCTCTCCCAAACAAAGAATGCTAGGATCCGATTTATTCAAACAAAAACAAAAACAAAAACAAACAGACGCTCCAAGTAAAGCACATAATATGTGACGGAATAAAAATATAGTTTCACTAGAGGAACCTGATAAGTTGTCGATGAACAAGGGATGCCTTGGGCATACCCAAGCTTAGACGCTTGAGTCTTGTTAAAATATGCAGGGATGAACCACGGGGGCATCCCCAAGCTTAGACTTTTCACTCTTCTTGATCATATTGTATCATCCTCCTCTCTTGACCCTTGAAAACTTCCTCCACACCAAACTCAAAACAAACTCATTAGAGGGTCAGTGCATAATTCACATATTCAGAGGTGACATAATCATTTTTAACACTTCTGGACATTGCACAAAGCTACTGAAAGTTAATGGAACAAAGAAATCCATCAAACATAGCAAAACAGGCAATGCGAAATAAAAGGCAGAATCTGTCAAAACAGAACAGTCCGTAAAGACGAATTTTAAAGAGGCACCAGACTTGCTCAGATGAAAATGCCCAAATTGAATGAAAGTTGCGTACATATCTGAGGATCACGCACGTAAATTAGCAGATTTTTTTACATTTTTGACAGAGACTACTGCTCAAATTCGTGACAGCAAGAAATTTGTTCCTGCGCAGCAATCCAAATCTAGTATTGACTTTACTATCAAAGACTTTACTTGGCACAACAATGCAATAAAATAAAGATAAGGATAGGTTGCTACAGTAATAACAACTTCCAAGACTCAAATATAAAATAAAGTGCAGAAGTAAAATAATGGGTTGTCTCCCATAAGCGCTTTTCTTTAACGCCTTTCAGCTAGGCGCAGAAAGTGTGTATCAAGTATTGTCAAGAGGTGAAGCATCAACCTCAATAGGTATCTTAGATGCTCCCCCATCTGTAGTGGTGCTAAGGGATTTGTCAATTTTAGGCCTATAATAGCTTTTTGGCTTAGGCACTTTAGAGACATACATAAACTTTTGCTCCTTACCCACATAAGCTTTCTCCTTAAACTTAAGAGAAGAAAAAGTTGAACCCAAGGTTCACATAGCTTCTTCAATTTCACTAATCCTATGGATTCGATTATCATGAGTAGCACAAGTTTCTAAAACAGCAATTCTCTCATTAATTCCACCTAGAGATTTATCAAGTTTATCAGTGCTATTAAGTAATATTCCCAATTTAGTCTCAATACTTGGAAGATCTTTCTCTATGGCCTCCAACTTTTTCATGACATCTTCAAGAGAGTTTTCAATTTTAGCTTCATTAACAGGTGGTATTCCAACTAGACTCTCAATAATGCAACTAGCTTCTAAAGCAGGAGTGCCTAGGAAATTACCTCCCGCAAGAGTATCAAGAACATACCTATTCCAGCTAGAGATACCAACATAAAAGTTCCTAAGTAGTATAATAGTGGAGTGTTTCTTAATGCACCTATGATGAGCATCGCTAATTCTATACCAAGCATCTTTAAAACTTTCTCCCCCTTGTTGCTTAAAGGAACGAACTTCAACTTCCGGATTACTCATTTTTAGCAGTAGTAAATAAAGACAACTTAATAAAGTAAATGCATGTAACTAATTTTTTGTGTGTTTTCAATATGGAGAACAAGACAGTAAATAAAGTAAAACTAGCAACTAATTTTTTTGTGTTTTTGATATAAGAAGCAAACAAAACAGTAAATAAAGTAAAGCAAGACAAAAACAAAGTAAAGAGATTGGATGTGGAAGACTCCCCTTGCAGCGTTTCTTGATCTCCCCGGCAACGGCGCCAGAAAACAGTCTTGATGCGCGTAGATGACACGTCCGTTGGGAACCCCAAGAGGAAGGTGTGATGCGCATAGCAGCAAGTTTTCCCTCAGTAAGAAACCAAGGTTATCGAACCAGTAGGAGCCAAGAAGCACGTTGAAGGTTGTTGGTGGCGGAGTGTAGTGCGGCGCAACACCATGGATTCCGGCGCCAACGTGGAACCTGCACAACACAATCACAGAACTTTGCACCAACGTAACAGTGAGGTTGTCAATCTCACCGGCTTGCTGTAAACAAAGGATTAGATGTATAGTGTGGAAGATGATGATTGTTTGCGAAGAACAGTAAAGAACAATTGCAGTAGATTGTATTTCAGATGTAAAGAATAGGACCGGGGTCCACAGTTCACTAGTGGTGTCTCTCCCATAAGATAAGCAGATGTTGGGTGAACAAATTACAGTTGGGCAATTGACAAATAAAGAAGGCATAACAATGCACATACATATATCATGATGAGTACTATGAGATTTAATCAGGGCATTACGACAAAGTACATAGACCGCTATCCAAGCATGCATCTATGCCTAAAAAGTCCACCTTCAGGTTATCATCCGAACCCCCTCCAGCATTAAGTTGTAAACAACAGACAATTGCATTAAGTATGGTGCGTAATGTAATCAACACAAATATCCTTAGACAAAGCATCGATGTTTTATCCCTAGTGGCAACAACACATCCACAACCTTAGAACTTTCTCGTCACTCGTCCCGCATTTAATGGAGGCATGAACCCACTATCGAGCATAAATACCCCCTCTTGGAGTCACAAGTATCAACTTGGCCAGAGCCTCTACTAGCAACGGAGAGCATGCAAGAATATAAATAACATATATGATAGATTGATAATCAACTTGACATAGTATTCAATATTCATCGGATCCCAACAAACACAACATGAAGGATTACAAATAGATGATCTTGATCATGATAGGCAGCTCACAAGATCTAACATGATAGCACAATGAGGAGAAGACAACCATCTAGCTACTGCTATGGACCCATAGTCCAGGGGTGGACTACTCACACATCGATCCGGAGGCGATCATGGCGATGAAGAGACCTCCGGGAGATGATTCCCCTCTCCGGCAGGGTGCCGGAGGCGATCTCCTGAATCCCCCGAGATGGGATTGGTGGCGGTGGCGTCTCTGGAAGGTTTTCCGTATCGTGGCTCTCGGTACTGGGGGTTTCGCGATGAAGACTTTAAGTAGGCGGAAGGGCAGGTCAAGGGGCGTCACGGGGGTCCCACACGCAAGGGCCGCGCCGCCCTAGTGTGGCGGCGCCCCGTGGCCCCACTTCGTTTCCTCTTCGGACTTCTGGAAGCTTCGTGGAAAAATAGGCCCCTGGGCGTTGATTTCGTCCAATTCCGAGAATATTTCCTTACTAGGATTTCTGAAACCAAAAACAGCGAGAAAACAAGCAATCTGGCTCTTCGGCATCTCGTCAATAGGTTAGTGCCGGAAAATGCATAATAATGACATATAATGTGTATAAAACATGTGAGTATCATCATAAAAGTAGCATGGAACATAAGAAATTATAGATACGTTTGGGACGTATCAAGGTCTAAGCTTCCTGAGAAGTTACCATACGAGAAGACTGATGAGGAACTCTTCAGTCAATCACAGGCAGAGGTGAAGGCACATTTTGCACCGAAGAAGCCCCGCCAAAGCTGTTTATACCACCGAATATAGTGAGGCACTTTGCCGAGATGAGAGCAAAACAAGTTGAGTTGGCAACTGATTATGACCGCTCTTTTGGACAGTCCTCTAGAGCGGATTATGAGAGAAAGTATGGAAGTAGACCCTTAAAAGATAAAACAGTTGCCCAGCTCGGACAACAAGAAAATCAATCGGTACCCCCCTCCCCCTTTGATCGTGCACTCCTATGATGATCCGGAGACGGTAGATTTGATCCAACGGGCGGCTAGAGATCTTGGAGGACCTATTCAGTACGAAGGTTACTTCCCCATGGCTGAACTCACATACACATACACATACGTGCAACTTCTCATCAGACCTGACCAGCTCCCGCTTCTAGGGAATCAGATGCGAAAGTTGCATGACTGGTACATGCAAGCCTGTAGGGAGTCGAAGATCGTACTTGCAGTGGAAATTAAAGATGAGCATTACTTCCGGGGGAGGAGCTAAACATTGACTTTGAAGAACTATTTCAGTTATTCAATCAAGACGCCCTCAACAAAACTCTCATGAGTTGCTACTGTATGTAAGTAATTTATTTCCGTAATTAAATCTCTAGCTCAACTCGTTCATTGCACTAACAATTATCCTCACTATATTCTTTTATACGCTATATATTATGGACTCATGACATTGGGTTCATTGACCCAAACACCGTTCATGAAGTTACGGTAAACCAATTCTCCAAGGACATAGTGGATAACTTGCTAATGTTTTTACAGAAACAACAAAACAAAACGGAAATATTCTTTCCTTACAACTTCGCGTGAGTGTTATTGTCTTACATATATTCGATTTCACTTACTCGATGTTAAGTCTTAACTAATCATCTGAGTTATGCGTGCGCAGATTTCACTATATTCTCCTAATCATTCAGCTTGAGAAATTAGTAGTACTTGTCATGGACTCGAAAGGTAAAGAGCATCAACAAAGGGCGAACATGACTGCCTGCTCCAGAGGTAATTTCAATCAATATCGCCCTGTATCGACATCTTTTGTTCTCATTTCCTGATATCAAGTAATTAATAACTCATTTACTCATTTTTTTTTCTTTCCCGGCCACTGCTTGGAAACGGTTCATCAAGACTTCTCTGGGTGAATGGAAACCGGAGCTTACATTTCAAGATCGTCATGTAAGTAGTACTATAGCTATGTCCGCGAATCTCTTTGATCTTTTGTTTCAATACCATGCATTATCATGCTTGATTATTAGTTTGATCGAACTACTTTTCGTAAAGTATTTGAAGTAGGAACCCGGGATTAACTTATGTGGATAGTGCGTCTGTGAGTTCATTCGTGAGATGGCCTGTCACCGGGATCCGGAGACGTCTATACATGCCCTTCATGTACATGAATAATATTTCGCAATCTTATTTTATTACCATCAATTGTATTGAGTTCCATTTATATATATTGATCTCCTTTTTTAAATTAGATAGAACGCATGCGGGACTCTCTCCTAACGGTGGATCGCATCCGAGCAATTAAAGATGAATTTGCAGGATTCTTAGTTAGGGAGGTCATAGCTCCAACTGTTGCGTACCATCGGGAGTTCATATATGACATTATGTTTTGAAATAGATATGGTAAAGAGGATCGACTTTATATTGTAAACATGCATTACGTGTACTGTATTTCACGACTATGTATACATATTCATGACGATGTTTGTGATTTCTTGAATGATGTATGCATTGCAGATTTGAATGAATAACATAAAACCCTAAAACTTTGGCGCGGTACAGAAACGCTACTCCACCCTAAACCGCTGCCGCGGGAGAGAAACGGCCATTTTCTTTGCCGTGGCAGAGACCCTTTAATCCCGGTTCGTCTTATGAACCGGGACCAAAGGTCCTCCACCACGAGCCCCCTGGCCGCATCACATGGAGGACCCTTTAGTCCCGGTTTATATTTAAACCGGGACTAAAGGTAGAGGGCTTTAGTCCCGATTGTGCAGTCCCGGTTGCACAGCCGAGACTAAAGTCCCAAATGTACCGGAACTAAATCCATGTTTTCCGCTAGTGGTGGATGATCATAGAGAGTCCTCTTGTGAAGCTTGATCATCAGATGCCTCCCGATTCAATAATCATAGACCTACGGACTGTTTTTGGCTACAAAAGCACGTACGGACTAACGTGCAACAAATCTGTTGGTTCGGTTTGGATCTCTCTTTCCTGGGTGCTGTGCACAGGGTGAGTTCATAGGTGATTTCCGTACGTCGATTCAATAATCCTAGACATGCACTCATCTGCATGCGGAAAATTGTCTTGTCGCGAGTATCTGCGGAACCTCAAAGGCGAGGCCAATTGATTTTGTCTGAATTATATGAATTATTTATTTTAATTTTAGTTATTGTAAAACTATTCAATTATATTGTAAATTATGTATTGATGTGTTTTAAGCTTTAATTTGGTTTGTGTGTACCGAACAATGTTTAAGGGGCGCGGCTGGGTGCTCTTTATCTTCAATAACGGATGCTTCCAGCATTTCTCTGCGTCACGAGCACACATGTACAGTGAAAACAACTCTCGCCTCCTCTAACTATCTGTACTGTGTCCCACTTGTAAACATATTATTTGGGTGTTCACGCGATCAAAGTGCTGACCAGGACATATTCCTGCAGATATGAACATATTTCCATGGGTTTAAGGGGATCATGGTTTACCAAACGTAGATAAGCCAACCAGACGATGATGAGTGCTTAATCTGTCAATTATCCTGCCGGGCGCCGGCCGTACGTGGAGTGGGATTAGGTTAACCTGCAGCCAGTCTGCCTGATTACACGAATGTGCAGAACTAGGATTAGCTTAGTCAGCAGCCTAACAAGCCAAGAGGCACGTACACACTCTGTTCCTCGAACAGCACATGTGGCGTGCTATATCGCTTTCGGCTTGGCTAGCAGGCAAAAGGCGAGGTGATCCCTGTCGCCAAGTGTTCGTAATTAGCCGCACATCAAGTATACTATACTATCATCCCGTGCTAAAAAGAAAGAAGTATACTATCATCCGCGCCGACATCCATCATCACATGCAGACGAAATCAACGAAACTGCCGCGAAAGCACAATGGGTCGATGGATGCCACAGACCATGCAACTAGAGATAGTACTATAAGTCTATAACTCCGGTTGTATCATACGTCGATTATATATACTCAGTTATGTAACTGTTGATCAATTAACTTGTTGCTACCATGTTTTCTATCACTACAGGAAAACGTCAAGGTGCAGACGGCCAAAACATGTGCGGGCATTTTATCGGGGCTATCTGCATAGATCCCAAACAGGGCAGGCCGCGATAAGGCCATCGGCGCAGAAAAGTTTGTGTTGACCGGCACCGTCGGAAAAGAAAAAAGGTCATCGGCACAGGTCTAGACAGACCGTCAGCACAGAAAGACCGTTGGCACGGGGGCCTCCGCCGTGACAGTGAGCCAACAACGTTAGCAGCTCTATTCACCATCACATCGAGCCAATGCCGTTGAGCAGCTCTATTCACCCCGCACCCCTCCTCTAGTCGCATATACCATCCTTTCAGTTGTAAACTATTTAAATTAGTTTGGTTGCAATACATTATTGTTTTCCATCTGTATGCTGGTCAACTGGGTGAAATAGAAAAAAAAAGTAGGCGAAAGGCAAGCATATATGTTCGTGGGCCGATCCAAACGGATCAAAATGAACATATGACACATGCCACAAAAATTATACCATTTAAAACTTCGTTTAAATATGAATATAATGGTATATTTTTGTGGTATATATTTTACTTTTTTACCACATATGATTAAACATTTTTCTCGAAGTATGTATACCTTAATAAACTAGAATGGAGGGAGTACATTTGTTTGTTTGTATAAATACAAATATTGATAATTTATCTAAGAACGGAGTAAGTACTCCCTCTTTTACAAAATAGGATGCCTATAATATTTTGATAAAATCAAACTTCTTAAAGTTTGACCAACTATAAAAGGTGTTAACAATTATAATCACATATCAATATTTTTAGAACCAACATGAAAAATATTTTCATAATATGAGAATTTAAAATTATATATGTTGATAAAAAAATTACTAAAACTTTTTAAAATTTAATTTTAACTAAAAATTATAGGCATGCTAATTTGGGAAGGAGGAGGTACATACTAATCGGATAACAAACACTACAAGTGACAATTTGAATCATAGGGCAATCCGGGGTTTATGCTCTCTGGCTGCGTTGGGTGCCGAGCCTAGGTACTCACAGGGGCAAAGAGCAAGTGCTAATCGTGCGGCTCCCTTGGCTGAGCACCATGGTGTGCTTGGATTAGACTAACCACAATAGCATATATAGGTAGTATCATCCATGCTATGTTAGCAAATATCTAATGTGTTATAAAAAATTAATGAGGAAATATATAAGAGTGGTATCATAGTTAGATATGGTATTATAGCACGTAAAACTAGAAAATATAATGGCAAATATATCATATACATATATTTGCATTGAGATTCTAGAAAACACGTACCAAATACGATGAAACTGCCATAGTACCTTATGGTACTATGCATTATAGTGTTGGTATCATAAACTGGTTCATATGCATGATCTCTTGTATGGTACTTTTTATTGTGACTAATCTTAATGATTTTATTATCTTGGTACGCTTGACTTGTGTGACCACGCCATGTGTGCTTGTTGGCCTTTCTGGGTTAAATACACGCGTGTAAAAATACAAACATACTATATTCAATGTGAAAAACAATGTTGATCCTAGTTTTTGAAGGGAGAATAATGTTCCTATAGTTCCCAATAAACCAAGGCTAGTTCAACGATGGCTGCTCTGACTGACCCGCGATCGTGGATCCATGGAGCAGGGCCACCGTCTACTCCGCGCATAAACTAATGATGAGAAAAGTGACTATGTACGTCCCGTTCGTGCAATTGTTTAGTGGTGTCAGGTGCGTGCACTCGTGCAATAAGGCTGGTGCCAACGCACCGCCCGCCTCCCGCCCCGCCACGTCAGCTTTTGGCCCACTCTCACTCCACTCTCACCCCACTCTCACCACACGGTGCCAATGCACAGGCTATAGTGCCAGCTTTAGTTCTCTCTCCTCCACGTCAGCTTTTCTCTCTCTTCAACATGAGCATATCTTTGTTTACGTTACAACAATATAAATAATGCAAGGAAATTATTTTATTGAACTAAAATTGTTACCGATCATAACAAAAATTACATAAAAATCTGAAAAGATTACATAAAAATCTGAAAAAATTACATAATCTAGGAATAGTTGCAGTCGTCGGCGAAAGTAGCTCGGAGGATAGTTGCAGTCGTCGGCGAAGTAGTTCTCGAAGAGCCGATCGTGGGCACCCACACGATCACGCCTGATGAACTGTCGGCGGCGCCGACGTCTTGGCACCACCTCCTCGGCTTGCATCTCCTCCTCATACTCCTGCTGGAATGCAGCGATGAAATCACCATCCACTCCGTCGCTCGAACTGCTGCTGGATGAAGACATGGTGTAGAGTGGAGTGGAAATGGAGAGTGGAGGTGTGGAATGGCTGAAAACATATGGGGGTATTTATAGGGTTTTTTGAATCAGCAACGGCTAGCGTCGCGGCACGTCAGCTAGCCGTTGGGCACTGCCGCCCCACTCCCGCCCCGCTCCCGCCCACTCTCGCCCGCATCCAGCCCGCCTCCCGCCCGCCTAACGCCCCCTCTCGCCCGCCCTACCGCCCGCCTGCCTCCCGCCCAACCCCGCCATCGCGCCGCCCCGCCTCCCGCCCCTCTCCCGCCTCCCTCCCGCCGCCAACGCGGGCGCCAGCCGGGCGGGAGCGGGCGCTACCGCCGGGCGCCCCTCCCTCCCGTCCCGCCCGCCTCCAGCCCGCCTCCCGCCCCGCCCCGGGCGGTAGCGCCCCGGCTACCGCCCGCGTTGGCACCAGCCTAATACCTGCACGCCTCACGCTACGCTAACGGACACGCATCGCAGAGGTACGTACGTCGACACGTCTACGGACTGCTTGCATGCACGACTGCGTGCCTACTTGCGCTCTCAGCTAGGTAACGGCATGTCACGGCACACTACTTACCAGTGGGCAAGAGTGAAGCTTCTGTGCGGATGCGGGCGGTTGAAAAATGCGTATGCACTTAGATCCAGCGATCCGATACATAGTGACTGGATTGTGTGCAGACACATAAACGTGGCATAAATATGCGCTGAATTTGTGTATGCACGGACGCTGCGCGATCGCGCCGAGTGTCCTTGTATTTTAATCTAGTTCCGCAGGTCAGGGACAGCGAAATCGACCGCGTGGATTTGCTTTATATTCCTCTTCTTTGCTGCCCTAGTGCGACACCATCACCCCAACCCCACCCCGCGGCACCACCGTAGTACACGCCGTCTGTTCGGGCCTCCCCGCGCCGGAGAACGGGATTGGAGTTGGGTAGATTCTTGGCCACATTTGTCGCGTCTTTGGGAGCCAAACATTTGGCGGTTGCGCCGGCCGGCCTCGCCGCCCAAGATCTATTCAATCAATTGCGCCGGTAGATTACTCACTAGTGGAGACAGGGCCTTCGGTCCTGGCCCGTAACAGGCTCTAGTCCCGGTTGGCCAAATAATTAATATCTTTAAATCTATAAATTGCAATTGGATAAATAATATATGCTATATTATTAGAAAAATGTGAGGAATTTCAATATGAAATAATTATGTTTTTATTCATTTATTATTATTATCAAATAATATATGCATTATTCATTTAATATGGCCAAATAATTAATATCTTTAAATCTGTAAACCGTAATTGGACAAATAATATATGCTTTATTATTAGAAAATATGAGGAATTTGAATATGAAATAATTATTTTTTATTATTATTATCAAATAACATATGCATTATTCATATAATATGGCCAAATAATTAATATCTTTTAATCTGTAAACCGCAATTGGACAAATAATATCTTTAAATTTGTAAATCGCAATTGGAACGGCATCTTCTTCGGTTGTAGCGTGATGGTAGAGCGTCGGGTGCAGCCGTCGGTCCTGGGCGCAGGCAGATACTAGACCGACCACGGAGGAGGAGGGATGCTCGGTGCAGCTAAGGGCTCCTGCATCCAAAGGCATTTGGGCGCCTAGGAAGGCAATGGATATGTTATAGGTGGAGGGTAGACCAGAGCCGGCGCTGGCCACTAGTCCCATGGTGATGGAGGTGGACGTGGAGGTGGCGGCATGCACGAGACGTCCATGGCCATCCTTAGGGCCTCCTTCTTGGAGAGGCATGGACTAATATAATTTAGGTATACAAGGAACGTGCCCCAGGACTGAGTGAATGCAGAGATGTAAAATACACAAGGAAAAATGTCAGAAAAATGTCGCTAGGATTTCATACAAATATTGAAGACGATTTATAGAAAGACACATACACATGGTTCGATATATATTGAAGACGATTTATAGAAAGACGCATAGTTCATACACATAGTTCTTTAAATGTTGAGACGATCAACATGCCTATTGTAGCCAACTAGCTCCCAATAACTCCTAGCCATCTCGAAGCCCAGACGAGCGTCCAGAGCGGCATAGCGCACTTGCCCGTAGCTCAATGGAACATTGGCCCACCCAAATATCAGTTCATCTTCTTTTTCTTCCGCGGCGTCCTTCTTCTTCTACTTCTTCCTCTTCTTCTTCTCAAGATTTGTCCCAATGATAGAATTCGCCATATCATATAGACTCAGAATGGGATTTTTGGTGGGATTCGGGAGTATCTTCTGGAGGTCGAACGCGGAAGTAATATGAATATAGTAGGGACTTAGCATTTCGACATCCTTGCCGATAGCCGCGCCGCAGAATCTGATGCTCTCGTCCTGCAAGAACTCCGTGAGAACTTGTGGCACTTCATCAGCCCAACAAATCTGGAATACCAAATTCTCGGACGCCACCGAGAGTTGAAGGACCGCGGCGCGCTGATCACCCTCACGAGGGTTGGTGAACTCGCAGTCCAAGCCGACGCACTTGATTGGTGCATTGTCGAGATAGTCCCTCTTGATGGCGTGGATCCACTTCTCCACCCTTCTTGCACGGAGAGCGACGGTGATCTTCAAGGACATCCCTTTGGCCATGAGGTTGTATATCCGAGATCGAGGAGCCGGGTCGCGCGCGAGGTGTTCCATTGAGGCCGAAACATCGATGGAGAGAGAGGTTTTTTGTAGAGGAAATGATGGAGATGTGAAGAATGTGTGTGGCAATGGTGGAGAAGATGTGAGGCATATAAAGGAAAGGAAGATGAAGATGAACAGGCCAGCCACCCGGTGATCAATTCCCGTGGCTGGCCATCGGTGCCGGCGACCCAAATTCCCGTGGCCGTGCGGAGCGTGACGATCGATTTCCGCGTCAGCAATGGAGAGGACGATCGGTTTCCATGGGAACGAACCGTTCGACTTTATGTCCCGGCTCGTGTCACCAGCCGGGACTAAAGGTGGTGCCGGCAGGCGCAACGAGCCGCAAAACCCTTTAGTCCCGGTTTGGGATACAAACCGGGTCAAATGGGTCCTAACGAACCGGGACTTATCGGTGTCGTACGATTGGGAGGATTCGGGGCAACGTGGCCAGGCCTTTAGTCCCGGCCCAGGACGCGACCGGTACCAAAGGGGCCTGATGAATGTCTTGTTTTATACTACTGTTTAATTCATTTTTTGGGTGCTATTGTGGGCGACCGTTGATCTGCAGTTGATACCCACGCAGATGGACATGTCGAAGTCGCTCGAAATGTTCTGCAGTGAAGTAATTGACTCCTCTTCTGACGATGAGTCTGAACAGACAACGCAGAACATGGTTTCTGATGTGGCCTCCATCCCACACGAGCAGAATGCCAACCAAACACCGTTGCACCGGGGCTCTGTGAAGGGCCGCTAAAAAAACCTGCCAAGCAACAGAATGGAAGGCACCTTCGGCTCCACAAGGACTACTTCGACTGCACTGATCCGTTGTTCCTGGAAAAAATTGTTCCGTCAGCGGTACACGATATCAAGGGAGCTGTTCATTGTCATTCTATGGGGCGTCAAAGACTACGACCCGTACTTCACATGTGCGCTAGGTTTCACCTTATACCAAAAATGTTTCGCAGCTATTCGCAAGCCATCGTATGGAATGACTGCTGATATAATCGATGAGTATCTTCGAATGGGTGAGAGTACCTGCCTTGAAGCCATGTACCGGTTTTGCCGACCCGTGATTGACGTGTTCGGAGAATATTACTTGGGGAGCCAACAATTGAGGACACAAGGCGGTTTTTGTCTATCAACGAATCTAGAGGGTTCTCGGACATGATTGGCAACATAGATTACATGCAATGGGAGTGGAAGAACTATCCATTTGGATGGCAGGGTCAGTACAACATCCAAGTGGAGGGATGCACTGTCATTCTTGAAGCAGTGATATCTCAAGATTTATGAATTTGGCATCATTCTTTGGCATGTCCGGTTCCAACAATGACACAATGTGTTGCACAGCTCCCCCGTTTTCAACAGGCTTTTGGAAGGCAAAGCTCCTCAAGTGAGCTACGAGATCAATGGAAATGAATATAACAAGCCATATTATCTTGCTGATGTCATCTATCCTAACTGGACCACATAGGTGAAGACTGTTTGTAGTCCAAACACGAAAAAACAAAGAGGTTTGCCGCGATGCAAGAAGCTACCATGAAAGATGTGGAGCGGGGATTTGGTGTGCTCCAAGCTCGGTGAGCAATTGTTCGTCGCCCGGAAAGAACATGGTCGCTGAAGACCATGCATGAGGTGATGACCTGTTGCGTGATGATGCACAACATGATCATTGAGGACGGGCATCCTGATGGCCGCAAGGAGCACCTATGGTTTCCAGGGTGAGCTGGTTGTGCCAATCCCTGGGGCATCAACCTGGCAGCAATATCTGCATATGAATATTGAAGCCACTAACGAGAACATATCCAAACACCTACAAAAGGGTTTCATTAAGCATCAGTGGGCCTTGGCTATCCATGAAGACATTGCCTAGTTGTCAATATCACCTCATTTTCATGCAGAATTTTAAATATTTGGATGCAATAATCGAGTACTTTGAACCTGTTTATTTTGCTGTTTGAACATCCAAATTTTTGTCTCTGGACTAAATGCGTCGGTCTGTTGGGGGCACCCCCAAGCGCAAACGGACGGGCGGTAAAAAACAACCATTATAGTGTCCGTGGGCCAACGCAAACAGACGCATGCAACCACTTTCGGCGTCCGATATGCGTCGCCCCATTGGAGATGCCCTTAGCGGCGCCGAAAGGAGCCGCCACACACACGTTGTGCATCGTGCGCATGCATGCGGCCGCCTCTTTTATCCTCTTGTTAGTTCTTCTTCCTTCTTCCCTTGCTCGCGTTGGAAATAGAGACAGCTCCAGTGCCATCGAGATTCTCCTCCTCCCCATCGACCGCCCACCCGAAGCCGGCCTAACCACCTTCTCTTGCCACTCGTGGCCGTCTTCGTTGCCGAGACACCTCGCCGTCCCTACGCTTCCCAAACCGCCACCTCTGCCGGTTCACCGCCCTCGGTTGACCATCCCTCTAACCCTCCCCTCCCTCAACGCCGACGAGACTCCCATTGTCACCCCTATCCCTAAGTCCATCCAACCACCCTCACCCCTAATTTTAGCGGCCACCCCCACTAGTGCAACCCCAACCCTAAGTTGCAGAGATCATCAGCCACCGCGCTCCAGCCTCGCCGGATCCTTCTCTGCCGCAGCTCCCTGCCGGCTGCTGCGGCTTCATCGTTGCCGGCTCGTCACCCCTAAGATCGTTGGCAGGTCGCGAGGAAGAGAGGAAGACATGACCCCACTCTAATGGGCCCAGCCCACCACGGCACACACGCTTAGGAGGGTACGCGGCATCGATGATCGGCGCCACTATGGGCGGTGTATAGGGATTTCCATTACTATCGGCAAGGATTGTGGTGCCAGTAAACAAGCAATTCGGGTGGTCTGCCTTGCATCGAAGATGGAGGCCCGGAAACCCAAGATAAAGGCTGGAGCTAAAGCGATCGTGCATGTCAAGTAGGTGACGGAAACAAGGGATCGACATCGATGATTATATGTCTAAACCAAAATCGAGTAGTGCTCGTCTCACTCCCCTTCCCCTCTCCGATGAACTAGTTGTTCCTCTAGATTCCATCCTTGTGGCGTGACCCCGAAGTTTGTGACTGGTCGAATTCCTACTTCCTTGTATCGTCAGTAAGGTCGTAAGTAACATATGCTATGAAATCCGTTGTCCTGAGACACGCTTTCCCAAAACTTTCCAAGAAAAATCTTCACCCAAATCAACCCCAAGCAGTCCATGGATCAGGGCAAGGCGGCGAATCGAGTATCGACATGGGGTTGTTGGGCTCTCCTGTAAAATCCCACATCTGTCTCGAGCTCGCGACCTGTGGCGGAGTAGTTGCACACATCCGAGGAGATTTCAGGTGCAGTGTCACGGTAAGAGGAGCGATTGCTCATTGATCTCCCGTGAGTGTTGAAATCCTGGCTCAATGGTGATAACGTGTGCTAGCAGCGGCGTAGCCTCTTGTTGGTGGTTTACCATAGCTTCAACTGTGGTTGTGTGTGAGCAAGCAAACTGCGTCCTCATGGAGAAGGATATCGCAGAGCTCAAGGACCAAGGGGCGCTGATGGCGGAATCGATCAAGGCCATGAATGACACCTTACATGGCCTATCAACATGGATGTCGTAGGTGGATACGTCCATCACCACCATCCATAAATCCATCAATGTGGTGGCAAACCACATTATAATGTTGGAGGAGGCACGACCACCTGATGATGACCACACGCCTCGGCTTGATGGACACCGCTAGAGAACCAACACTCAGGTTACAGATTGGATGCCATCCGTGCACCGTTTCACATCCTGCACTACATGAAAACGGTTATATGCCGACGGCCACCAGCCGTCGGCGTACATAAGCAAACCGTCGGCATACTGTTGTGCCGACGGTGGCCGTCGGCGTATCTCCGGTTGGCGTAGCGGATCTGGCCGTCGGCGCATCTCCAACCGTCGGCGTATACTCCATGCCGACGGTTTTTCTTCGGCCGTAGGCCCAGCTCAACAGTCGGCGTCGCATTTTCACGGAGACGGCCGTCTGACGGCGTCGGTGATACGCCGACGGCCGGACCGTCGGCACGACGGACGCACGTGGCGTTACCTGGGACACCCTCCTACGTTGCCTCTACGCCGACGGTCGTGGCCGTCGGCTCCTCTGTGGCACATGGCGTCACCTGCGCACGCCGGCGTGCTCGCCGACTGTCGTGATACGCCGACGGCCCGTCCGTCGGCATACCACCAGCACCCTGGAGCATATTCGTAACTATGCCGACGGTGCACCCGTCCGCCAACGCGTGAAACGGAAAACATTTAGCACATAAAATGACACGTCCTAGACCTAAAAACATTTTTCCCTCCATTTATTGAGCGAAGGAAAGTGTGGCCCTGCTGTCCACAACTGGCGCGTGGTTGACGTGGGAGGTAGAGATCTCTGTGGTGTAGCTTTTCTTCGTTCCCCGGCAACGGTGCTAGAAAATAGCTTGATGTATACGCACGCTTCTATTTCTGTAGAAAGTGTTGGGCCTCCAAGAGCAGAGGTTTGTAGAACAGCAGCAAGTTTCCCTTAAGTGAATCACCCAAGGTTTATCGAACTCAGGGAGGTAGAGGTCAAAGATATCCCTCTCAAGCAACCCTGCAATTACGATACAAGAAGTCTCTTGTGTCCCCAACACACCTAATAAACTTGTCAGATGTATAGGTGCACTAGTTCGGCGAAGAGATAGTGAAATGCAAGTGATATGGATGTATATGAGCGGTAATAACAATCTGAATAAAATATGGCAGCGAGTAAACATGCAGCAGAACTTGATGGAAACGGTGTTTCGATGCTTAGAAACAAGGCCTAGGGATCATACTTTCACTAGTGGACACTCTCAACATTGCAATCATAAAGGAATATAAATAAGCACTTCACTATGCTATTCTGAATTACTCTCTGGCAAGATAACGAACACTAATTCATCATGTAGGCAAACCTTAAAGATGTATTCTCATGTACTAATAAACACCCCACGCTGTCACTGTGAGCATTCATAGGAGGTACTAACACACCACAATTTCATAGAGACATCCAACTCAAATCATAACTCAGTGAACAAGTATTCTGTGAAATATAGCCTAAGAGACCCACACGGTGCACACACTGTCACCTTTACACACGTGTGACAAGGAGTCTCCGGAGATCACATAAGTAAAATCCACTTGAATAGCATAACGACATCTAGATTACAAAGCTCATCATATGGATCTCAATCATGCAAAGCAACTCATGAGATCATTGTATTGAAGTACATGGGAGAGAGATTAACCACATAGCTACCGGTACAGCCCTTAGCCTCGGAGGAGAACTACTTCCTCCTCATCATAGGAGACAGCAGCGGTGATGAAGATGGCGGTGGTTTCGATGGAGATGCCTTCCGGGGGCACTTCCCCGTCCCGGCGGCGTGCCGGAACAGAGACTTCTGTCCACCAGATCTTGGTTTCACGATGGCGGTGGCTCTGGAAGGTTTCTCGTACCGTGGCTTTTCCGTATCGAAGTTTTAGGTCACGAGGACTTAAATAGGCGAAGAGTCGGAGTCGGAGGGGGCCTGGGGGTCCCACACAATAGGGGGGCGCCCCCCCTCTGGCCGCGCCGCCACCATGTGTGGAGGCCCTGGGCCTCCCCTCTGGTCCCTCTTCGGTGTTCTGGAAGCTTCGTGGAATTATAAGATCGTGGGCCTTGATTTCGTCCAATTCCGAGAATATTTTCTTACTAGGATTTCTGAAACCAAAAACAACAGAAAACAGGAACTGGCACTTCGGCATCTTGTCAATAGGTTAGTTCCGGAAAATGCATAAAAATGATGTAAAGTGTGTATAAAACATATGAGTATCATCATAAAAGTAGCATGGAACATAAGAAATTATAGATACGTTTGAGACGTATCAAGCATCCCCAAGCTTAGTTCCTACTCGCCCTTGAGTAGGTAAACGATAACAAGGATAATTTCTGAAGTGACATGCTATCATAATCTTGATCAATACTATTGTAAAGCATATGAGATGAATGCAGCGATTCGAAGCAATGGTGAAGACAATAGGTAAACAACTGAATCATATAGCAAAGGCTTTTCATGAATAGTACTTTCAAGACAAGCATCAATAAGACTTGCATAAGAGTTACTCATAAAGCAATAAATTCTTAGTAGAAAGCTTTGAAGCAACACAAAGGAAGATATAAGTTTTAGCAGTTGCTTTGAACTTCAACATAACAAGTGCAATAGGTAAACATGTAAGAATCAATGCACACAGTTGATACAAGTGTTTGCTTCTAAGATAGAAAGAAGTAGGTAAACTGACTCAACAATAAAGTAGAAGAATGGCCCTTCGCAGAAGGAAGCATGGATTACTATTTTTGTGCTAGAGCTTTTCATTTTGAAAACATAGAAACAATTTTGTCAACGGTAGTAATAAATCATATGTGTTATGTATAAGATATCCTATAAGTTGCAAGCCTCATGCATAGTTTACCAACAGTTCTCGCACCTTGTCCTAATTAGCTTGGATTTACATGGATTATCATTGCATAACATATGTTTCAACCAAGTGTCACAAAGGGGTACCTCTATGCCGCCTGTACAAAGGTCTAAGGAGAAAGTTCGCATTGGATTTCTCGCTTTTAATTATTCTCAACTTAGACATCCATACCGGGACAACATAGACAACAAATAATGGACTCCTCTTTAATGCATAAGCATTCAACAACAGATAATATTCTCATAGGAGATTGAGGATTAATTGTCCAAACTGAAACTTCCACCATGATTCATGGTTTTAGTTAGCGGCCCAATGTTCTTCTCTACAATATGCATACTCAAACCATTTGATCATGAAAATCACCCTTACTTCAGACAAGACGAACATGCATAGAAACTCACATGATATTCAACAAAGGTAAAAGTTTATGGCGTCCACAGAAACATTGTTACCGCACAACAAGCAACTTATTAAGAAATAAGATACATAAGTACATATTCTTCACCACAATAGTTTTTAAGGCTATTTTCCCATGAGCTATATATTGCAAAGGCAAAGAATAGAATTTTAAAGGTAGTACTCAAGTAATTTACTTTGGAATGTGATACGTCTCCAACGTATCGATAATTTCTTATGTTCCATGCCACATTATTGATGATATCTACATGTTTTATGCACACTTTATGTCATATTCGTGCATTTTCTGGAACTAACCTATTAACAAGATGCCGAAGAGGCGATTCGTTGTTCTCGCTGTTTTTAGTTTCAGAAATCCTAGTAACGAAATATTCTCGGAATTGGACGAAATCAAGACCCAGGGTCCTATTTTGCCACGAAGCTTCCAGAAGACCGAAGAGGAGTCGAAGTGGGGCCACGAGGGGCCACCACTATAGGGCGGCGCGGCCCAGGTCTTGGCCGCGCCGACCTGTAGTGTGGGGCCCCCGTGTGGCCCCCCACGTTGCCCTTCCGCCTACTTAAAGCCTCCGTCGCGAAACCCACGATGCGAAGAACCACGATACGGAAAACCTTCCGGAGACGCCGCCGTCGCCAATCCCATCTCGGGGGATTCGGAGATCTCCTCCGGCACCCTCGTCGGAGAGGGGATTCATCTCCCGGAGGACTCTACACCGCCATGGTCGCCTCCGGAGTGATGAGTGAGTAGTTCACCCCTGGACTATGGGTCCATAGCAGTAGCTAGATGGTTGTCTTCTCCTCATTGTGCTTCATTGTTGGATCTTGTGAGCTGCTTAACATGATCAAGATCATCTATCTGTAATACTCTATGTTGTGTTTGTCGGGATCCGATGGATAGAGAATACCATGTTATGTTAATTATCAAGTTATTACATATGTGTTGTTTATGATCTTGCATGCTCTCCGTTATTAGTAGAGGCTCTGGCCAAGTGTTTGCTCTTAACTCCAAGAGGGAGTATTTATGCTCGATAGTGGGTTCATGCCTACATTGACACACGGGACAGTGACAGAAAGTTCTAAGGTTGTGTTGTGCTGTTGCCACTAGGGATAAAACATTGATGCTATGTCCGAGGATGTAGTTATTGATTACATTACGCACCATACTTAATGCAATTGTCTATTGTTAGCAACTTAATACTGGAGGGGTTCGGATGATAACCTGAAGGTGGACTTTTTAGGCATAGATGCAGTTGGATGGCGGTCTATGTACTTTGTCGTAATGCCCAATTAAATCTCACTATACTTATCATGACATGTATGTGCATTGTTATGCTCTCTCTATTTGTCAATTGCCCGACTGTAATTTGTTCACCCAACATGCTTTTATCTTATGGGAGAGACACCTCTAGTGAACTGTGGACCCCGGTCCATTCTTTAATACTTGAAATACAAATCTGCTGCAATACTTGTTTCTACTGTTTTCTCTGCAAACAATCATCTTCCACACAATACGATTAATCCTTTGTTACAGCAAGCCGGTGAGATTGACAACCTCATCTGTTTCGTTGGGGCAAAGTACTTTGGATTGTGTTGTGCGGGTTCCACATTGGCGCCGGAATCCCCGGTGTTGCGCCGCACTACATCCCGCCGCCATCAACCTTCAACGTGCTTCTTGGCTCCTCCTGGTTCGATAAACCTTGGTTTCTTTACTGAGGGAAAACTTGTCGCTGTGCGCATCATACCTTCCTCTTGGGGTTCCCAACGAACGTGTGAGTTACACGCCATCAAGCTCTTTTTCTGGCGCCGTTGCCGGGGAGATCAAGACACGCTGCAAGGGGAGTCTCCACTTCTCAATCTCTTTACTTTGTTTATCTTGCTTTATTTTATTTACTACTTTGTTTGCTGCATTATATCAAAACACAAAAAAAATTAGTTGCTAGTTTTACTTTATTTACTGTCTTGTTTGCTATATCGAAAACACACAAAAAATTAGTTTACTTGCATTTACTTTATCTAGTTTGCTTTATTTACTACTGCTAAAATGGCCAACCCTGAAAATACTAAGTTGTGTGACTTCACTAGCACAAATAATAATGATTTCCTATGCACACCTATTGCTCCACCTGCTACTACAGCGGAATTCTTTGAAATTAAACCCGCTTTACTTAATCTTGTTATGCGAGAGCAATTTTCCGGTGTTAGTTCCGATGATGCTTGCTGCCCATCTCAATAATTTTGTTGAACTATGTGAAATGCAAAAGTATAAAGATGTAGATGGTGACATAATAAAATTAAAATTGTTTCCTTTCTCATTAAGAGGAAGAGCTAAAGATTGGTTGCTATCTCTGCCTAAGAATAGTATTGATTCCTGGACTAAATGCAAGGATGCTTTTATTGGTAGATATTATCCCCCTGCTAAAATTATATCTTTGAGGAGTAGCATAATGAATTTTAAACAATTGGATAATGAACATGTTGCTCAAGCTTGGGAAAGAATGAAATCTTTGGTTAAAAATTGCCCAACCCATGGATCGACTACTTGGATGATCATCCAAACCTTCTATGCGAGGACTAAATTTTTCTTCACGGAATTTATTGGATTCAGCTGCTGGAGGTACCTTTATGTCCATCACTCTTGGTGAAGCAACAAAGCTCCTTGATAATATGATGGTTAATTACTCTGAATGGCACACGGAAAGAGCTCCACAAGGTAAGAAGGTAAATTCCGTTGAAGAATCCTCTTCCTTGAATGATAAGGTTGATGCTATTATGTCTATACTTGCGAATGATAGGACTAATGTTGATCCTAATAATGTTCCATTAGCTTCATTGGTTGCCCAAGAAGAACATGTTGATGTAAACTTCATTAAAAATAATAATTTCAACAACAATGCTTATCGGAACAATTCTAGTAATAACTATAGGCCATATCCTTATAATAATGGTAACGGTTATGCTAATTCTTATGGGAATTCTTACAACAATAATAGTAATACACCCCCTGGACTTGAAGCTATGCTTAAATAATTTATTAGTACACAAACTGCCTTTAACAAATCTGTTGAGGAAAAGCTCAATAAAATTGATATTCTTGCTTCTAAGGTTGATAGTCTTGCCTCTGATGTTGATCTTTTGAAATCGAAAGTTATGCCTAATAGGGATATTGAAAATAAAATTGTCACTACAGAAAATGCCATCCAAGTTAGAATTAATGAGAATATAAGATTAATGGCTGAACTGCGTGCTAGGTGGGATAGAGAAGAAAATGAAAAACTAGCTAAAGAGAAAAATGTAGCAAAAGTTTGGACTATTACCACCACTAGCAATGCTAATGATTCACATGTTGCTGCACCCCCTACTATCAATGGTAAAATAATTGGTGTTGGCAATGTTTCTACTCCTAGTGCAAAGCGCGCAAAATTACCTGAAACTGCTAAAACTGCTGAAACTGCCTGTGATAAAACTGCTGAAATTTTTTCCAACCTTGGGAATGATAATCCCATTGCTTTACATTGTAATGATTTAGATTTTGATGATTGCCACATCTCTGAAGTTATAAAGTTCTTACAAAAACTTGCTAAGAGTCCCAATGCTAGCACTGTAAACTTGGCTTTCACAAAACATATTACAAATGCTCTCATAAAAGCTAGAGAAGAGAAACTAAAACTTGAAACTTCTATTCCTAGAAAGCTAGAGGATGGTTGGGAGCCCATCATTAAAATGAGAGTCAAAGATTTTGATTGTAATGCTTTATGTGATCTTGGTGCAAGTATTTCTGTTATGCCTAAGAAAGTCTATGATATGCTTGACTTGCCATCAATGAAAAACTGTTATCTGGATGTTAAATTTCGCTGATAATGCTAAAAAGAAACCTTTGGGGATGATACGTCTCCGACGTATCGATAATTTCTTATGTTCCATGCCATATTATTGATGATACCTACATGTTTTATGCACACTTTATGTCATATTCATGCATTTTCTGGAACTAACCAATTAACAAGATGCCGAAGTGCCAGTTGATGTTTTCTGCTGTTTTTGGTTTCAGAAATCCTAGTAACGAAATATTCTCGGAATTGGACGAAACGAAGACCCAGGGGCCTATTTTGCCACGAACCTTCCAGAAGACCGAAGATCATACGAAGTGGGGCCACGAGGTGGCCAAACCACAAGGCGGGGCGGCCAAGGAGGGGCCCGCGCCGCCCTGTGGTGTGGGCCCCTCGTCAGCCCCCCGACTCTGCCCTTCCGCCTACTTAAAGCCTCCATCGCGAAACCCCTGATGCGGAAAAACCACGATACGGAAAACCTTCCAGAGACGCCGCCGCCGCCGATCCCATCTCGGGGGATTACGGAGATCTCCTCCGGCACCCTGCCGGAGAGGGGATTCATCTCCCGAAGGACTCTACACCGCCATGGTCGCCTCCGGAGTGATGAGTGAGTAGTTCACCCCTGGACTATGGGTCCATAGCAGTAGCTAGATGGTTGTCTTCTCCTCATTGTGCTTCATTGTTGGATCTTGTGAGCTGCCTAACATGATCAAGATCATCTATCCGTAATACTCTATGTTGTGTTTGTCGGGATCCGATGGATAGAGAATACCATGTTATGTTAATTATCAAGTTATTGCATATGTGTTGTTTATGATCTTGCATGCTCTCCGTTATTAGTAGAGGCTCTGGCCAAGTTGATGCTAGTAACTCCAAGAGGGAGTATTTATGCTCGATAGTGGGTTCATGCCGCATTGACACCGGGACGAGTGACGAAAGTTCTAAGGTTGTGTTGTGCTTGTTGCCACTAGGGATAAAACATTGATGCTATGTCCGAGGATGTAGTTATTGATTACATTACGCACCATACTTAATGCAATTGTCTGTTGTTAGCAACTTAATACTTGAAGGGGTTCGGACGATAACCTGAAGGTGGACTTTTTAGGCATAGATGCAGTTGGATGGCGGTCTATGTACTTTGACGTAATGCCCAATTAAATCTCACTATACTTATCATGACATGTATGTGCATTGTTATGCCCTCTCTATTTGCCAATTGCCCGATCTGTAATTTGTTCACCCAACATGCTTTTATCTTATGGGAGAGACACCTCTAGTGAGCTGTGGACCCCGGTCCATTCTTTTAATACTTGAAATACAAATCTGTTGCAATACTTGTTTTCTTGTTTTCTCTGCAAACAATCATCTTCCACACAATTCGGTTAATCCTTTGTTACAGCAAGCCGGTGAGATTGACAACCTCACTGTTTCGTTGGGGCAAAGTACTTTGGTTGTGTTGTGCAGGTTCCACGTTGGCGCCGGAATCCCTGGTGTTGCGCCGCACTACATCCCGCCGCCATCAACCTTCAACGTGCTTCTTGGCTCCTCCTGGTTTGATAAACCTTGGTTTCTTTCTGAGGGAAAACTTGCTGCTGTGCGCATCATACCTTCCTCTTGGGGTTGCCCAACGAACGTGTGAAATACACGCCATCAAGCATATTTTCTAGCGCCGTTGCCGGGGAACTGAAGAAAAGCTACACCACAAAGATTTCTAACTCCCACGTCAACTACGCACCGAGCATATTTTACGGCGCCGTTGCGGGGAGATCAAGACACGCTGCAAGGGAGTCTCCACTTCTCAATCTCTTTACTTTGTTTTTGTCTTGCTTTATTTTATTTACTACTTTGTTTGCTGCATTATATCAAAACACAAAAAAATTAGTTGCTAGCTTTACTTTATTTACTTGTCTTGTTTGCTATATCAAAAACACAAAAAAATTAGTTACTTGCATTTACTTTATCTAGTTTGTTTTATTTACTACTTGCTAAAATGGCCAACCCTGAAAATACTAAGTTGTGTGACTTCACTAGCACAAATAATAATGATTTCTTATGCACACCTATTGCTCCACCTGCTACTACAGCGGAATTCTTTGAAATTAAACCTCGCTTTACTTGAGTCTTGTCATGAGAGAGCAATTTTTCGGTGTTAGTTACGATGATGCTTGCTGCCCATCTCAATAATTTTGTTGAATTGTGTGAAATGCAAAAATATAAAGATGTAGATGGTGACATTATAAAATTAAAATTGTTTCCTTTCTCATTAAGAGGAAGAGCTAAAGATTGGTTGCTATCTCCGCCTAAGAATAGTATTGATTCCTGGACTAAATGCAAGGATGCTTTTATTGGTAGATATTATCCCACTTGCTAAAATTATATCTTTGAGGAGTAGCATAATGAATTTTAAACAATTGGATAATGAACATGTTGCTCAATCTTGGGAAAGAATGAAATCTCTGGTTAAAAATTGCCCAACCCATGGACTGACTACTTGGATGATCATCCAAACTTTCTATGCAGGACTAAATTTTTCTTCGCGGAATTTATTGGATTCAGCTGCTGGAGGTACCTTTATGTCCATCACTCTTGGTGAAGCAACAAAGCTCCTTGATAATATGATGATTAATTATTCTGAATGGCACACGGAAAGAGCTCCACAAGGTAAGAAGGTAAATTCTGTTGAAGAATCCTCTTCCTTGAATGATAAGATTGATGCTATTATGTCTATGCTTGTTAATGGTAGGACTAATGTTGATACTAATAATGTTCCGTTAGCTTCATTGCTTGCTCAAAATTCTAGGCCATATCCTGCTAATGGTAATTCTTATGGTAGATATGTTTCACCTAATGAGGAAAAGATGTTAGAAATTGAAAGATCCACCAAGAGCTTTATGCAATCACAATATGAGCAAAATAAATTGTTTACTAAAACTATGAATGAGCAATCTACCTTGTTGAAGAATATAGGAAATCAACTTGAAAATTTGAATATGGAGATTTATGGGTTGCAAACTAAACTTGCAAATGCTGAAGACCGAATCTCATACATGTCTGCGTCACAATCTTCTTTAATTAATAAAATGGCTGCTAAACCTGAGGATATTGAAAATAAAATTGTTACTACAGCAAATGCCATCCAAGTTAGAATTAATGAGAATATAAGATTAATGGCTGAACTGCGTGCTAGGTGGGATAGAGAAGAAAATGAAAAACTAGCTAAAAAGGAAAATGTAGCTAAAGTTTGGACTATTACCACCACTAGCAATGCTAATTCTTCACATGTTGCTGCACCTCCTACTATCAATGGTAAAATAATTGGTGTTGGCAATGCTTCTACTCCTAGTGCAAAGCGCGCAAAATTACTCGAAGCTGCTAAAGCTGCTGAAACCGCTCGTGATAAAACTGCTGAAATTTTTTCCAACCTTGGGGATGATAATCCCATTGCTTTAAATTGTAATGATTTAGATTTTGATGATTGCCACATCTCTGAAGTTATAAAGTTCTTACAAAAACTTGCTAAGAGCATCTCCAATCGCGTCCCCAAAACCATCCCCCAAAGCGATTTGGGGCACGCCGGACAAAAAAAGCGTTCCAGCCGCGTCCCCCAAAGCCCTTTTTTGTCCGGCGCGCCCCAATACGGTGTCCGGCGCCCCGAGCCCGTCCCCGTCCCACGGGGACGCACCGGGGACGCCGGACACTAGCAAGCGAGGCGGGCTCCCACATGTCGGCGACTATTTGCATAAACCGTTGGTTCGCGCCTCTTTCTCGTCGCTCCTTCCTTCCCGCGCCTCCCACCCCACCGCCGCCGCTGGATTTCCCGGCCGTTTGGGCGTCCGATCTGTGCTGCGAGTCAGCACCGTTGTCGCGGCCGGGGCTCCCGCCGGTCGTGCCGCCGCCGCCGCGTCGCCGGCGCCTCCCGAACGCGCCGTCAAATCCGCCCCACCTCCGCGCACGAAGGTGCTCGACGACTTGCCGGGTAGGCGCGATTGGTCGCTGTTTGTTGCGTCGTCCGCCTCGGCGCAATTTTAACCATTGATTTTGCTTTAGCCATGGACAGCGACGATGAGATGGTTGCCCTGCTGTTGGAGGACGAGCAAGCGTTCGACGACGACCTGCGGGAGCATTTGCCGATCATCGCGTCCCTCCGGGACATGCTTGACGCCGAGGCGGAGAAGAGGAAGAGGCCGCGCCGCGGGGATCAAGGCCGGGAAGAAGGAAGTCGAAGCCCCGGCGAGAGGATGGAGGGGCATGCCATCGCTGCACAACGACTACTTCGCCGACGGGGCAACACATGCCGACAATTTTCGGCGCCGGTACAGGATGAGCAAGGGCCTGTTCATGAATATCCTCCACGGCGTTCGAGAGTTCGACCCCTACTTCAAGCTCAAGCTCGACGCCGTAGGCGTTCTCGGGTTCTCATCCATTCGAAGTGCACCGCCGGCATGAGGATGCTTGCATACGGAGCACCTGCCGATACACGGGACGACTACCTTCGCATGAGTGAGTCTACTGCCATTGAGTGCATGTACAAGTTTTGCCGAGCTGTGGTGGGAAAGTTTGGCAAATACTACTTGAGAGGGCCAACTGAGGAAGAGACTGCAAGGATCATGGCACAAAATGTTGCCAGAGGATTTCCTGTGGATTTGGCATTCTTTCTTTGGCATGGCGGGATCACACAATGACATCAACGTGTTGCAGCGGTCTCCGGTGTTCAGCAGACTAGTGGAAGGGCATGCTCCACCATGCAACTATGAGATCAATGGCCACCAATATACCAAAGGCTATTATCTAGCCGATGGTATATATCCAAAATGGGCCACTTTTGTCAAAACAATCTCGAATCCATTAGGTCGAAGAATTCTCACTTTACTACACGACGGGAGGCTTGCGGGAAGGATGTCGAGCGGGCATTTGGTGTGCTTCAAGCACAATTTGCCATTGTCCGGTACCACTGCTCTAAGCTGGTCTCACGACCAAATGTGGGAGGTGATGCGAGGCTTGTGTGATCATGCACAACATGATCATCGAGGATGACCGCAAGAATCATGTTAGGTCACATGTTGGTCCCTATGAGTGTCAAGGACCTCTCGCGGAGGTTGATCATGAGGTGCCTGCAGATTTTGCTGATTTTGTGGTCATGCACGCGAGAGATCCGTGACAGCAATGTGCATGAGCAACTTCAAGCTGATCTCGTTGAGCATTTGTGGAGGATCAAAGGAAATACCGTGGCACCTTGATGTATCATCTAGCCCTTTTTATTATATTTGATTACTTGTTTTATTGTTTGTTGTAATTTAATTTGAAAACAATCCTCGAAAACATTTTTTTCATATGCTACATTTGATATAAATGGTTTATGTGTTAAAAAAATTATTTTAAATGTTTGGGGGCGGCGTTTGGGGGACGCGGCTGGGGAGCGACGTCCCCCAAACGCGGCACGAACAAAACACGTCCCCCAAACGCTCAATCCGGCGCGCTTTGGGGGACGGTTTGGGGGACGCGACTGGAGATGCTCTAAGAGTCCCAATGCTAGTGCTATAAACTTGGCTTTCACAAAACATATTACAAATGCTCTCATAAAAGCTAGAGAAGAGAAACTAAAACTTGAAACTTCTATTCCTAGAAAGCTAGAGGATGGTTGGGAGCCCATCATTAAAATGAGGGTCAAAGATTTTGATTGTAATGCTTTATGTGATCTTGGTGCAAGTATTTCTGTTATGCCTAAAAAAGTCTATGATATGCTTGACTTGCCACCATTGAAAAACTGTTATTTGGATGTTAATCTCGCTGATAATGCTAAAAAGAAACCTTTGGGGAAAGTTGATAATGTTCATATTATGGTTAACAATAACCTTGTCCCCGTTGATTTTGTTTTCTTGGATATTGAATGCAATGCATCTTGCCCCATTATATTGGGAAGACCTTTTCTTCGAACCGTTGGTGCTACTATTGATATGAAGGAAGGTAATATTAAATATCAATTTCCTCTCAAGAAAGGTATGGAACACTTCCCTAGAAAGAGAATGAAGTTACCTTATGATTCTATTATTAGAACAAATTATGATGTTGATGCTTCGTCTCTTGATGTTACTTGAGTTACACTTTCGCGCCTAGCTGAAAGGCGTTAAGAAAGCGCTTATGGGAGACAACCCATGTTTTTACTACAGTATTTTTGTTTTATATTTGAGTCTTGGAAGTTGTTTACTACTGTAGCAACCTCTCCTTATCTTAGTTTTGAGTTTTGTTGTGCCAAGTAAAGTCTTTGATAGAAAAGTAAGTACTAGATTTGGATTACTGCGCAGTTCCAGATTTCTTTGCTGTCACGAATCTGGGTCTACCTCCCTGTAGGTAGCTCAGAAAATTAAGCCAATTTACGTGCATGATCCTCAGATATGTACGCAACTTTAATTCAATTTGGGCATTTTCATTTGAGCAAGTCTGGTGGCCTAATAAAATCCATCTTTACGGACTGTTCTGTTTTGACAGATTCTGCCTTTTTATTTCGCATTGCCTCTTTTGCTATGTTGGATGAATTTTTTGATCCATTAATGTCCAGTAGCTTTATGCAATGTCCAGAAGTGTTAAGAATGATTGTGTCACCTCTGAACATGTGAATTTTTATTATGCACTAACCTTCTAATGAGTTGTTTCGAGTTTGGTGTGGAGGAAGTTTTCAAGGATCAAGAGAGGAGTATGATGCAATATGATCAAGGAGAGTGAAAGCTCTAAGCTTGGGGATGCCCCGGTGGTTCACCCCTGCATATTATAAGAAGACTCAAGCGTCTAAGCTTGTGGATGCCCAAGGCATCCCCTTCTTCATCGACAACATTATCAGGTTCCTCCCCTGAAACTATATTTTTATTCCGTCACATCTTATGCACTTTGCTTGGAGCGTCGTTTTGTTTTTGTTTTTGTTTTGTTTGATTAAAATGGATCCTAGCATTCACTTTATGGGAGAGAGACACGCTCCGCTGTAGCATATGGACAAGTATGTCCTTAGGCTCTACTCATAGTATTCATGGCGAAGTTTCTTCTTCGTTAAATTGTTATATGGTTGGAATTGGAAAATGCTACATGTAGTAATTCTAAAATGTCTTGGATAATTTGATACTTGGCAATTGTTGTGCTCATGTTTAAGCTCTTGCATCATATAATTTGCACCCATTAATGAAGAAACACTTAGAGCTTGCTAATTTGGTTTGCATATTTGGTTTCTCTAGAGTCTAGATAATATCTAGTATTGAGTTTTGAACAACAAGGAAGACGGTGTAGAGTCTTATGATGTTTACAATATGTCTTTTATGTGAGTTTTGCTGCACCGTTCATCCTTGTGTTTGTTTCAAATAACCTTGCTAGCCTAAACCTTGTATCGAGAGGGAATACTTCTCATGCATCCAAATACTTGAGCCAACCATTATGCCATTTGTGTCCACCATACCTACCTACTACATGGTATTTATCCGCCATTCCAAAGTAAATTGCTTGAGTGCTACCTTTAAAATTCCATCATTCACCTTTGCAATATATAGCTCATGGGACAAATGGCTTAAAAACTATTGTGGTATTGAATATGTACTTATGCACTTTATCTCTTATTAAGTTGCTTGTTGTGCGATAACCATGCTTCTGGGGACGCCATCAACTATTCTTTGTTGAATACCATGTGAGTTGCTATGCATGTCCGTCTTGTCCGAAGTAAGAGAGATCTACCACCTTAATGGTTGGAGCATGCATATTGTTAGAGAAGAACATTGGGCCGCTAACTAAAGCCATGAATCATGGTGGAAGTTTCAGTTTTGGACACATATCCTCAATCTCATATGAGAATAATAATTGTTGCCACATGCTTATGCATTAAAGAGGAGTCCATTATCTGTTGTCCATGTTGTCCCGGTATGGATGTCTAAGTTGAGAATAATCAAAAGCGAGAAATCCAAAATGCGTGCTTTCTCCTTAGACCTTTGTACAGGCGGCATGGAGTTACCCCATTGTGACACTTAGTTAAAACATGTGCATTGCAAAGATCCGGTAGTCCAAGCTAATTAGGACAAGGTGCGGGCACTATTAGTATACTATGCATGATGCTTGCAACTTGTAAGATATAATTTTCATAACTCATATGCTTTATTACTACTGTTTGACAAAATTGTTTCATGTTTTCAAAATAAAAGCTCTAGCACAAATATAGCAATCGATGCTTTCCTCTCCGAAGGACCATTCTCTTTACTTTTATGTTGAGTCGGTTCACCTATCTCTCTCCACCTCAAGAAGCAAACACTTGTGTGAACTGTGCATTGATTCCTACATACTTGCATATTGTACTTGTTATATTACTCTATGTTGACAATTATCTATGAGATATACATGTTACAAGTTGAAAGCAACCGCTGAAACTTAATCTTCCTTTGTGTTGCTTCAATACCTTTACTTTGATTTATTGCTTTATGAGTTAACTCTTATGCAAGACTTATTGATGCTTGTCTTGAAGTACTATTCATGAAAAGTCTTTGCTTTATGATTCACTTGTTTACTCATGTCATTACCATTGTTTTGATCGCTGCATTCACTACATATGTTTACAAATAGTATGATCAAGGTTATGATGGCATGTCACTTCAGAAATTATCTTTGTTATCGTTTTACCCTGCTCGGGACGAGCGAGAACTAAGCTTAGGGATGCTGATACGTCTCCGACGTATCGATAATTTCTTATGTTCCATGCCATATTATTGATGATACCTACATGTTTTATGCACACTTTATGTCATATTCGTGCATTTTACGGAACTAACCTATTAACAAGATGCCGAAGTGCCGATTCTTTGTTTTCTGCTGTTTTTGGTTTCAGAAATCCTAGTAACAAAATATTCTCGGAATTGGACGAAACGAAGACCCGGGGGCCTATTTTTCCACGAACCTTCCGGAAGACCGAAGAGCATACGAAGTGGGGCCACGAGGTGGCCAAACCACAAGGCGGCGCGGCCAAGGAGGGGCCCGCGCCGCCACGTGGTGTGGGCCCTCGTCGGCCCCCGACTCCGCCCTTCCGCCTACTTAAAGCCTCCGTCGCGAAACCCACGATGCGGAAAAACCACGATACGGAAAACCTTCCGGAGACGCCGCCGCTGCCAATCCCATCTCGGGGATTCCGGAGATCTCCTCCGGCACCTGCCGGAGAGGGGATTCATCTCCCGGAGGACTCTACACCGCCATGGTCGCCTCCGGAGTGATGAGTGAGTAGTTCACCCCTGGACTATGGGTCCATAGCGGTAGCTAGATGGTTGTCTTCTCCTCATTGTGCTTCATTGTTGGATCTTGTGAGCTGCCTAACATGATCAAGATCATCTATCTGTAATACTCTATGTTGTGTTTGTCGGGATCCGATTGATAGAGAATACCATGTTATGTTAATTATCAAGTTATTGCATATGTGTTGTTTATGATCTTGCATGCTCTCCGTTATTAGTAGAGGCTCGGCCAAGTTGATGCTAGTAACTCCAAGAGGGAGTATTTATGCTCGATAGTGGGTTCATGCTGCATTGACACCAGGACGATGACGGAAAGTTCTAAGGTTGTGTTGTGCTTGTTGCCACTAGGGATAAAACATTGATGCTATGTCCGAGGATGTAGTTATTGATTACATTACGCACCATACTTAATGCAATTGTCCGTTGTTAGCAACTTAATACTGGAGGGGTTCGGACGATAACCTCGAAGGTGGACTTTTTAGGCATAGATGCAGTTGGATGGCGGTCTATGTACTTTGACGTAATGCCCAATTAAATCTCACTATACTTATCATGACATGTATGTGCATTGTTATGCCCTCTCTATTTGTCAATTGCCCGACTGTAATTTGTTCACCCAACATGCTTTTATCTTATGGGAGAGACACATCTAGTGAACTGTGGACCCCGGTCCATTCTTTTAATACCGAAATACAAATCTGCTGCAATACTTGTTTTGCTGTTTTCTCTGCAAACAATCATCTTCCACACAATTCGGTTAATCCTTTGTTACGGCAAGCCGGTGAGATTGACAACCTCACTGTTTCGTTGGGAGCAAAGTACTTTGGTTGTGTTGTGCGGGTTCCACGTTGGCGCCGGAATCCCTGGTGTTGCGCCGCACTACATCCCGCCGCCATCAACCTTCAACGTGCTTCTTGGCTCCTCCTGGTTCGATAAACCTTGGTTTCTTTCTGAGGGAAAACTTGCTGCTGTGCGCATCATACCTTCCTCTTGGGGTTGCCCAACGAACATGTGAAATACACGCCATCAAGCATATTTTCTGGCGCCGTTGCCGGGGAACTGAAGAAACGCTACACCACAAAGATTTCTAACTCTTACGTCAACTACGCACCAGGGGAAAGTTGATAATGTTCATATTATGGTTAACAATAACCTTGTCCCCGTTGATTTTGTTGTCTTGGATATTGAATGCAATGCATCTTGCCCCATTATATTGAGAAGACCTTTTCTTCGAACCGTTGGTGCTACTATTGATATGAAGGAAGGTAATATTAAATATCAATTTCCTCTCAAGAAAGGTATGGAACACTTCCCTAGAAAGAGAATGAAGTTACCTTATGATTCTATTATTAAAACAAATTATGATGTTGATGCTTCATCCCTCGATGTTACTTGATATACATTTTCTGCGCCTAGCTGAAAGGCGTTAAAGAAAAGCGCTTATGGGAGACAACCCATGTTTTTACTACAGTATTTTTGTTTTATATTTGAGTCTTGGAAGTTGTTTACTACTGTAGCAACCTCTCCTTATCTTAGTTTTGTGTTTTGTTGCGCCAAGTAAAGTCTTTGATAGTAAAGTAAGTACTAGATTTGGATTACTGCGCAGTTCCAGATTTCTTTTCTGTCACGAATCTGGGTCTAGCTCCCTGTAGGTAGCTCAGAAAATTAAGCCAATTTACGTGCATGATCCTCAGATATGTACGCAACTTTCATTCAATTTGGGCATTTTCATTTGAGCAAGTCTGGTGCCCTAATAAAATCCATCTTTACGGACTGTTCTGTTTTGACAGATTCTGCCTTTTATTTTGCATTGCCTCTTTTGCTATGTTGGATGAATTTCTTTGATCCATTAATGACCAGTAGCTTTATGCAATGTCCAGAAGTGTTAAGAATGATTGTGTCACCTCTGAACATGTTAATTTTTATTGTGCACTAACCCTCTAATGAGTTGTTTCGAGTTTGGTGTGGAGGAAGTTTTCAAGGATCAAGAGAGGAGTATGATGCAATATGATCAAGGTGAGTGAAAGCTCTAAGCTTGGGGATGCCCCGGTGGTTCACCCCTGCATATTCTAAGAAGACTCAAGCGTCTAAGCTTGGGGATGCCCAAGGCATCCCCTTCTTCATCGACAACATTATCAGGTTCCTCCCCTGAAACTATATTTTTATTCCGTCACATCTTATGCACTTTGCTTGGAGCGTCGGTTTGTTTTTATTTTTTTTGAATAAAATGGATCCTAGCATTCACTTTGTGGGAGAAACACACGCTCCGCTGTAGCATATGGACAAGTATGTCATTAGGCTCTACTCATAGTATTCATGGCGAAGTTTCTTCTTCGTTAATTTGTTATATGGTTGGAATTGGAAAATACTACATGTAGTAACTCTAAAATGTCTTGGATAATTTGATACTTGGCAATTGTTGTGCTCATGTTTAAGCTCTTGCATCATATACTTTGCACCCATTAATGAAGAAACACTTAGAGCTTGCTAATTTGGTTTGCATATTTGGTTTCTCTAGAGTCTAGATAACATCTAGTATTGAGTTTTGAACAACAAGGAAGACGGTGTAGAGTCTTATAATGTTTACAATATGTCTTTTATGTGATTTTTGCTGCACCGTTCATCCTTGTGTTTGTTTCAAATAACCTTGCTAGCCTAAACCTTGTATCGAGAGGGAATACTTCTCATGCATCCAAAATCCTTGAGCCAACCACTATGCCATTTGTGTCCACCATACCTACCTACTACATGGTATTTCTCCGCCATTCCAAAGTAAATTGCTTGAGTGCTACCTTTAAAATTCCATCATTCACCTTTGCAATATATAGCTCATGGGACAAATAGCTTAAAAACTATTGTGGTATTGAATATGTACTTATGCACTTTATCTCTTATTAAGTTGCTTGTTGTGCGATAACCATGTTTCCGGGGACGCCATCAACTATTCTTTGTTGAATATCATGTGAGTTGCTATGCATGTCCGTCTTGTCCGAAGTAAGAGAGATCTACCACCTTAATGGTTGGAGCATGCATATTGTTAGAGAAGAACATTGGGCCGCTAACTAAAGCCATGATTCATGGTGGAAGTTTCGAGTTTTGGACATATATCCTCAATCTCATATGAGAATAATAATTTTTGCCACATGCTTATGCATTAAAGAGGAGTCCATTATCTGTTGTCCATGTTGTCCCGTTATGGATGTCTAAGTTGAGAATAATCAAAATCGAGAAATCCAAAATGCGAGCTTTCTCCTTAGACCTTTGTACAGGCGGCATGGAGGTACCCCATTGTGACACTTGGTTAAAACATGTGTATTGCGATGATCCGGTAGTCCAAGCTAATTAGGACAAGGTGCGGGCACTATTAGTATACTATGCATGAGGCTTGCAACTTGTAAGATATAATTTACATAACTCATATGCTTTATTACTACCGTTGACAAAATTGTTTCATGTTTTCAAAATAAAAGCTCTAGCACAAATATAGCAATCGATGCTTTCCTCTTTGAAGGACCATTCTTTTTACTTTTATGTTGAGTCAGTTCACCTATCTCTCTCCACGTCAAGAAGCAAACACTTGTGTGAACTGTGCATTGATTCCTACATACTTGCATATTGTACTTGTTATATTACTCTATGTTGACAATTATCTATGAGATATACATATTACAAGTTGAAAGCAACCGCTGAAACTTAATCTTCCTTTGTGTTGCTTCAATACCTTTACTTTGATTTATTGCTTTATGAGTTAACTCTTATGCAAGACTTATTGATGCTTGTCTTGAAGTACTATTCATGAAAAGTCTTTGCTTTATGATTCACTTGTTTACTCATGTCATTACCATTGTTTTGATCGCTGCATTCATTACATATGTTTACAAATAGTATGATCAAGGTTATGATGGCATGTCACTTCAGAAATTATCTTTGTTATCGTTTTACCTGCTCGGGATGCTGATACGTCTCCAACGTATCGATAATTTCTTATGTTCCATGCCACATTATTGATGATATCTACATGTTTTATGCACACTTTATGTCATATTCGTGCATTTTCTGGAACTAACCTATTAACAAGATGCCGAAGAGCCGATTCGATGTTTTCTGCTGTTTTTGGTTTCAGAAATCCTAGTAACGAAATATTCTCGGAATTGGACGAAATCAAGACCCAGGTTCCTATTTTGCCACGAAGCTTCCGGAAGACCGAAGAGAGTCGAAGTGGGGCCACGAGGGGCCGCCACTATAGGGCGGC
>NC_061513.1:217048196-217070423 GCF_022539505.1 Lolium rigidum | reverse complement strand
CGGATCGAAAGAAAAAGGCAAGTGACCAAATATCAGGAGCCAAAAATAATCCAAGAAAAGAAATTTTATTGTACGTAGAGGATGACATGCGGGTCCATACCTACAAGGTTCAATATGTACTTCGATCTCCATGGCTAAAACACTTTGTAGTCATAGGAGCCATGATCGTCGTGGCTGCTTCCGGAACCAATTCCGATGTTGCGCTACTCTGATCATTATGCTCGTGTTCATAAACCTTATCAAGTTCTATTGTCCTCCCACTCAAAAACTTCGCTAGAAACAATTTCTTGGAAATAAGAAACATTGACAAACACTTTTGTCTTTGTCTCCATTGTGGGAAGAATTCCCAATCAATTCTCGGGGATAACCAACAAAGACATTCATCCGATTTTGGTTGTAAACTTATTTACTTATGCTATGCATACCAAAATTTAAGAAAAGACTATTAGGGTTTATACCCATGTCATAACTCGTATGATGTCATTTCAACGGATCATGATGATGCTCTATTCAGGGTAAAGCGGTAGTCTCTAAAGCATAATTCACAAAAATATAATGGCATTAATATTTTATCTCATCATTGACCCAACTAGGTTTGGATACATCTCTCGGATACTTCATCATCACTATGATACTCCAAGAAATGTGAGTTGTAGAACAATTTCATAACTCTCTTAGATGTTCGCTAAAACTAGTAATTCAAATATTTCCACTATGATCCAATCATAGATATTTGACATTTCTATTACGATGATTTCTACTTCATGGTGAAATTTATTTGAATCCATTCAAATGTTTCAAACTTCTTCCTTATCGAATATATCCACATATATATACTCAATTCATTGTTTGAAGTTTTCATGAAGTATAAGAATCTTCCGCACACAACTATGCCCAGTGATCCATATACATCATCATGTATGTTTCCACTAAGTTAGTTGCCCGTTCAAAACTTGGCCTATGAACGGTATTTTAGTCATTCTCTTTTAGAAAAGATTTGCAAGCGCCAAACGATTCAAAAAATCAAATGACTCCAAAATCCATTTGCATGGAGTTTCTTCATGCGTTCCTTTCCAACATGACCTAAATGGCGGTTCCACAAATAAGTGGAATTCAAATCATTTGCCTTATGGCATTTTAGCGTCAGTGTTATGTATGTGTGTTTCACCATTAAGATTTATAATAACTTATCCATTGTACATGGAGTAATGTCATAATTTAAACAACTCATTGTTTTCATTTGACCAGAGCAAAATAACAATTATTAAGTTCTTTATTATAAATTCTAAGGGCTAGATAGAATGCCAACGACGAACATAATAACACTTTATTTTGTTCCAGACGTGCATTCCTATCATATTCCTTGTCAGTCACTTAGGCCATTGTATTCTTGTATTGCGTTGTTTTGTATGACACTTCATACCAACCAATATAGTACTAATACCCAAGAATTTCATAGTGTGACTTAACTAGGAATACAACCATAACATGTATATCATTTATATACACTCGAGCTAGACTTTCTAGTCTTTTCTTTTCTTTTGCCAAAATATCTTTTGCAGTTTCTCTTTTAGCTTTCCTCATTATTCAGAAAACACTTCAACATCATTAACTTCTAGGTTTGTTGGTCAAATACCAATAACCTTGAGGTTCTTACTTTGAAGTTGATCATCATATGATAAGTGTTCTGGATTTCACTATTAGTAACCTTGTAATATGATGAACAATTTCACTCATAATTTTATCCATTGTATCATGATGACTTTCTGAGACCATGTCTGTACATGCTAGGCTCATAAAGTTTTAACCTTGGTATTCGCATGTGCAAATCTGACTTGCACCCGTTGTATGCACACGTAGAATCTATCACACCCGATCATCATGTGATGCTTCGATACGACGAGTCTTAGCAACGGTGCATACTAAGGATGATAACTTCATGGATATGCGAATATCGTTAGTGCCCCAATAGTTGGAGGATTGTGATGCCTGGCGTCTTCAACCTTCATACATTCCCATAAAACTTATGAGTTTATGTAGTCTCACCAAATTATATTCTATCATCTTGCAATAAGGTCTTAGATATCACATATATCTCATACCTTGATTATTTCTGAAAACTAAATTTTCAGCTCCTTACTTTTCAAACAAATTTGAACTTCAAGTTTGACGGAGACAAGATAACTTTAGGTACTAATTGAAACCATAGCTCTTTGAATCAACAATGTGAGGTTTACTAAAAGTTTGCAATAGGACTTAATCATTTCTTGATTCATTAACAATATGGTACCAATCCGTAAAGTTTCTTATCAGATTTTAACAGTATTTCTATCTCAATAACAAGACTAGCGCATAGTAGAAAACGAATGCCAATACTACAAAAAATAATTCAAAATACTACTCAGACTATGTTTATGATAATTAGTTCATGTTCTAATCTTTATTACTAATGAACTCCCACTTAATACAACATCCCTCATAGTTGTTAAGTGGTACACGATCCAAATCCACTACACCAAAACCGATCATCACGTGAGATGATGTAGCTTCAATGGTGAACATCAACATGTTGATCATATCATCCATATGACTCGTGTTCAACCTTTCGGTTTCCGTTGTCCCGAGGCCATGTCTGTACATGCTAGGCTCGTCAAGCAAACCCAAGTATTCTGCGTCACGCAACATGGCTTACACCCGTTGTATATGAACGTTGAATCTATCACATCCGATCATCACGAGATGCTTCGAAACGACGAACTTTGGCAACGGTGCATACGAGGGAGAACACTTTATTATCTTGATATTAATGTGAGGGATCATCTTATAATGCTACCGTCGCGATCTAAGCAAAATAAGATGCATAAAGGATTAACATCACATGCAGTTCATATGTGATATGATATGGCCCTTTTGTCTTTGTGCCTTCGATCTTCATCTCCAAAGCACGGACATGATCTCCATCATCAACGGGCATGATCTCCATCATCGTCGGCGTAGCGTCAAGGTTCATGGCGCCGTCTTCATGGTTGTTCACCTCATGTAGCAACTATTACAACTACTTTGAAATACTACTCAACATGAAATTTAAAGACAACCATAAGGCTCCCGCCGGTTGCCACAATACAATAATGATCATCTCATACATATTCATCATCACATCATGGCCATATCACATCACCAAACCCTGCAAAAACAAGTTAGACGTCTCTAATTTGGTTTGCATATTTTACGTGGTTTAGGGTTTTCGAGTAAGATCTAATCTACCTACGAACATGAACCACAACGGTGATACTAGTGTTGTCAATAGAAGAGTAAATTGAATCTTCACTATAGTAGGAGAGACAGACACCCGCAAAGCCTCTTATGAAATACAAGTTGCATGTCGAACGAGGAGCAAGTCTCATGAACGCGGTCATGTAAAGTTAGCCCGAGCCGCTTCATCCCACTATGCCACAAAGATGCAAAGTACTCAAACTAAAGACAACAAGAGCATCAACGCCCACAAAACCATTGTGTTCTACTCGTGCAACCATCTATGCATAGACACGGCTCGATACCACTGTAGGATAACGTTGCATAGAAAACAAAAATTTTCCTACCGCGAACACGCAATCCAAGCCAAGATGCAATCTAGAAGACGGTAGCAACGAGGGGATATCGAGTCTCACCCTTGAAGAGATCCAAAGCCTACAAGATGAGGCTCTTGTTGCTGCGGTAGACGTTCACTTGCCGCTTGCAAAAGCGCGTAGAAGATCTTGATCACGATCGCTTCCGGCGCCACGAACGGGCAGCACCTCCGTACTCGGTCACACGTTTCGGTTGTTGATGAAGACGACGTCCACCTCCCCGTTCCAGCGGGCAGCGGAAGTAGTAGCTCCTCTTGAATCCGACAGCACGACGGCGTGGTGTCGGTGGTGGTGGAGAAATTCGGCGGAGCTTCGCTTAAGCGTGCGGGATGTGGTGGAGGAGAGATACCGCTAGGGTTTGGGGAGAGAGGGGAGGCTAGGGCGCCGGCCAAGGGCAGCCCTAGGTGGTGCGGCCAAGAGTGGGCAGCCCCCTCCCTCTCCTCCTCATTATATAGGTGGAAATCCCCAAGTGTTGGTATCCAAATCTTCGAATAAGACCCCAACAATCAAACCTCCCATATGTAGGGAAACCTACCCAATGTGGGAATCCCACTTGGGGTGGGATTCCCCCCTTCCATGAGGGGGGTTGGCCGGCCACCCTAGGGGAGTCCACCTTGGACTCCTCCCCTTTAGGGTTGGCTGGCCATGCAAGGTGGAGTCCCTCCGGGACTCTACTTTCCATGGTGATTTCTTCCGGACTTTTCTAGAACCTTCTAGAACCTGCCATAAATGCATCGGATCATTTCCAAACTTGGAATATGACTTCCTATATATGAATCTTATTCTCCGGACCATTCCGGAACTCCTCGTGATGTCCGGGATCTCATCCGGACTCCGAACAAATATTCGAACTCCATTCCATATTCAAGTTCTACCATTTCAACATCCAACTTTAAGTGTGTCACCCTACGGTTCGTGAACTATGCGGACATGGTTGAGTACTCACTCCGACCAATAACCAATAGCGGGATCCGGAGATCCATAATGGCTCCCACATATTCAACGATGACTTTAGTGATCGAATGAACCATTCACATACGATACCAATTCCCTTTGTCACGCGATATTTTACTTGTCCGAGGTTTGATCTTCGGTATCACTCTATACCTTGTTCAACCTCGTCTCCTGACAAGTACTCTTTACTCGTATCGTGGTGTGTGGTCTCTTATGAACTTATTCATATGCTTGCAAGACATTAGACGACATTCCACCGAGAGGGCCTAGAGTATATCTATCCGTCATCGGGATGGACAAATCCCACCGTTGATCCATATGCCTCAACTCATACTTTCCGGATACTTAATCCCACCTTTATAACCACCCATTTACGCAGTGGGCGTTTGATGTAATCAAAGTACCTTTCCGGTATAAGTGATTTACATGATCTCATGGTCATAAGGACTAGGTAACTATGTATCGAAAGCTTATAGCAAATAACTTAATGACGAGATCTTATGCTACGCTTAATTGGGTGTGTCCATTACATCATTCATACAATGATATAATCTTGTTATTAATAACATCCAATGTTCATGATTATGAAACTAATCATCCATTAATCAACAAGCTAGTTAAGAGGCATACTAGGGAATTTTTGTTTGTCTACATATCACACATGTACTAATGTTTCGGTTAATACAATTATAGCATGATATATAAACATTTATCATAAACATAAAGATATAAATAATAACCACTTTATTATTGCCTCTAGGGCATATCTCCTTCAAAAGCTAATGAGCTTGATGGAGCAGAGAAGGGACGATGGGATCGCTCGGATAGCTTCTGCGACGGGGGCAGTACTTGGCGGCAGAGCGTCGATCATGGCGACGGCGACAGGTCCGCTGCGAGCTACTGAGCGTGTCTAGGTGGGTACTGGTGGTGCGGTGAAGCGTGATGCAGAGGTAGGCTTGCAGGGGAGGACGAGAGCGACGGCACACGCTCGTGCTCTGGCGCGTCCAGGATGGTGTGTGGGCGCGCTCACCGCGTGCGCTGGCAAGCCGCGGCATGGTACTGGGCGTGCAACGTTTGGCCAAGTGCGTGTGTCGTTTTGCTTAGGGTTGGTACGGGCATGCTCAGGGGAGTGTAGGCAAGGCAGTAGACATGGTGAGGTGGGTTGGAGAGGACCAGAGAGGAATGGAGTGAGGGTGGCCGGCATGGGTACGGGGTGGCAACAAATGTGATCATTCCCTCACTTTAAACAGAGTAAAAGGGCTTGGCTTGATGCAGAGAGGGTGCAAGAACAACAATGATCAAAGATGGAAAGGGGTTTAGGCAAAAATCCAGAGGATAATAGGATGTGTTGCATTTTGCAATTTCTGCCTGCCAAGTGTTTGATGATATGGCCGCATGAAGAAAATGTTGGAATTTCGCAATTCTTTTTGGTGGAGCTCAATTATATCATTAATGTGATAGAAAGGTGGTGGTGGTGTTCATTTTGGGGTTGATTTGCAAGTTTCCAAAATTGGTATGATCTTCTCATAGTTTCAAAGTCACATCTTGTCAAATCCATTCTGGTCAACCTGGTCAAAGTTAGCATGTGTGGTCAACATGAAAGTTGTTCACCTTAACAAGGTATTGGATTACATGGCAAGAGTTGACCAAGGTTGGTTGAAGAAAAGTCCAAACCAGAGGGGTAAAGTGGTGAACATTTTATAAAACCCAATTTTGACCATTATCACATGTATGTTGGTTTTGAGATTTTATTGGATTTGATTCTGGTTTCTTTGATGCATTTGTGTTTGTTTATCTTATATAAGTATTCTACAAGCAATAGATCAAGCAATGGTGGCCTTTGGTGAAGATTTGCAAAATTGGCCTTATTTGTATGTGAGTGAAATTGGGATTTTCTCCCTATTTGATTTCTCTCCATTTGATTTGACTTTTCTTGACTCTAATGTGATTCTTATTAGTTTAGAAACATTTTCAAACCATTGAATCCATTTCAAAAGGTCTTGTTCAAAGATTTGCAAAAATGGCCAAAACACATAAGAGGTGATATGTCAAATTTCATTAATCTTGTAAAATGTTCCCCTTGCTTTACTTAGGCATGGGTTAGGGTCAATTTAGTGTTATATTAGGTTTAGAGATGGTTTCCCACCATTTGGTCAAGGTTTGAAGTCATAGAACAAGAATTGGGTATTATGGCTATGTGTCACATATGCCTCTATGCATATGTTGCATTTGAGTTTTAATTTGACTTGGCTTGACCCAAATGGTGTTGTTGAGTGTTTCAAGGGTATATAGGAGTGATCCAACCATTCACAACAAGTCTTAGGGTCAAGATTCCCAAATTCACAAATTTGCTATTTTACTCTCATATGCCTCTATGTCATTTTTAGTTTCTTTTTATTTTCTTTGGAAACAACTTGAATTAGGTTTGGTAAGCACTAGGTAAGGGTTATGAAGGTTTTCCAAACCTCCAAACAAAGTAGAAAGGTCTAGGGTAAAGATTTATAATTATAGCCATAGGCACATATACCTTTTTCTTATTTAATTTCCTTTTATTTTATTTTAACTTGGGTGATGAAAAGAGGGGTGAGGTTTAGGGTTTAAGCTCACTTCAAAATACTATAACAAGCAATCATGGCAATTGCACAAGAATTAGGCAAGATTACTATGTATCACACTTAATTTAATAAAAGTTTTTGTTGGTTCCAAAATTTGGAACTAGGGAAATTCATTTGTTTTGTTTTGAATTTTTGGAATGTTACACAAGGCATCCCCTTCTTCATCAACAACTTATCAGGTCACCTCTAGTGAAACTATATTTTTATTCCGTCACATCTTATGTGCTTTACATGGAGCGTCTGTGTGCTTTTATTTTCGTTTTGTTATCTTAGTTCTCTGAATAAATCCGATCCTATCATGCTTGTGTGGGAGAGAGACACGCTTTGCTTTTTCATTTGAACACTTGTGTTCTTTGTTTTACTTTTAATGTTCATGGCAAGATCTGAAAGCTGCTGCATTTATTGCTATTTGGTTGGAACAGAAAATGCTTCATGTGGTAATTGGTATATTATCTTGAATAAATTGATACTTGGCAATTGTTTTGAGCTCTCAAGTAGATCATGTTTAAGCTCTTGCATCATGTGGTTTAAACCTATTAGTGGAGAACTACCGTAGAGCTTGTTGAAATTTGGTTTGCATGATTGGTCTCTCTAAAGTCTAGATATTTTCTGGTAAAAGTGTTTGAACAACAAGGAAGACAATGTAGAGTCTTATAATGCTTTCAATATGTTCTTATGTAAGTTTTGTTATACCGGTTCATACTTGTGTTTGATTCAAACAACCTTGCTAGCCAAAGCCTTGTACTGAGTGATGGGATTCGTAGCATAGAAAACAAAAAATTTCCTACCGGAAGAACGAAACACAAGCCAAGATCTAATCTAGAAACGGTAGCAACGAGGGGATCACGAGACTAACCCTTGAAGATTTCCAAAGCCTACGAGATTAGATCTCGTTGTTGCAGAAGATGATCACTTGCCGCTTTCAAAAGCGCGTAGAAGATCTTGACGGTGCCACAAACGGGCAGCACCTCCGTACTCGGTCACACGTACGGTGTTGATGAAGACGACGTCCTCCTCCCCGTTCCAGCGGACAGCGGAAGTAGTAGATCCTCCTCGGAATCCCGGCAGCACGACGGCGTGGTGACGGTGGTGGTGGAGAAAACTCCGGCAGGGCTTCGCCTATGCGCTGCGGGGGTAGTATGTGGAGGAGGGGCGCTAGGGTTTGGGGAAAGGGGGTGTGTTGGGCGCCGGCCACTTGGGGGTTGCGGCCAACTATGGCTTGGTGTGGCAAAGAGTGGGCAGCCCCCTCCCTCTCCTCCTCATTATATAGGTGGAAATCCCCAAGTGTTGGTATCCAAGTCTTCGAATAAGACCCGAAACCAAAACCTTCCATAGGGACAAAACCTACCCAAAGGGGGGAATCCCACTCAAGGTGGGACTCCCACCCCTTCCTTGGGGGGGTTGGCCGGCCACCCTTGGGGAGTAAACCTGGGACTCCTCCCCTTTAGGGTTGGCTGGCCATGCAAGGTGGAGTCCCTCCGGGACTCCACTTTCCATGGTGATTTCTTCCGGACTTTTCTAGAAGCTTCTAGAACGTGCCATAAATGCATCAGATCATTTCCAAACTTGGAATATGACTTCCTATATATGAATCTTATTCTCCGGACCATTCCGGACCTCCTCGTGATGTCCTGGATCCCATCCGAGACTCCGAACAAAACTTCGAACTCCATTCCATATTCCATATCTACTTAAACGACATCAAACCTTAAGTGTGTCACCCTACGGTTCGCGAACTATGCTGACATGGTTGAGACTTCTCTCCGACCAATAACCAATATCGGGATCTGGAGATCCATAATGGCTCCCACATATTCAACGATGACTTAGTGATCGATTGAACCATTTACATACGATACCGATTCCCTTTGTCACGCGATATTTTACTTGTCCGAGGTTTGATCATCGGTATCTCTATACCTCGTTCAACCTCGTCTCCTGACAAGTACTCTTTACTCGTACCGTGGTATGTGGTCTTTTATGAACCATTCATATGCTTGCAATCTAATTTAGACGACATTCCACCGAGAAGGTCCAGAGTATATCTTTCCGTCATCGGGATGGACAAATCCCACTGTTGATCCATATGCCTCAACTCGTACTTTCCGAATACCTAATCCCACCTTTATAACCACCCATTTACGCAGTGGCGTTTGATGTAATCAAAGTACCCTTCCGGCATAAGTGATTTATATGATCTCATGGTCGAAAGGACTATGTAACTATGTATCGAAAGCTTATAGCAAATGAACTTAATGACGTGATCTTATGCTACGCTTAATTGGGTATGTCCATTACATCATTCACATAATGACATAACCTTGTTATTAATAACATCCAATGTTCATGATCATGAAACTATGATCATCTATTAATCAACAAGCTAGTTATACAAGAGGCTTACTAGGGACTCCTGGTTGTTTACATAACACACATGTATCATTGTTTCGGTTAATACAATTATAGCATGGTATGCAAACATTATCATAAACACAAAGATATATTATAATAACCATTTTATTATTGCCTCTTGGGCATATCTCCAACAGTCTCCCACTTGCACTAGAGTCAATAATCTAGTTTACATATGTAAAGATATAACACCTTGGTCTTCCGGTGCTTTATCATGTTTTGCTCACGGGAGAGGTTTTAGTCAACAGATCTGACACGCTCAGAAACGTATGTATTTTGCATTTCATTTGCGTCTCAACGCAACACTCATTTTCCAAATGAGTCGGCAATATTCATATATGTTCAGTCTTCTGGTGGAACCTTAATTCCGCGGTCTGAAATATGTCACTAATATTGTCATACACAATATAGCTTCAAAGTTCTGACACTATCGGAACTACACCAAGTTCTCAAAGAACTATTCAACTTAAACATCCTTAGTCATTGTCAAAACAATGACATACTCTGCCTTCGTTTGTAGAATCCGTCATAATATTTAGAACTCATCTAAATCTAGCATAGACAATTTCTAGCTTATTGTGGTACCTTTTAAACAACACTTAGCCTAATTTGAGATTGAAATTTTTATTTTTACATGTGACAAAACCAATATCGGTGCAACACCTTACAACGATTTTTTTGTCATTTTTCCATACAAAACTATATATATATATATATAGGGTGACACTATTCTGAAACCGGTGCTCAGAATAATATTCTGAGCACCACCGGTCATTAAGGAGGCGATTAGTGGCAGATAAAGATCACCGGCAAGGAGATATCGTCTCCCACCTCCCTGCATGACGCACACTCCTTCATCCCCGGCGCGAATCCCCGCCGCCGATGCGGCTCCCTTCGACGACTCCTGGCCGCCTGCACGGCTCGCCTCCGCAGGATCCTGGTTGCCGGCGCGACTTCCGGCCGCCAGCGCGGATCCCGTCCACCTACACAACTCTCGGCCGCCGGCGCAACTCCAGTCCGCCGGCGCTTCTCCTGTCCGCCGGCGGGGATCCCCTCCAACAGTGCGACTCCCGGCTTCCGCGCTGCTTCCCTTCGCCCGCATCCGGCCCTCTAGGTCCGGGGCGACGCCCAGCGCAACCTCCGATCGATTTGTGAGCTGGTTTGCCGGCCTTGGGCATGGATGATTTCTCCAGGCGTTGTTGCTGGGCGTGGGTTGCCACAACAACGAGCTGCGATTTTGTCTTTAATACAGGAATCGACCATGTTCGGCAGTACAGAAGTATTGAGAAAAAAAGTGCAGGCCAAGAGAAATATCCAGATGCGTTCACTGGTTGTTCTGCTGCTCCGGTGCCGCCTTCTCCCCATCACCGTCCAAGCATCCCCGTGTCTCCCGTATTTCCATGCCGCCCGGGAGAATCGGGCGTGCTCCGCTGAAGTCGGACGCCGGGCTGGACCGAATGGCGGCTCTGCACCTCCGACTGCCGGAGTCGAGGCCAACGGCGCTGCAGCATGACCATGACGCGGTGCCGCAAGCACATGGAAGAACCCTTCGTAGCACCGCCCGGCTCGTGCCATCCTCAGTTATGGCGAATCGAGCTTGGGGACGAGGACCTCCTGCCACATTGACTTTTTTCTCCCAACTATTCCATGTGATTTTCTGATTTGTTCCAACAATCTGGATGAGTAATTGGAAACTACAATCCCACCGGCGTCTAAGTTCGATCGATCCAGGAGAGTCCGGCGAGAACACTAAGAGCATCTCCAGCCGCGTCCCCCAAACCGTCCCCCAAACCGCGCCGGATCGAGCGTTTGGGGGACGTGTTTCGTTCGTGCCGCGTTTGGGGGACGTCGCTCCCCAGCCGCGTCCCCCAAACGCCGCCTCAAACATTAAAAGTACTTTTTTGGCTAGAAAAAAACTATTTACTAATATTTAAATCGGTTGAACATAAACAAATTATATATAAAACTTCGAAAAAATATAATTAAATACATATAAACTATCTACTTCTTCTTCTTCGCCGATGGCCCCGCCTCGTCGTCGTCATCGCGGTGGCGCTTCCTGCTCGTCACCTCTTCCGAAGAGGCGGTGTCGGCGCTCGACGCGTCGTCGTCGCCGGTGCTCGTCGGCTGCGCCTTGGCCTTCGCCTTCGCCTTGGCCTTGGCCTTGGCCTTGGCGGCCTTGGCCTTGGCGGCCTTCGCCTTGGCCGCCTTCGCCTTCGCACGGGCCACCGCCGCCGCCGCGGCCTCGCTCTCTTCTTCCTCCTCCTCCCAGCCCAGCCATTCCTCCTCGCTGTCAACTGGCGGCGGGGAATCGTCGCCGCTGCTCGGCGTCCCGGCTCTCTCCCACCAATGGCGCCAGCCAGCCAGGCTTTCCTCGGCCGGAGGTGTCGGACGGGAGCCGGGAGATGTAGCTCATCGTCGCCGGAGGTGTCGGATGAAGGCTTGGATGAATGGTGGCGTGCGTACGGCGTACGTACGGGTCTTATTGAGCGCGGATGAACGGCGGCGCAGAAGTCGAAGAGAGCAGCGGTTGCTCTTCCGAGGAGTCGGCGCTCCATTCCGGCGGGGTTGGCGCGTCGTGCCGACGCGCTTGCCAATGCGACGGTTCCGCTTCCCGTCAACCGCACCGTCGCTACGTATGTGGCGGTTGAGCGTCCGAGCCGCTGACGGGTCGGCCCCGCGCCTCCTCGCCTCTCATTTCGTTGTGTCCGGCGTGCCCGGTGCGTCCCCTGTGGGACGGGGACGGGCTCGGGAGCCGGACACCGAATGGGGGCGCGCCGGACAAAAAAGGGCTTTGGGGGACGCGGCTGGAACGCTTTTTTTGTCCGGCGCGCCCCAAATCCCTTTGGGGGACGGTTTGGGGGACGCGACTGGAGATGCTCTAATTGCTGCAACCTCAGGGCCGCCTGAACTTGTTCCAGCAGTGCCTCTGAACTTTCCGAAACGCCTCCTATAAACTTCCTTCAGCAAGGTATCCTCTCATCCATCCATCGCCTCTGTTGCATCTCATCTCCTCAATTTCTGTGAGAGCAACGGGAGGAGGCGCAGGAAAAAGGGGGCAACCTCGATGAGCTCCAGCCGTTCGTCAACAGCGCGAACAACGAGGGCAAGTCGCTGTAGCGGTGGCTCGGCCTCACTGATGCCTGCAGCGAGATGCGATGCTTTCCTGTCGTTCATAGCTCGCTATTTGCTTTTTTTTTTTCAGCTACCGGGCAGTACTTGTTTTTTAATCAGTAAGTTCAACGTATTTATACTGGCTGTACACGGTGCTGCTGCTCTTCCCTATCTCTCTGTCTCACTGTGTGTCTACGATTGACCATGTGTGAATGTGTCGATCCTTATTTTTCTATCTAGTATCTACAAAAGTTTGTGAATTAATGCCATCTTTCTATTCGATTTTATGTTACAGTGTGAAACTTCAAGTTTCTCTTTTGGTTTATGACAGCTACTTCTGAAAAGTAATACTCCATATTTTATTGAGAACTACGCTTTGTTTGAAGTGCACGAATTCAACACATTGTTGAGGCAAGGCAGTTTAGCCACGGCTCCTAGCATCCGGCGCCGTCAAGGTCCTGTCATGGCACCGGTCTTGATTCTACATATTGTTGCCGCTTGGTACTGTCATGGCACCTGTGCCGGCGCACCACGGCCGCGAGTTCCCTACCACCTGACGGCCGATGTTTGTGAGCCAGCCGATGGTTTTTTTTTGTGTGTAAATGCTTGTACGATGTGAGGGACTAAACAGCCCAGCAACTTTGCATATTGCACGTTAAATGCTTGCTAAAATGTCTTAAAGCGCTGGTGTATTCCTGTGCTAGCTAGCGAAGAGTTACTTCACTAATAATGACCTGAGCAATTTTATTCTTCAGTTCTGCTCATATGTCCGACCCAAAAAAAGTTCAATCTGCAGACAACAAACTGTTCAAATATAAACTGTTCCTATATGCTTTTTAATTTCTTACTTCTAATTTTAATTATATCATTGATTATTGTTTGTTTGTGAGTTGCCAGATAGTTAGCTGTTCCATCACTTACTGTATGTTTTGTTGCTCGGATGAAATAACTGCAAAATAAGATGATCTATGACGTTACTCGGAGGAAAATGATGGCAAATTAAAAAAAATCTATTGATAAAGAGGCAGTTATAGTACCAAACATCTCTTTGATGCTCTGTTTTAACGAGGCGGAAATCTATTGTACAACTATCATCGATTTGATCACCGAACACCTCAATCATTGTCACTAAAACCTTCTATGGTAGAGTATGTGTCTGATTTCATTAACTACTGCATTTTACAACAAATAAATGGATCTAATCCGTTAAATTCAAGTCGTTATCTCGCAAAGTATAACGAAAACAAGATTTCAAATCTTGTAAAATTAGTTTTAAACCGTTTATAATTGGCGAAAATGGTAGATATGAAATAGATGCGCCTTTTCAAAAATTTACAATCGTACATCATTTTCATTGTTTAAATATAACACATGGAAATCGCGGGAAAATCATTCGGTTCCCGTCACATAAAATGGGCGGACAGTAATTCAAGTTATTCTCTTAAACTGAAAAGTTGCGCCTACTCCATAGCTTTCCAACGCCATATCATTTCCATCATGCCGACAAGCGGTTGAAGAAATTCGTCCAATTTATTGTCTGTCCGTTTTTGAATACGTTCGAATTTTGGTATTTTCAAAATTATTCAAAAACCTTGCAGAATTTGGAAAAACATAAAACGTGAAAAGGTTGAAAATTTTCATTATCTATCCAACGTTATATCATTTGCATAATTTGGATAAGATCCGTTGGAGCCCCTCCATCACCGGGTTCCTGCGTGCCGCTTTGCCCACCCCTGACCCACGCATTGACGGCCTCTGCCCGCATGCAGCCGCATATGGCCCGCGCGCTTCTACCCCTTTCCCCGCGTCCCTCGTCAGCAAGATCCAGTTATTATAGCAAGTACAATATAACCGACAAAATTCAAAAGTAGAAAAAACCAAATAATTTCATCATCCACAATGAAGTTCAAATAGTTGACGAAAAAACTACAACCATTCGACACGAGGAATACAATCACTAATTATAGAAAGTACAGGAAAACCGACAAAAATCCAAATGTGGGAAAAAACAAAAAATAATCCCCTCATCCGCGAGAAAGTTCAAATACTTGAAGCTGAGAAGTACAACCATTCGACACGAGCAGTGCAGGAACTTGTTAAAGGAAGTACAAGAGTAAACCGACAAAATCAAAATGTAGAAAAAACAAAATAGTCCCATGACCCACGAGGAAGTTCAGATACTTGACGACGATAAGTACAACCATTCGACACGAGCAGTACAAGAACCGATTATATGAAGTACAAGAAAACCGATAAAATCCAAATGTAAAATAACAAAATAATCTCGTCACCCAAGAGAAAGTTTAAATACTTTACAATGAGAAGTACAACCATTCGACACGAGGATTACAAACACTTATTATAGGAAGTACAAGAAAACCGAGAAAATCCAAATGAAGAAAAATCAAAATAATCCGGTCATCCGTGAGAAATTTCAAATACTTGACGAGGAGATGTACAACTATTCGACACGAGCAGTACAAGCACTTATTATAGGAAGTACAAGGAATCCGACAAAATCCAAATGTAGTAAAAACCAAATAATCCCGCGACCCACGAGGAAGTTCAAATAGTTGATGATGACAAGTACAACCATTCGACACGAGCAGTACAATCACCTATTATAGGAAGTACAAGAAAACGACAAAATCCAAATGTAAAAAAAACAAAAATAATTTTGTCACCAAGAGGAAGTTCAAATAGATGACGGAGAGAAGTATAGGAAGTACAAGAAACTGACAAAATCCAAATGTAGGAAAAACAAAATAATCCCGTCATCCGCGAGGAAGTACAAAAGGTTATTCCGAGAAGTACAAGCGGAGACTACATGAAGTACAAGCAGTAATTACAGGAACAACAAATTGTCCAAAGAAAATACTCACACATAAGTTCACATAGCAACGTTCGGAAGTTCAAATATTAAGATCCAGAAAATGTAGAGTCTCTTAAATATACGGTAGAGAAAATCTTTAATTATCATTCTGAAAGATATGTTTAGTTATTTTAAAACACACTAGTATCAAAACATTTCTAGGAACTACAACCACGAAGGCCAAGAAGTACAAGGACATGTCGCGGGAAGTTCAGATGTGTGTGGTTGTGCTGAGCATTTTGTGTGGTCGTGGACCTCAAACGGACACCGTATGAGAAACTTATAGTAATTTTACAGAACACTTTCGTGAAACAGCGCCGAGAAGTACAACTGCATTTCCCTAGAAGTGCAAGTTCGTGTCGAGGAAAGTTCAATGCTCTGTTTTTACGGGGCGGAAATCTATTGTGCAAATCTCATCGATTTGATCACCAAACACTTTAATCATTGTCACCAAAAGCTTTATATGGTAGAGTATATGTCTAATTTCAATACCTACAATATTTTACAACAAATAAATAGATCTAATCCATCAAATACGAATCGTTATCCCACAAAATATACCGAAAACATGATTTCAAAACATATAAAATTAGTTTTAAACCGTTCGGATTTGGCAAAAATGGTAGATATGAAAAACATGCGCCATTTTGACACCTTTCCAACAGTATATCATTTGCATTGTTTAAATATACCGCATGGAAATCGCGGGGAGAATCATTCGGTGCCCGTCACATAAAACGGGCGGACAGTAAATCGAGTTATTCTCTTAAACTGTAAGTAATTAGAGAAAACAATTGGAATAAGAAAGTTGCGCCTAGTCCATAGCTTTCCAACTCCATATTATTTGCATCATTCCGACATACGGTCGAAACAAATCATCCAAATTACTGTCCACCCGTTTTTTTAGTACGTCCGAATTTCGGTATTTTCAAAATAATTCAAAAACTGTGTGGATTTCGAAAAAACATAAAACATGAAAAAGTTGCGCAATTTCATTATCTTTCCAACGGTATATCATTTGCACAGTTTTGATAAGTGATTCGAAAATCGAACTAAAAGTTCGTTTTCTGGCCATATAGAAGCGTTTTCGTATTTTCAAAATTAAATTTAAACTGTGCAAAATCTGTGAAAAGTGTGAACATGAAAAAGTTGCGGTTTTTCATTATCTATCCAACGGTATATCATTTGCATAGTTCCGACAAATGGTTGAGAAACTTGAGGTATAATCAGTACCTCTGAAGAAAACGGGAAGTCCAGGTAAGTTCGACAGAAAGTTGAACCTTGTTATCCGCGAAGTACAACCCTCTGTCCAGGAAAGTACAAGTCGGTGCTCAGAATATTATTCTGCAACTGGTTGCAGAATAGTGCTGGTATATATATATATATATATATATATATATATATATATATATATATACATATATATATCCTTGGTTCTTCTAAAGTACTCAAGGATATTCTTACTGTCGTCCAATGATCATCACATGAATCATCCTGGTATATGCTCATAACACTTCAGAGCACAGGACATCTGATTGTGTACATATTATTCGTGATCTATAATCACTCATGTTTTTTTACTCATTGACTGTGAGATACACTCAAGTCTTGTCAAACCTTCACATGACAAGAAAATTTTCTTAATATTTCTATATTGAACTACTTCAATATCCATTCGATGTACTTTGACTTAAACTTATTATGTGTTTCAATCTATCTTCATAGATCTTGACACTAAATATGTTTCAGTCCATATCCTTTCATTGAAATTAATTCTCAATGAAACCTTTTAATCAAGTATACAATTACATCATTTATAACCAACTATATGTCATCTACATAAAGTACTATAAATATGTCTCAGCGCTCCCACTTAATTTCTTGAAATTGCAAGCATCTTCATCATTTCTGATGAAATCAAAAAACTCTTTGACTATTTCATCCGGTGAAGATTCCAACTCCGCGATACTCACTTCATCCAATTGAAGTTTGTATACCTATGTAGTATTCCACGGACTAGCAAAACTCTTGGTTGTATCTTGTATACACCTTTAATACATACTTCTGTTAAGTAATGTATTTTTCCATCCTACTAGCACTTCTCATAAAAGAAATGTGTAGCGATTACTAGAATAATCCACATAGACTATAAGCATTTCTACGGAAGATCTAATCTTATCGTAGTCAACTCTTTGAACTTTGTCGTAAGCAACTTTTCGACAAGTCGAGCTTCTTCAAGTATATTCCATCCAAGTCCATCAATTTTTATATATCCATTTACTTTCAAAAATTATTCACCTATCTTGGATTTCATGGCGCATGGCCATTTTAACGGAGTTAGGGCCCATCATAACTTCTTTGTATATAGTTGATTTTATCATTGTTCAAAATCAATCATTTGTCCACAAATCATTTATTTGATCACAAAGTAAACCATACCTACAAGGTTCAATATTTACTTTGATATCCATGGCTAAAACACTTTGTAGTCATGGAAGCCATGATCGTCATGGCCGCTTCCAGAACCAATTTCCAATGCTGCGCTACTCTGATCATTATGCTCAGGTTCATAAACCTTATCAAGTTCTATTGTCCTCCCACTCAAATACTTCGCTAGAAAACAATTTCTTGGAAATAAGCAAGTAACATTAACAAACACTTTTGTCTTTTACTTCATAGTGAAAAGAATTCCCAATCAATTCTTTGGGATAACCAACAAAGACATTCATCCGATTTTGGTTGTAAACTCTTAGACCAAAATTTAAAGAAAGGACTATTATGGTTTATACCCATGCCATAACTTGTATGGTTTCATTTCAACGGATCATGATGATGCTCTATTTAGTGTAAAAGCGGTAGTCACTAAATCATAATTCACAAAAATATAATGGCATCAATATTTTATCTCATCATTTACCCAAAAGGTTTGGATACTTCTCTCGGATACTCCATCATCACTATGATACTCCAAGAAACGTGAGTTGTAGAACAATTTCATAACTCTCTTAGATGTTCGCTAAAACTCGTAATTCAAATATTTCCACCATGATCCAATCATAGATATTTGACTTTTCTATTACGATGATTTCCACTTCATGCTGAATTTTATTTGAATCCATTCAAATGTTTCAAACTTCTTCCTTATCGAATATATCCATATTTATATACTCAATTCATTGTTGGAAGTTTTCATGAAGTAGAAGAATCTCCCGTACACAACTATGCCCAGTGAACCACATACATCATTATGTATGTTTCCACTAAGTTAGTTGCTCGTTCAACTCTTGGCCTATGAAAGGTATTTTAGTCATTCTCTTTTAGAAAGATTTGCAAGCGCCAAACGATTCAAAAATCAAATGACTCCAATAATCCATTTGCATGGAGTTCCTTCATGCGTTCCTCTCTAACATGACCTAAATAGCGGTTCCACAAATAAGTGGAATTCAAATCAATTGCCTTATGGCATTTTAGCGTCAGTGTTATGTATGTGTGTTTCACCATTAAGATTTATAATAACTTATCCATCGTAGATGGAGTAATGTCATAATTTGAACAACTCATTGTTTTCATTTGACTAGAGCAAAATAACAATTATTAAGTTCTTTATTATGGTAGAATGCCAACGACAAGCATAATAACACTTTATTATGTTCCAGACGTGCATTATTACCATATTCCTTATTAGTCACTTAGGCCATCATATTCTTGTATTGTGTTATATTGTATGACATCTCATACCAACCAATCTGGTACAAATACCCAAGAATTTCATTATCTGACCAAACAAGGAATACATCCATAACTTGTATATCATTTATATACACCTGAGCTAGACTTTCTAGTCTTTTCTTTCTTTCTGCCAAAATATCTTTTGTAGTTTCTCTTTTAGCTTTCCTCATTCTCAGAAAAACACTTCAACATCAATAACTTCTAGGTTTGTTGGTCAAATACCAATAACCTTGAGGTTCTTTCTTTGAAGTTGATCATCATATGACAAGTGTTCTAGATTTCACTATTAGTAACTTTCTAATATGATGAACAATTTCACTCATAATTTTATCCATCATATCATGACGACTTTCCGAGACCATGTCTGTACATGCTAGTCTCGTAAAGTTTAACCTTAGTATTCGCATGTGCAAATCTGGCTTGCACCCGTTGTATGCACACTTAGAATCTATCACACCCGATCATCACGTGATGCTTCGAAACGACGAGTCTTAGCAACGGTGCATAATAAGGACAATCACTTCATGGATATGCGAATATCGTTAGTGCCCAACTTAGTTGGAGGATTGGGACGTCTTGCGTCTCCAACCTTCAAACATTCCCATAAAACTTATGAGTCTATGTAGTCTCACCAAATTATATTCTATCACCTTGCAACAAGGTCTTAGATATCACATATATCTCATACCTCGCTTATTTCTGAAAACAAAATTTTCAGCTCCTTACTTTTCAAACAGATTTAAATTTCAAGTTTCACGGAGACAAGATGATTCTAGGTACTAATTGAAATCACTGCTCTTTATATCAACAAAGTGAGGTTTACTAAAAGTTTGCAAATAGGACTTAATCATTTCTTGATTCTTTAACAATACGGTACCAGTCCGTAAAGTTACTTGTCAGACTTAACAGTATTTCTATCTAAATTACAAGGCTAGCGTATGGTAGAAAACGGATGCCAATTCTACAAATTAATTCAAAATACTATTCAAACTATGTTTATGATAATTAGTTCATGTTTTAATCTAATTACTAATGAACTCCCACTTAATACAACATCCCTCATAGTTGTTAAAGTGGTACACGATCCACATCGACTACACCAAAACCGATCATCACGTGAGATGATGTAGCTTCAATGGTGAACATCAACATGTTGATCATATCATCCATATGACTCGTGTTCAACCTTTCGGTTTCTGTTGTCCCGAGGCCATGTCTGTACATGCTATGCTCGTCAAGCAAACCCAAGTATTCTGCGTGTGCAAACATGGCTTACACCCGTTGCATGTGAACGTAGAATCTATCACATCCGATCATCACGAGATGCTTCAAAACGACGAACTGTAGCAACGGTGCATACTAGGGGAGAACACTTTATTATCTTGATATTAATGTGAGGGATCATCTTATAATGCTACCGTCGCGATCTAAGCAAAATAAGATGCATAAAGGATTAACATCACATGCAATTCATATGTGATATGATATGGCCCTTTAGTCTTTTGCGCCTTCGATCTTCATCTCCAAAGCACGGACATGATCTCCATCATCAACGGGCATGATCTCCATCATCGTCGGCGTAGCGTCAAGGTCCATGGCGCCGTCTTCATAGTTGTTCACCTCATGTAGCAACTATTACAACTACTTTGAAATACTACTCAACATGAAATTTAAAGACAACCATAAGGCTCCTGCCGGTTGCCACAATACAATAATGATCATATCATACATATTCATCATCACATCATGGCCATATCACATCACCAAACCCTGCAAAAACAAGTTAGACGCCTCTAATATGGTTTGCATATTTTACGTGGTTTAGGGTTTTCGAGTAAGATCCAATCTCCCTACGAACATGAACCACAACGGTGATACTAGTGTTGTTAATAGAAAGAGTAAATTGAATCTTCACTATGGTGGGAGATACAGACACCCGCAAAGCCACTTATGCAATACAAGTTGCATGTCGAACGTGGAGCAAGTCTCATGAACGCGGTCATGTAAAGTTAGCCCGAGCCGCTTCATCCCACCATGCCGCAAGATGCAAAGTACACGAATTAAAAAAAAACAAAGCATCAACACCCACAAAACAATTGTGTTCTACTCGTGCAACCAATCTATGCATAGACACGGCTCTGATACCACTGATGGGATTCGTAGCATAGAAAACAAAAATTTCTTACCGCAAGAACGAAAACACAAGCCAAGATCTAATCTAGAAGACGGTAGCAACGAGGGGATCACGAGACTAACCCTTGAAGATTTCCAAAGCCTACGAGATTAGATCTCGTTATTGCAGAAGATGATCACTTGCCGCTTTCAAAAGCACGTAGAAGATCTTGACGGTGCCACAAACGGGCAGCACCTCCGTACTCGGTCACACGTACGGTGTTGATGAAGACGACGTCCTCCTCCCCGTTCCAGCGGGCAGCGGAAGTAGTAGATCCTCCTCGGAATCCCGGCATTACGACGGCGTGGTGACGGTGGTGGTGGAGAACTCCGGCAGGGCTTCGCCTATGCGCTGCGGGAGTAGTATGTGGAGGAGGGGCGCTAGGGTTTGGGGAGAGGGGGTGTGTTGGGCGCCGGCCACATGGGGGCTGCGGCCAACTATGGCTTGGTGTGGCCACGAGTGGGCAGCCCCTCCCTCTCCTCCTTATTATATAGGTGGAAATCCCCAAGTGTTGGTATCCAAGTCTTCGAATAAGACCCGAAACCAAAACCTTCCATAGGGACAAAACCTACCCAAAGGGGGGAATCCCACTCAAGGTGGGACTCTGATACGTCCAATTTGCATCACTATTTTATATCATAATTTGCTGTTATTCATTGATATATTTCATATTGGGACACAATACTTATGTTATTTCATCTATTTTGCATGTTTCATGATTATTTGGAGATC
>NC_061513.1:216925111-217048096 GCF_022539505.1 Lolium rigidum | reverse complement strand
AGGAAAGCATCGATTGCTATATTTGTGCTAGAGCTTTGATTTTGAAAACATAAAGAGAGCATAAAAATAAAGTTTTGAGAGGTGTATGTTGTTGTCAACGAATGGTAGCGGGTACTCTAACCCCTTGCCAGACAGACCTTCAAAGAGCGGCTCCCATTTTATTTTATTTTTGGATGGCACTCCTTCCAACCTTTCTTTCACAAACCATGGCTAACCGAACCTCGGGTGCCTGCCAACAATCTCATACCATGAAGGAGTGCCTTTTTATTTTAGTTTTATTATGATGACACTCCTCCCAACCTTTGCTTACACAAGCCATGGCTAACCGAATCCTTCGGGTGCCGTCCAACAATCACATACCATGGAGGAGTGTCTATTTTTATTAATTAATTTGGGACCTGGGAATCCCATTGCCAGCTCTTTTTGCAAAATTAATGGATAAGCGGATGAAGCCACTAGTCCATTGGTGAAAGTTGCCCAACAAGATTGAAAGATAAACACCACATACTTCCTCATGAGCTATAAAACATTGACACAAATCAGAGATGATAAATTTTGAATTGTTTAAAGGTAGCACTCAAGCAATTTACTTTGGAATGGCAGGAAATACCATGTAGTAGGTAGGTATGGTGGACACAAATGGCATAGTGTTGTTTGGCTCAAGGATTTGGATGCATGAGAAGTATTCCCTCTCGATACAAGGTTTAGGCTAGCAAGGCTTATTTGAAACAAACACAAGGATGAACCGGGTGCAGCAAAACTCACATAAAAGACATATTGTAAACATTATAAGACTCTACATCGTCTTCCTTGTTGTTCAAACTCAATACTAGAAATTATCTAGACCTTAGAGAAACCAAATATGCAAACCAAATTTTAGCATGCTCTATGTATTTCTTCATTAATGGGCGCAAAGCATATGATGCAAGAGCTTAAACATGAGCACAACAATTGCCAAGTATCACATTACCCAAGACATTTATAGCAATTACTACATGTATCATTTTCCAATTCCAACCATATAACAATTTAACGAAGAGGAAACTTCGCCATGAATATTATGAGCTAAGAACACATGTGTTCATATGAACCAGCGGAGCGTGTCTCTCTCCCACACAAGCATGATGTAATCCAATTTATTCAAACAAAAACAAAAACAAAAGCACACAGACGCTCCAAGCAAAGTACATAAGATGTGGCCGAATAAAAATATAGTTTCAGGGGAGGAACCTGATAATGTTGTCGATGAAGAAGGGGATGCCTTGGGCATCCCCAAGCTTAGACGCTTGAGTCTTCTTAATATATGCGAGGGTGAACCACCGGGGCATCCCCAAGCTTAGAGCTTTCACTCTCCTTGATCATATTGCATCATACTCCTCTCTTGATCCTTGAAAACTTCCTCCACACCAAACTCGAAACAACTCATTAGAGGGTTAGTGCATAATAAAAATTCACATGTTCAGAGGTGACACAATCATTCTTAACACTTCTGGACATTGCATAAAGCTACTGGACATTAATGGATCAAAGAAATTTATCCAACATAGCAAAAGAGGCAATGCGAAATAAAAGACAGAATCTGTCAAAACAGAACAGTCCGTAAAGATGGATTTTATTAGGCCACCAGACTTGCTCAAACGAAAATGCTCAAATTGAATGAAAGTTGCGTACATATCCGAGGATCACTCACGTAAATTGGCATAATTTTCTGAGTTACCTACAGAAGAATTAGACCCAGATTCGTGACAGCAAAGAAATCTGTTTCTGCGCAGTAATCCAAATCTAGTACTTACTTTACTATCAAAGACTTTACTTGGCACAACAAAACACAAAACTAAGATAAGGATAGGTTGCTACACTAGTAAACAACTTCCAAGACACAAATATAAAACAAAGTACTGTAGCAAAATAACACATGGGTTATCTCCCAAGAAGTTCTTTCTTTTTAGCCATTAAGATGGGCTCAGCGAGTTTTAATGATGCACTCGCAAGAAATAGTATTTGAAGCAAAAGAGAGCATCAAGAGGCAAATTCAAAACACATTTAAGTCTAACATGCTTCCTATGCATAGGAATCTTGTAAATAAACAAGTTCATGAAGAGCAAAGTAACAAGCATAGGAAGATAAAACAAGTGTAGCTTCAAAAATTTCAGCACATAGAGAGGCATTTTAGTAACATGAAAATTTCTACAACCATATTTTCCTCTCTCATAATAACTTTCAGTAGCAACATGAGCAAACTCAACAATATAACTATCACATAAAGCATTCTTATCATGAGTCTCATGCATAAAATTATTACTCTCCACATAAGCATAGTCAATTTTATTAGTTGTAGTGGGAGCAAATTCAACAAAGTAGCTATCATTATTATTCTCATCAAGTGTAGGAGGCATAGTATAATCACAATCAAATTTATCCTCCATAACAGGTGGTACCAAAAGACTACTATCATTATCATCACAAATAGGAGGCAAAGTATCATCAAAGAAAATTTTCTCCTCAATGCTTGGGGGACTAAAAATATCATGAAAACCAGCTTCCCCAAGCTTAGAACTTTCTATATTATTGTCAACAATGGTGTTCAAAGCGTTCATACTAATATTACTACCAGACATGCAAAGAAGATTTCATAGGTTTTTTAATTTTCGCATCAAACAATCCATGTTTTAAATCAGGAAATAGAATAAGAAGCTCACTCTTGTACATTATGCCAAACTAGTGTAAACAAGAAACAAAAAGATGCAATTGCAGGATCTAAAGGAAATAGCTTTGAGCACACACACAACGACGCCGGAAAAATACTTTACCTGAGACCGTAGTATGAGTGCCTTTTTACCTTTCCTCCCCGGCAACGGCGCCAGAAAAGTGCTTGATGTCTACGGGAGCTTCTATTCTTGTAGACAGTGTTGGGCCTCCAAGAGCGGAGGTTTGTAGAACAGCAGCAAGTTTCCCTTAAGTGGATCACCCAAGGTTTATCGATCTCAGGGAGGAAGAGGTCAAAGATATCCCTCTCATGCAACCCTGCAACCACAAAGCAAGAAGTCTCTTGTGTCCCCAACACACCTAATAGGTGCACTAGTTCGGCGAAGAGATAGTGAAATACAGGTGGTATGAATAAGTGGTAGCAACGGCAACGACACCAGAAAAGTGCTTTGCCCAGGACGATAAACAAGCGAGTAGTAATGTAGCAGTAGTAACGCAGTAAAACGAGTAAACAAGCAGACGATAGCGATATTTAGGAACAAGGCCTAGGGATTAGACTTTCACTAGTGGACACTCTCAACATTGATCACATAACAGAATAGATAAATGCATACTCTACACTTTTGTTGGATGATGAACACATTGCGTAGGATTACACGAACCCTCAATGCCGGAGTTAACAAGCTCCACAATAATGCTCATATTTTAGTAACCTTTAGTGTAAGATAGATCAAAAGACTAAACCAAGTACTAGCATAGCATGCACTACTCGTCACCTTCATGCATATGTAGGAGGAATAGATCACATCAATATTATCATAGCAATAGTTAACTTCGCAATCTACAAGAGATCATGATCATAGCATAAACCAAGTACTAACACGGTGCACGCATCTGTCACCTTTGCACACATGCGAGGAGGAATAAACTACTTTAATAACACATCACTAGAGTAGCACATAGATAAATTGTGATACAAAACATGTTGCAATCATAAAGAGATATAAATAAGCACTTCACTACGCCATTCAACAGGTGAATAAGTATTCCGTGAAATATGGCCTAAGAGACCCACACGGTGCACACACTTGTCACCTTTACACACGTGGGACAAGGAGTCTCCGGAGATCACATAAGTAAAACTCACTTGACTAGCATAATGACATCTAGATTACAAGCATCATCATATGAATCTCAATCATGTAAGGCAGCTCATGAGATTATTGTATTGAAGCACATAGGAGAGAGATGAACCACATAGCTACTCAGGTACAGCCCGAGCCTCGATGGAGAACTACTCCCCCTCATGGGAGCGGCAGCGGTGATGAAGATGGCGGTGGAGATGGCAGCGGTGTCGATGGAGAAGCCTTCCGGGGCACTTCCCCGCTCCGGCAGGGTGCCGGAACAGAGACTCCTGTCCCCCAGATCTTGGCTTCGCGATGGCGGCGGCTGTGGAAGGTTTCTGTGGTTTTCGTCGAACGCCCCGAGGTTTTTAGGTCAGGGGCTTTATATAGGCGGAGAGGCGGCGCAGGAGGGCTTCTGGGGGGCCCACACCCTAGGGGGCGCGCCCCCCCCTTGGCCGCGCCGGGGTGTGGTGTGGTGGCCCTGCCCCCTTCTCTGGCGGTTCTCGTGTGTTCGGATGCTTCGGGTAAAATAGGAACACAGGCGTTGATTTCGTCCGATTCCGAGAATATTTCGTTACTAGGATTTCCGAAACCAAAAACGACAGAAAACGAGAACCGGCACTTCGGCATCTTGTTAATAGGTTAGTTCCAGAAAATGCACGAATATGACATAAAGTGTGCATATAACATGTAGATAACATCAATAATGTGGCATGGAACACAAGAAATTATCGATACGTTGGAGACGTATCAGCGTATAATATGCATACTCGTAGTCTTCATAGCCGCCGCCGTTGTACTGGTAGTCGGCGCCTTCTAAGTTGCCGGCGTCGTCGTCGCTGCTGTCGTCGCTGTCGTCGGGCGGCGCTCGTGGCTCGAACCGAGGGTAGCGCGAGGCGGGGGATATCGCCGGCCGTGATGTAGTCCATGACGTCTGCGAGTCCGGCCGTACCACCATAGCCGACGGCCGGCCTCGTGGAAGTTTCCAGGAGGCGGACCGTCCTCCTCACTACCCGGCGAGCGCCCTCTCACGCCGATTGATGAAGAAGGCGTCACAAGTATGTCTGGTTATCGGGATGCCGGCGGGGATTCATCCGCTGCTCCGGCGTGAGGTCGAGGTAGTAGTGGTTCGTGATGGCCGCCCGGCGCGCGGTACTCGAGGGACGGGAGGGACCGGCACGCCGCCGGCGCTAGGCTCCGGCCGGCGAGGGACGCGGTAGCCCGGTGGGCAAGGGTAGTTCGAGGCGCAAATCTCCTCCACCTGCTGGTAGGTTAGAGTGGGTGCGGTGGAAGCCATGAGAGAGTGATGAGAGATTGTAGAGATGTGATAATGCTGGCCAAGCCGGGCTACCTATATGTAGTGACAAATGGCGGGAAAAATGGAGCGGGAAGACAGGAGGCGGGAAGAAAGAGGCGGGAAGAAAGTGGCGGGAAGAAAGAGGCGGAAAGAAAGAGGCGGGAAGAAAGTGGCGGGAAGAAAGAGGCGGGAAGAAAGTGGCGGGAAGAATTTTTATGATTTTTTTGATATATTATTTGTATTTTTAAGAATTTGAATTGAATTAGTTTTATTTTTCTGATTTTTTGGATATATTATTTGTATTTTTAAGAATTTGAATTGAATTAGTTTTATTTTTCTGGATTTTTTTGATATATTATTTGTATTTTTAAGAATTTGAATTGAATTAGTTTTATTTTTCTGATTTTTTGGATATATTATTTGTATTTTTAAGAATTTGAATTGAATTAGTTTTATTTTTCTGATTTTTTTGACATATTATTTGTATTTTTAAGAATTTGAATTGAATTAGTTTTATTTTTCTGATTTTTTGGATATATTATTTGTATTTTTAAGAATTTGAATTGAATTAGTTTTATTTTTCTGATTTTTTTGATATATTATTTGTATTTTTAAGAATTTGAATTGAATTAGTTTTAATTTTCTGATTTTTTGGATATATTATTTGTATTTTTAAGAATTTGAATTGAATTAGTTTTATTTTTCTGTTTTTTTGATATATTATTTGTATTTTTAAGAATTTGAAATGAATTAGTTTTAATTTTCTGAATTTATTGATATATTATTTGTATTTTTAAGATTTTTAAATGAATTAGTTTTAATTTTCTGAATTTATTGATATATTATTTGTATTTTTCAGATTTTTAAAAAGAAAAGTATTTTGAAAAATATCTTTAGTCGCGGTTGGCCTCGCCAACCGCGACTAAAGGGTATTTTACCGCGGGAAACGAAATTCGGGCGAAAAATACCCTTTAGTCGCGGTTGGGCTCACCAACCGCGACTAAAGGGGGGTCCCTATTTAAACGCGCGCGCGCGAGGGGGCGGTTCACTTCGAACACTTCGTCTCCGCCGCGCCTCGATCTCTGCAGCCGCCTCGCCGTCGACGTCGCCGCCCCGTCGTCGCCGCCGCCCACCGTCGTCGTCGTCGCCCCGGCCCGTCGTCGTCGCCCCGTCGTCGCCCCGTACGTCGTCGCCCCCGGCCCGTCGTCGCCCCGACCCGTACGTCGCCGCGCCATCGCCCTCGCCCACCGCGTCCGGCCCTCTCGCCCATGGCGCCGGCGCGCCGCCGCCCTCGCCCACCGCCGCGCGCGCCGCCTCGCTCTCGCCCATGGCGCCGGTGTTGACAGAGAGATTGAGAGAAAGGAGAGAGAGAGATCAGGGGGCGTCGGCCGCCGTTTTTATTTTTTATTTTTTTGTTCTTTTTAATTTTAACCAGTTAATTAGTTTTACAAAAACGGTAAAATTTGATAATTAACAAAAAAAGGTAAAATTTGATAATTAACAAAAAAAAACCGTAACATTTGATAATTAACAAAAACGCCCCCTCGCCGCGAACAAAAAAAACCCGCATATACGGAGGGGGTGGCGAGGGGGGCGGCGCATCGCCGCCCCCCTCGCCGCGCCGCCCCCCTCGCCGCCCCCTCCGTATATGCGGGTTTTTTGTTCCGCGGCGAGGGCGCGCGCCACCGCCGCCCCCCTTTCGCCACCGCCACCGCGCGCCCACCTTCCGCCGCCCGGCCCCTTTCGCCACCGCGACCCCGCATATATGCATGTGTTGTTGTGTCTCGACTCCGCCGCCGTAGGTCCCTAGCCATCGTCAACCCATTGCCGCTTCAGTCAAGGAACGCACGCGCGCGCACACTATATAATCCGCGACACCCTCTCCCACCCCTTCCTCGCCCCCTACTTTTGCCACCGCTACCGCCACCGGTCTCTCGGTCACTTTTAAAATAACTTAACAAAAGTTTGTCACTTTCAAAATAACAAAAATAACTTAACCACCGCGCGTATACGGAGGGGCACCGCCACCGCGAGGGTTATGTGTCCTCGGCACCGCCACCGCCCTTTCGCCACCGCCACCGGTCTCTCGGTCACGCGGTCACTGCGACGCCCCTCTCGCCTCCCTCGTCGCCCTCTCTGTTTATATGTAGAGAAGAGATGTGATAATGCATATACACAATTAATTTGTTTGGACTACACATGTTTTCAGGACTGACATATGGCGGACGATAGAGCTGACCCAATTATGGACAACTATGATCCGGACGCTGAAGAACATATCTTCGGCATCATAAAAGGCGATGTTCTATATGTGCCGACCGGACAAGAAGAAGATGATATCTCTTCTTATCTGAACCTTGAGGGTGAAGATGAAGGGCGCCGTCAGCAAGATGGTGCCGAAGAAACGTCGGTAAACGACGATCTTCAATTGGAAGTAGCAACCACCTCCGACGCCGAGGTATATATATATACATTGAGCCTCTGGTGATACAAACTACTGATTTGAATAAATATGTGTGTACTAACGCGCGCGCCTCTCTTTCTTATTTTAGCCCTCGGCCGGATCGTCGAAACAATCGAGTACGTCGTCGTCAAAGCGTGGCGCAACCAAGACGATGAAAGCAGGAGAAACATGCACCATCAATGTTGTCGAGGAAGCAACCGGCAGGCCGCTGGAGCCCAGCAAGAACGCCACCAAGTTCGTCGACCAATGCGGAGCCGTTGTTAGAGACAACGTCTCGATCACCGTCCGGGAGTGGAATGAGCCAAAGAAGGCACGTGTTGGTTTCACTTTTGTCGATAAGAGAACAAAAAAAGATTGCTTCAAAAAGCTTATGGAACATTTCGTTCTACCTCCGGAATACCGCAAATACGATGAGGAGGGTAACAAGATTGCGGAAAACAAGGAGAGGTGCAAGCTAGTCAAACAATTCGCTCTTTCTAAGATGTCCAACGCATTCCGGAAATACAAGCAAAATCTAGCCCATGACTTTGTCAAGCGGGGCAAGACTCGGATTTCAAAGGACAATATGAGAAACTGCAACATGATTTGCCAGAATTTGTGAAGCAAAAGAAATCGGAGCAGTTCCTTGAAATATCGAAAAAAATAAGGATAATGCGGCCAAGAAGGAGTACAATCATAAAATGGGGCCGGGAGGGTATCGCTTTTGGCAGCCTAGGTGGGAGAAGATGGAGAACGAGCTGAGGACGCGAGGAATCCGTCCGAGTACGGAGGGATGGGACCCAAGGGCCAAAAGGCTGGTGGTACGGGCATGGGGGATCGCTGAACCCGGAGACGAGGGAGTGTGTTTACCAGGGCAAAATAATTACACCCACCCAAAAGCTTATTGAGGCAATGAGGGATGCTCAAGAGGGGAGGATCAAGTTCAACGGAGAGAACGATGCCACGACAAAAGCCCTCGGGAATCCCGAACACGGAGGACGTGTACGAGGCATGGGGCCCATTCCGTGGAAAATAGGGTTCCCCGAACGATGACCCGTACGGTTACGAAGCCGTAAGAGAAAGATGGATCGGGAAGCGAGATGTTGTGGCGCGGTTGGCATCGGAAATGGATGTCATGAAGAAAACCGTGAGTGTACTAGTAGCCGAAAGAGATGCAGCTCGGGCGCAGCATGAAGATCATCCATTGGATCTCGGAAGCCAGCCGCGGAGAAGCGGCGTGGCTTCCACGGAGGCCCCATCGGCTGGTGCACCGACGATCGAAATTCTTGCACCGGAGCCTGCGGTGGTCGAAATTACTGCACCGGAGCCTCCTCGCTACCCCGTGGACGATATAAAGGAGATGAAAGCATGTCATCTGTATTATCCTATCGGGAACATGTCCATGAAGGTAGCCATCGGCGGTGCTTTACCACCTGGAGCACTCCACCACAACAACCCCATTCAAGATGGCTATGCTCGTGTCACGGTGGAGGACATAGTCCAAGGGTTTGAGGACCTGGACATTGACATTGCTACACACGAAGGGGCGACAAGACTTGGAGATGTCAAGCGCCGAGTTCATTCTATGGCGGAAGAAGTTTATCAAGTTTCCGGGCGAGGCGCCAACAAGTCCACCCCCTACGGTGGTGGTGGTGGCGGCGGTGGCGGTGGTGGTGGTGGTGCTTCACCTACACCTCCTTCACGAGGGCCAACGCCGCCCCCCAATTCACCTCCGGCGGGTAAGCAGCCGCCGCCCCCTAGTCCGCCCCGGGCGGGTAAGCAGACGCCGCCCCCCAATCCACCTCCGGCGAAGAAGCAGAAGCAGCAGTCCTGAATTATTAACCCGGACCCTTACGTACCTAAGAAAACAAAGGTACCGGAGGTATCACTGAAGCCTCTCCCGACGAGGCCTTGGGAATGTAGTGCCGAGGAAGTCGAGGCGGGCGCGGCTGCTGATTTAGAGAAATGGAAGGCGAGCTGCAAGAAGAAAATAGAGGGCGAGCCCAAGCCAGTATTTTCTGATGAGCAAAAGAAGTGGGCTAAGTCATTTTTGAACACACCGTCCCAAGCCGCAAAGAATGCACTGACGACTATGCACGTGAACTTCGTAGGCAAGCACTCGCGTTCAAGAGGAACCAAGAGTTGGCGGAGAAGCGAGGAGAAGAAAGCCTTGGAGGAGGCCGAGAAAAAATTAGAAAGGGGGAAAGAAGTTGCCCAGCTCGGGGAACAAAGTAAACAATCGATCGCCCCCTCATAGTGCAAGCCGCCGGTCCGGATGCCCCCGATATCATAGCAGGCTGCGGCGAGCATGTGGATTGACCGTAACGAGTGCCGAGAGAACAAGCGGCCACCTTAGGTATCACTCTTCGTGCACTTGTTAGGCCTTGATGAGGCGCCAATGAAGGACGTAGTATTTACATATGTGAAGAATGGCCCTCTCGTCGAGCACTACGCGAGGAAGAGGATCTACCCCGACAAATGAAAGGTCTGCTAAATTGGTACAAGGGTTACATAAAACTTAAAAACGTCAAAGACTATATTTATGCGGAAGTTAGACATAAGCATCACTTCAAACATTACTATATAACAATTCATCGGAGTGAATTGTTCCAGCTGTTCAATCTGCGCGACCTCGACAAATCTATCGTCAGTTGCTACGTTACGTAAGTGATTTATTAATTTCTACCCCATCTCGTTCATTGCCTGCACTATATATTGTCCTAACTATCTTGTTGTGTACGCTATTATGCAGAATGAAGAAGCGGGAAATGCAAATAAGGAACATCCATGATGTTGGGTTCATTGACCCACACATCGTTAATTCATATGTGTTAGAACACCACCCCACCGACGTGGAGGAAGACTTGTGGCGGTTTCTTAGAAAACAGGAACTCAAAAGTGATATTCTATTTCCTTACCATTTTGGGTGAGTGTTTACGTCTTGAGCACATTCTCTTTTGTTTACTCCATGCATGGTATGTGGCTAATCGATGAGTTATATATGCATGATTGTGCATGTATCGTGTCCGCAGGTTCCATCTGGATTCTGATGGTAATTCAATTTCACACCTCCACAGTTCTCGTCCACGACTCTCTGAATATGGATGCGGCGCTTTGGGCCGACATGAGAAAAATGATGCAAAAGTAATTGTTTCCATTCATTTGCGCTCTATATCGATCGGCCTATTGCGTTCATCATTTCCTAATATCAAGTAACTAATTAATAACTCTCTTGTTCATTTAATTTTCTTTGCCTCGTAGGGTTTGGAGACGGTTCGTAGATGAAAAGGTCGGTGAATTCAAAAAAGAGCTACATTTTAAAAGGGCGGTGCGGACGGCGGGGATATTCAGCCACCGGGGACCAATCTATGTGGATACTATGTTTATGAGAGGATCCGGAGATACACCAATGAGCGGGACCGGTCGTCTGAGATCAACATCAAGAGGAATAACCTCCGGAAGACGCTTAGTCCGGAAGCTCGCTTCCGACCACTTCGGGAGGAACTAGCTGGATGGTTCGCGAGGGAAGTCATCGATCCTACAGGACAACACTACGTAGAGGACGTAGAACTATACATGCATTAAATTATGTATGGAAACTTGTTCAAACTTGTATATGGTCATCCGATGATATTGAATATATATTGTATATTCCTCTTGAATTCTTTTTGGTTCTAATTTCAAATTTGTTTGAAATTGTACATTCATATGCATGCATGTATGTAGTACCGTAGAATATGTGAAACTCCTTCAAAATTACAATAAAGCACAAAAGAAATAAAACAATACAAATTAAACAAAAAACAGGTTTAGGGGGGGGGGGCAGGTTTAGGGGGGGGCCTAAAACCCTAAACCTGCGGCGGCCTTTAGTCGCGGTCGGCCAGAAGAACTGCGACTAAAGGGCCTCCGCCCCGACGGTCGCCTGGCGCCCACGTGGACGGGCCTTTAGTCACGGTTCGTAAGAAACCGCGACTAAAGGGGGGGGCCTTTAGTCGCGCTACTTTGGTCACGGTTGCGCAACCGCGACTAATGGCAGTTGCGAACCCGCGACCAAAGGCCCTTTTTCCACCAGTGATTGAAGCCAACGTAGCGTCATAGTAGTTGGATTTTATCCTTTTTTTTAATTGCATATCGATGGATCCTAGACTTCTGAACGGCTGTGTGCATCCTGGTTATGCAGAGGCTGGGTGTAATGCTTAAAACTTTTTTGAGTAATAAAGCGCCCCTTATCGAAAAAAATATATAACCGTAAAGCTGGTATAAGGAGCAAAACTACACATTTATAGAACCAATCCTTGTACCAACCATTGTGTTTATACAAGGACTACACGATATAGACGATCAGACAACGGCTAAAACATCGATATACCTCTTCCCCAAGCTAGATGATGAAACAACAATTGCTAAATCAGTTATAGCGGCATTATATCTAAGCTAACAAGTCTATACTAACAAATCTAAGCACCCAAAGCTAACATGCTACCACAGTTAGGCTTCCATGTTACTCACAACAAACTGACAGTTGTACGAGGAAGACGGCATGTCCGCGAGGCGGTGGAAGATGACCTGCGGCGGTGGAGCTCCACCGGCTGTAGAAGATGGCGTCGCTGACCTGCTCGTCGGTTCAGAAGCTTCCCTAGACGTAGAGCTCGAATGAGGGAAAATTGTGGCGCGGGATTTGGTAGTGAGGGGTAGCGGTGTAAACAACCGACACAATTCTGCGGGAGGTGGTCGAATTCTTCAAGTGGAATTTTCACGGACGCACGCAAGTTCCCGCCGTCCCTCCCTTGCCCGAGCTCGGCGACATTTTTTCCCAGCGAACACGAGAAGAATTTGGCTCTCTAGAGACGGTCGTGTGCCTTCTTATACAAGTTCTGGTCTGCTTTATGAAGTGTGTGATGCAGGAAAACTTTTCGCCGTGGGCAACCAAATAGGCAAATTTCTTCTCCCTAGATACGAAAAACAACTTCAGCAGAAACCAAACAAGCCCATAAAGTTTAACACTAAATCATTTTGAGATGTGCATGCATGTACTATAGTACTGGGTGGGGTCTACATTTAAACTTTGCAAGGTACGGGTGTACTTGGGAAATTTTGATTTTCAAGAAAAAGAATAGAATCCGAAAACTAAATTATCGCGGGGTAAAAAGTATGTACGAACGAGCTTCCATTAACAAGGGGAAAGGGGGGAACAACGGGCACGCTTGAGGCAGACATTTTTGACTGAGAAACTTCAAGACACTGAAAAAGGTGATGATTTTAATACTGTAGGATTTATTTAGGCAGAGGGGACAGTAGAAATTAAATTATGGCAACGCCAGGTGATCTTTCTCACACAGCGTGCATCTGCTACGTCTATCGGACATGTTCAAATCTCCATCACAATTAAATGGCGACGGTTGAAACCTCGAAAAAGCCTGGACCCTTTTCTATCGCAGCGTACGCGTACTAGTAAAAGGAACAATGCGATAATTTTCGAATCCTTGGCATTCAAATTTGTGGAAGCAGAGAGCAAGCAGGGGTGTCTCCCTGGTTCTTCAGAACGAGCTCGGTAGTGTCATCTTGATAGTAAGCTAGTACGTACTCTTGTTACCGATGATTTGGACGTGTCTAGATATATCTAAATTTACGATTAAAATTATAGAGCGGAGGGAGTATGGAAGTATTAGCTGGAAGCAACAAACCCAGGCGTTCTTCTTCGTTTGAGACAAGAAAACGTATGGTCAGCAGAGCAAGAAAGACGCAGGCATCAACAGCTTTACTCACAAAGAAAGTTTGTCCCTGTGTTTAACAGACAAACGGTGTTTCTCGTCCGGACGTGAAGGATTTTAATCAGGCGGTGCGCACTGGGCTGGCAGTGAAAGGGAGAGGAGTGCTAGGTAGAGCGATGTCATTAGTTGACTGTCGTTATCAGCAAAACAAAAACTCCTAGTATCCCAGGAGTAAGTATCTCTGCAGCCTGCAAAGGAGGACGATTTCCCTTTATCGCCGGAGCAGAGCGCATCAGTCAGGCATTCACGCCCGCAAACAAACAAACAACCCAACGAATCGAAGAGTTAAAGATCTCTCTCTCTCTCTGCGCAGGCAGGCCGGTGAAACTGAAGGAGTTACGAGTGTACAGATGTGATGTATGCAGGTGAGGGTTTTGATTTGCCTTTACCTGACTGCAAAACCAAACTAAAGATCGTTATGATGACGACGCAGGCACTCCTGCCTAAACTTGAAAATGTGCAGCGCCACCGCAGTGGCTCTATAGTCTTCTTCCTTTATTTTTGGTCGGTCCATCCCGCAACTCACTGCACCCGCAGTCAAAACTTCTGCAGGTTCCCATTTCTTTCCCTTCCACAGGACGAAAGCTCCTTTTCTGCCAGTGATTAGTTGATGCATTCACGTGGAGACAAATTAAATAGGGGCACGCTCCGTTTTTATTTTTTGGATTTGTTAGCATAAAATAACTATTTTTATAGCTAAATTTCTATTTTTATACCATTTTATGTTTAGTGAATAAAAATCTACCGCATTTTGGCTAGGTTTTTCAAAAAACACTAAAAACACGAATTGGTGGCGATACTGACCGTTGGGATTCACCTATGAAGAATGTGAATTTGCTAACGTAGACTGGGACCCATTTAGATCGATAGTTGAGGTGGAAGTGGGTTTCTCCACCCACCTCTTCTTCTTCCTCCTATCTCCCGTGAGCACCAAACCCCTGCCACCGACTGGCCGGTGCCGCCCCTCGACCTCCGCCCACACACCACCAGGAGACACGTCCAAACTGAAGTCGACCAAGGCGCGGTCACATACATGATTGGCGAGCTCGCTAACAATGGTAGTGCGATGGGGGGGGGGGGGGAGACGGCTACCTGACGCCCCGAGACAAGATGAACGGTGCATCAGCTACTCATTGTCGCGATGCTCCTCCCTTCCAAAGAGATTGGGTTGGGACAGCCATAAATGGCGAGGTCACCCTTGTCTTCTCCAAGTCTGACAAAATACTACAACTATTGATACGCCATCCCTTTCCTACCACTCCACGAAGTCACTAGGAAGCACACATAGGCATGCCCAAGTAGCCACTCGTCCTCTAACCTTCAAGCAGGGTCGTGCACTGCTGCCTCCTCACCGTCTCCAACCACCCTAGCTAGGAAGTCGTGGCCTCATCCCCGCTTCCTTTCATCGTGCCTGCCACCCTTTTCCCTGGCACAGGAACTCTGACATGTGGGTGTGCGTGCGTGCGCGCGTGTGTGTGTAGCCACGCTTAACCGGTGGCAAAGGCGATGTCATCTATCAACCTAGGCTATTGGGGGGTGTGTGTGTGCGTGTGTGCGCGCGCGGTGCATGCGTGCGTGCGTGTGTGTGTGTGTGTGTGTGTGGCCGCGCTTCACCGGTGGCAAAGGCGATGTCATCTATCAACCTAGGCTATTGGCTACCGACGAGGCGATGTCATCTATCAACCTAGGCTATTGGCTACCGACGAGAGTTGCACGGGAGGGGTGGGGCAGCGGTGGCACCATGGCAGCAGGAGGAGGGTTTGACCGCAGTGTGGATGAAGGAGACGACCTCCTCTTTCAAATTATCTGGTTGCTCATGCGTGTTAGTTTTCGTGTCAATTAGGGGTCAATGTACGATAGATTTTTCTTTTCTGATAAAACGTGCTAACCTATGGTGTATTTTGTCCGCGAAATATAAAGTGGTATCGACATAGAAACTTGGCTAAAGATGGTAGCTTTATGCTAGCAACTTTTTTTTTTTTTGGAGAAAAGGTTGCAGGCAATCTGTGAGCGAATTGTCAAAATGCCAGTATTATTTTTCACGGTTGTCGCGATAGCGTCTACGCTACAGTCACAAAAATGGGCATAGCACCAACAACCGAGCCGTGTGCAATATGGCTAAGCAGCAGAGAGACGTAGGCTGCTGCGCCGCGCAGGCCTAGAGCTAGCCACCAAACTAAAAGGAGCAAACTTTAAATGATGGACGGAGGGATATGGCACAGCATTCGTTCCAGTTCGTTGATTCGCAACTCTGCTGCGGATCATGCAGCATCGTCTTCTTTGCCAGCAGCACTTCTCTTTACTACACCTCAACAAACCTACTAGTACTACTCTGCCTCTCCCCTGTAATATCGCGATTCGGTTTTACATGTTCTCACTAGCGATGGTAGGACAGATGGTGGTCTCCTTTTGTTAGTACAAATTTGAGAATTATAGGGAGCTTATTTACGCGAATTTTCAATTTTCTACGGCGGAAACAAGTCTAGGCTGGGCATACATCAACCTCCCGTTGCGATTACACTTGTTGTACCAATGCTAAAGAAAATAATGGACAAATGATATAACACTCACAATGGCGTGACTGATAAGACAAAGGTTTGGGAATAAAGCAAGGCAGTTACTCAACTTTTACTAACCGTAGCTTTGACCGGAGAAAAAGGCAACGATCCATCGGTGTCCCTTTGGCAGGACCTGTATTTTTTTTTTTTGTTCTTATCAGTTTTGACAACTTTTTTGATTATTAGTACAGTAAATTTTACAGCAAAATGGTTCAACCGCCAGCATGTCTACAGTCCAGAGCTAGCCGAATCTTGGACTTCACTTCCTCCAACGAGAGCCGATAATTTGCAATTTACATATAGCAAAAAAAATAAAAAATGAAACACTTCCTCTGTTTTTGTCTACTTCTCATTTTAGATTTAATCAAAATTAATCTTTGCATAGGTTGATAAAAAATATAGAAAAATATACCAATATAATATTAAATATATGATATAAAAATATAATTTATGTAGATTCTATGATTAAAAATATATTATAAATATTAGTACATTTTCCTAAATATTTGAATGCGAACTACTTCCCCGTTCGGGATTATAAGGCCGCCGCGTCTCCCTATGTCGTAAATTTAACCTACTAGTACAAGAAATATATTTGAAAATATATATCATTATAAAGTTTAGATGCTCTACTTTCTAATCATATAATTTTTGTTTTCTATAATTCATGTTATGTTGATTAAATTGATGATCTACCTATATGCACCGTCCTTGTACTCCCGAAGAAAGGTAGTAATTGTGAATGGAGCGAGGAAAAAATGTACTAGTGAATCGAGATGCTACGACCCCCACCAAAAGGTAAATACTGTAGTGATTTGCGTATGTCTACCCACCTGCTGGGATCAGATAGGCCCCCTCCATGCATGCAGATTTACCGCCGAAGGAATAAAAAGAAGGGTTAAAAGCAAGGGGAGGCCAGTAAAAAGCATCCATTCTTGCAATTTCTTTCTTCTCCAACGTCATGTCATAACAGAATATGCTTTTCCAATTTCTTATATATCCTTTTTTTTCTATTCACTGTTGATTTCGCACTGTAACGTCCTTTCTGTGGCTGGAACGATTTTACAGCGCCGTGAAAAGTGCTTCTTAGCGTCAGCATCTTTCCTTCATGTCTATGTTCACTGGCCACACTTTCAGAATTCAGGTGCCGTTGTGTCTGGTGTGGGGCGATGCATCGTGCCAAGGAGAGAGAAGATACTTTGTATTCCGTTGATTTTGCTTTAATTATTTACAGTAAAAAATACATTCAACGAGTTTTGAAAAGTACGAATCGCTCTTTCACCTCAGAGTACAGATGGTAGAATGTATGAGGAAATTACTAAGTTACTGCATTGCGACTACAAGAACCTAACAACATTAAACTGGTTCTTCGAAGCTTTCACAATAATAGGAACTGAGCTTATCCTTACAAATATGTATATAGGACGGTATAATTACAAATTGAACTCTTGGGGAGGATTTGGTTTGTAAGCTCTTTGTTCTGTTACTTTTTTTTTTTGAACCGGGATAGCCCCGAAGGGCCTGTGCATTAAACCATGAGCGGTGGGGTACAATTTATAATAAGGACCCTATCAAACAAAACAATTCAAAACTGGTCCTTAGCTTTTACTGAGCTGACCCTACATAGAAAAAAAGAAAATGCAATCAGGTCCTCCACCACCGCTGACAAACTTAGGCCTCGAACGATGGTTATCACCACCAACACGAGGGACTAGACCACTTATATCACTTTGTTTATAATTTTAAACTCAAGTGGAAGGCAACAATTAGGTGGTAATTGTTCTTGCTAACGCACCAAACTTAGGGATGTAGCGGTTGATGATCGGTGATGACGGATGATGATGCCTTGGCCTTCAATGATCCGTGTAGCAGCAATGGTGGTTCCATCTGCAAGTTCCTGCTCCAGGTCCCTTCCGGAGGTGAGGTTTTTGTGAGTTGTGGTGTCTTTGAGTGTCAGATCTCAGATCCGTCTTCACGTGGTGAAATTATCTGGCGAGGCGGAGGTGGTGCCACATGGCATGGGTGCGCGGTATGGGCATGCCCTACTAGTACATCGTTAAACCTTCTGGAGTTCCCTCTTGCTTTGCCTTATCACCTAGGTGCATGGAAAATCATTTAAAAGTCTTTTATCACTTCAAAAATATTTATACCTAATATGACAACTCCAAATGATATGTTCATCAATGCCTTCATAATTTATGATGATGTGGAAACAAGCATAAAAGGTGCGCATGAGTGTCATAAAATACCAAAATCCTATCGCTATGTACACATGCAAAAACATAAGGTAAACATCCTTCAAAAATGCACTCATCTCTTTTCAGTTACAAAAACGTCCCAAACACCATAAATTGTCGGCTTGGTTGAGTTCACTATGTCGAGCATTGCACTAGCAAATCCATTTTTAAAGAAATTCCAATATTATTAGCATGCTAAAAAAATACTAATACAATGGTTATCACGCTGACATATATGCTTGTCCTTAATTATTATATCGAACACGCATCTATATATGATAGTGGGACTAGCACTAATTATTTTAGGTAGAATTCTGAAAGTTGCCCTTGGATCATCTGTTGCGATTATGTAACAATACCATCAATTCTTTTTAAGAGCCTTTTAAAATCATTATTATAGTCTTATCTTTGTCAAAAAAAATTGAGGATAAATAGTGTGAAAGGATCCCGCTATAATGTTTTATTTGTAGAAGATATGTACAAGTTATTTACAAAGTGGTGGTACAAAAAGAGTAAAAAGTTATTTATATTTGATTCTCCATCCAATCTTTGAATTATTGACATACTTGTTTTGGATTATGTAGCTCACTAACTTTAGCTCTTGAATAGAAGTAGCCTCCCAACTCCTTGAGCTTGTTTTTGAAGATATTGTTATTTCTTACTATTCATATACTCCAGGCTACCAAAATCATTATCTCCATGTAGCACGGGAGATTTAGTATTGTCTTAATATCCGGGAAAACTAAATTGGTAAATTTTTGTCGTCTAAGAGCGGACATAATCCCAACAATGATGAGCAAAAGGGCAAATCCAAAACAAGTGAATGAGAGTTTCCTCATTAGCACATTGTATTAATTAAATGCGCAATTGTACTTTTGTAGCTGAAAAAATTCTTTGCCAACAACTTTATTCCTAATTTACATTTGTCACAGTATTTTAGGTTACTGTTACCAATGGAGTCCTCGGGCTATGAGGTGGTTTGTAGTTGTAGCTAGTGTGTTATTGTTGCTATTACATTGTGCCTTTATTTTTGCCAACAATTTTTTGTTGTGAGCGTAATTTGGAATTTTGCTGGTTCCCTATTAAAATATCCTTATGTTCTTGCTACCCTTGAATTTTCGATAGTATATTATTTTTATTTGTTATGTTATAGCTATGTGAGAAGGAGAAGGAGAAGATGAGAGAGGCCCCGCCGTTCTAGGGTGGAGGAGAAAACGAAACACGATGCGAGTGGGCAGAAGATAAAGTATCCCCATTTGACTGAAGAGATTCATGTCTTGAACTTTCTTGTTGTAAACTTTGTGGCTCAACGCCTTTTATGTCGTTAACTTCAATGTGTCCAATAATTTTCGTTGTTGTTGTAAACCTTGCTTCTGTTATTGCGGTGACCCAGCATACCACTACATTTTGTAGTATACAAGTCGTTGATATGATCTTCATGAAGGGACTTCTTCACAAATATCACATCCCTCAGAGTGGTACAACAAAAACATTGCAGTTCATAACACTCGAGATTATATTACAATCATAGCCATAACAAGTTGGTATTCTCACAGGTCCGATGAGAACACCCTAAGATACTACTTAAGTTCATTACAAACCAGCATAAATACTAAACTAAGCTCAGCAACTTATTTAAGTAAGTTCTACGCTGCTCGGCTCTATAACACTAGGGTATGCCACTACTCCTCCGCCTCATTGTTGTCGGGCCCGTAGACTATCCCATAGTCCACGCCTTCCACTCCTCCGGACAGATCAGGTTCTTCATAGACCAGCTCGTAGTCGCCTTCCGGTGCTCCGTCAGTGGCCTCCACTTCATTCTCACAGTCTAGCAAGGGTGTCGAAAGAAAGTGAGTACAGAGGTACTCAACAAGCTCAAAAGAGAAAAATGTGTTTGATGCTCTAGCTACGACCATTGATCAGAAAATCTCCGGTCAATGCATGTTTCGCAAACATTTCTTCAAAAGGTTTATTTTATTCAGAAAACTATGCCTGCCAGTCTTCACAGGTTGAACAGAACTTCATGGATTTCCTTTCCTGCCCCGTTCGTAGTTCCCTTCCCGGAACAAGGAGTGACTGCCACAATTTGATACCCTCTGCAGAGGTGCATTACTTTTTCCATAAGAGAACTTATCCTTGATACCAACCGAGACGCGTTTCTCGTCCACACTTCCTTGGTGTGGAGCCAGGTGTAAGATCCAAGTCAATCACTGCCTTCTCCGCGACCCTGCATACCCACCCTTTTGTCCATCCGTACACCCCGGTAGACATCTCCCAATCATACGGCTTTACCCCCGGTGTACTATGGACAATCCCTCATAGACGATAGAGCCTCTCATTCACACGGATGGGGATTTTAAAGGATTTCCCAACCTCATTGCAGTGTTATCTCCAACACCCGGCCGAGGCTCTACCGAGTCCGTTGATATGCAAGAGGGAAAAGATACAGCTGACTTCCCCAGAGCCATTATAGATCTTATGGTTAACGTGAATTGTACGGCGCTAGAATCACCAGACAACATTGGTGATTAGTCCTAGATTAATAGAACCCTTGCAATGGAACCTCCACCAGATCAACACATACCATGGTTCCATTGCCCACCACATAGTCATATTCATAATTGGAAAAGTAACATTAGCTTTTCAATGCAGGAATGATAAGTATAGTACTTTTGCGGTAAATTGATAGAAAATAATCAAGGTGACATGAGCAAGAGTGAACTTGTCTGGTGACTGCGAGATAATGCAGTTCGAAGTGTTGGATTGAACCTTAACCTCGGGTAAAGAAGCATCATTGTCCGGTAAAGACAATGTTATAAGATCCAAATGATGCATGAATGGATGTATTCTTTTATGTTGAATCCCATACCTTGACATGGTTATTACAAATTTAGGGTTGAGTTAAGGATTTGTGTCTTTGGTGGTACTTTATAAATATTTAAGTACTTTAACATGATTTTCTTTTCTAATAAGAAAATAATGAAATATAGTTGATATTTTCCTTTGGAAAATATTTATTTCAAATAAGGAATTTGAAAAATAGGGTTTTCCTCATTTTGGAACTATTCATGAATTTTGAATTATTAAGATTTCCCCGTTTTGGAAAATCTTAACTTTGAAAATAAATGACTTGTAATAATAGAATTCCCTTTGAAATTATTTGAATAATAATTATTTGAATTCATTTTGAATTTTCCTTGATTTTTAAATTCAAGGAAAATTGCAATTTAAAATTTAGAGTTTAAATTTGAATTCAAAAATTTCAAAATTTGAAATTGTACAACATTTTCTCATTTCTTATTTATTCTTGTTAAGAATAATTTGTTATTCCTTAATATTATTTTTCTTGGATTTTTAGAGGTATTTTCCATTTATTTTTATTTGGTAGAATTCAGGACTTAATTCAAAAACTAAAAAGAATAAAATACCCCTTGCCCAATTGGGCCGGCCCACCTCTCTGGCCCATTTGGACAGCCCACCAGGGCCAGTCCAAAACGGTGCGGTCGCACCGAACCGTGTCGGCCCACTCTCACTCTCACTCGCTCATCTCTCTCACGAAACCCTAATCGCCCGAGGCGATTCGCGTGGCAACTGAGCCGCCACCATGGTCGCCGCCGTGCTCCGGCCGAACCAAGGTCCGCCGTGGTGCTCACCGACGCAGCTCGAGACAGCGCATCTGCTTGTCCGAGTGGTTTCTTCGATCTCGTCCTCGTTTGTGCGCGCGCGTGTGCGGTGCTCGCAGACGCCGACAGATCCGTGGCGATCTCCGCCGATCTGCGCTTCCTCGCCGTTCCTGGTGGTTCGCCGCCTTCCCTGGTGAGGTGTGTGGCCTGGCACGAGCCTGGTCGCGGTTTGGCGCCGCCGTGACTGGCCTGTGCCACCGTGCCGCCATTGTTGCCGCTTCTTCTTCACCAGGTAACCCCTACTGCTTCTTCTACCTCCTCTACTCCATCTATTCCTTCTCGATCTATGCCTACTGCCTCCAGTGTATGTTGCTGCGGTGCTTGACATGCGGCCGTGCTTTCTATGCTACTGCTTCTTTCTGTTCATGCGATGATGTTGTGCTACTGCCTTTGCTATGCTGTTGTGCATGCCATGCTCTACTCCTTAGCTTGTTGATGCTATGCCTATGCCTACTGGCTCCTTGTGATGTGTTGTGCTTGACCCTATGTTGTGCACTTGCTTACTGTCTTCATGTTCATATGCCTACTGGCTTGTTCCTATGCTCATTGACTTGCTCATAAGCTTACTGGTTAATTCATAGGCCTATTGGACTTGTGATTGTCCTAGGTTTGCACTACTGACACCTCTAGTGTCAGTGATGCTCACCCATGACTTGTGTAAGCTTTAGTTGATCCAATCCTTGGATCCTAGCTTGCCTGTGATGCTCTGCTTGGTCTTATGCTTGATCTACTTGAGCAATTATCTGCTAGTGGCTTAATTATTGGTCAATTCCTTGCTAAATGGATGAATTGCTAGATGTTGTTGTCACTGATGCATGCTAATGATGCTTATGCAACAGTGTGTGTGTGTGTTGCTGCTGCTTTCTATAGCTCACTGGAGTTGATCCAGTGGCTAAGATGCAATGGTGTATGTTACTGTTGCCTTACAGTGATGTCTTGACATGGTTCATGCATGGATTTGTGATGTATTCCTTCCTGGATGAATGGATTACTGATGAACTGCTTATGTAGTGATGCTTAAGTACCTTGCTATGCATGATTTGATACTTTCATGAATAATTTGGAAGTAATACAAGTCTGAATCCATTTCTGGATAGTGATGGCTTATATACTTGGTTAAATGGATGGATTTATGTTCGATGTGACCTCTGTAGCTTGGCTATAGATTGGTTGCTCATACAATTGACTAATCCTTGTTGGCTACTCATCTCTGCTTGCATAATAGGACATCATACATGCTATGAATACCATTATGCTTGCCTGTGAAGAAATCTTGGGTTTCTCTGATGGTTTAGTAGCTAGGGTTTCACTAGGTGGTCTTTGGTAGCTTTTATAACCTGTAAATCTTCTACTGGTGCTTTCTGTGCATGTGTGCTTGCTTGTGTACACTTCTGTGCATCTATCCTTGCTCCTATGCACAAATATAGTATTTGGATGGTTTAGGTTCTATTGGCTCCCTTTTTCTACCAGTGATCCTTGGTTATACCAAGTGATGATCATCCCCTTGAGCATCTGCTCAAATCATGAACTGTGTCATGCATGAATGATGGATTGGATCCATTGGATCCTCTCTAGGAACTTGGTATACCTGGTTCCAGGTCCTAGATAGTTAAGCTTGACTGATGTGGAGCAGTTGCTTGATGGTTTTGTGACTTGTCCTTCTCCTCCTTGCTCCTGATGGTCTTGTTCATGTTCCCATGGCTTCTGTTGGATTTTGGTTGGTTGGATTTGTTGGATAAGTGATTTCTGTGATGCTTGTGTGATTCTTGAGCAAGAACTGGATGAACTCTTGCTGTTCTTGGCTATTGCTTGCTGCAATGGTTATCTGGTCGACTGATGCTTGGTTTCTAGGGTTTCTACCCTATTTATTCCTGTTGTACTTCTTCTCTGGCTGTGACACACAGCCCTGCTTGGCTGGTGACTCAGCTCTCTGTGATGTGCTATTGGTGCACAACATCTTCATGAGTTGTGAAGCTTTGTGTTGAAACTTGAGCCCTGGGCAGGCTCAGGTTTGGTCTGCTGCTGATCCTATCGTTGTGCTGTCCAGGATTTTGGACACACACAAGTGTCTGTGACACTTGGTTCACCTCTGGCTGGTTACTTACTATTTAACCCATGTATAGTTGTTCTCTTAGTTTTTGCAGGTTTTGAAGGTGAATATGACCTAAGAATCAATCCTTCCAAGCCATTAGTTTTAGGATTTTAGTCTAGGATCAAATAATGTAATCTTATTTTTATTTCTGTTTATATTTCATTCAGTTCTTGTATCAAGAATATTGTAAGGACTTTGTATTTGTGTGTGTATGATCAATAAAGCTCAAAGTTTGCTTATGAGCTTAATTTTGTATATGTATCAATTATTTATAAATGTGTATGTATTTAAATTTCAATTTGAAATTCAAAGTGACTTGAATTTATTAAATGTGTTTGAATTATGAAATGTATTTGAATTCATAATTCAAATTCTATCTTTTTTATCATTTCTACTTTGAGTTATAAATTCAATATAACTTGTCAAATGAAATCAACTCCAAAAATCAACAAGATACAAAAGAGATCATGTGGAAATTTCATAAGTCACATTGCCTAACCCTAATTGCAATTGAGAGAGAACCTCGATCCCTCTTAGGTTTAGTTGTAATAAGGCGCGGAAATTTCCCTTGTTTTGCGATGAAATGCACATCCCATTTCTAAATCTACCCTTCGATGTTCCTATGTTCTGGGTTATTACAGCCTCTCCCCCTTAACAGAAACTTCGTCCCGAAGTTAAGATTGAGGTACCTAAATAGCCCGGGGTAGGATTTTGTGAGATCGTCCTCCCTCTCCCAAGTTGCTTCCTGTTCAGGATGATGCTGCCATTGAATCTTGCAGTATTTGATCGCCCCATTCCTTAGCATCTTCCAATGCACTTCCAATATCTTCTCCGGTCTTTCGACATAGGTTAGGTCTGATTGCAGGTCTAATTCCTCATGTGACACAGGATCATCAGGTGCTTTTAAACACTTACTGAGTTGAGACACATGAAATACATTGTGAATCAAACTCAACTGTTTAGGTAGTTCTAGTTCAAAAGATGTTCCTCTGTTCTGACTAAGTATCTTGAATGGTCCTATATATCGAGGACTTAATTTTCCTTTTACTCTGAACCTTTTGAGTCCTTTCATTGGGCTAACCTTCAAATAAACCATGTCTCCCGTCTTCGGTTCCCATGCCCTTCTCTTCTGGTCAGCATAACTCTTCTGTCGACTCTGAGCTATCTTAAGTCTATCCCTGATAACTTCGATGCCTTCTTGTTTCACCTTGATGTAATCCGGTGCAAACTTCTAGTGGGATGCCTCGAGCATCCCAAGCTTATGGTCTTCACCATTCTTGGATAGCTTTTGGTGTGGTGTTCCTCCATTCCCTGTCAAAATACTTCAACACAAAACTTTCCCCCATTTCTTTTCTATGAGGTGACATGAATGGTACAAGAATATGATAATTGCTACAATATATATCAAAGACAAAAAATTCCTTGGTATTCCAGCAAGCATGTAGTGTTCTACACAATCCTTGCATATCAAAGAATCAAGGCAAATCATTTTGAAACCCAAAGAAATAGCTCAAACACAAGTGGGCAGAATCTGTTCAGATTTTCAGCAGCAACACAACGAATTTTATTTGACCATTTAACACATCAGGATTTTTGTCCAATTTTTGTGCATATATAGGACGAAAAGTTGCAGATTCAATGATTTTTCGTGATTTTAGGAGTTTCCAAAAAAATTAGAAAAATCTAGCACTAAACAATAGTGATCAAGAACTCCTCTTATGTATCACAACTTTAAAACATCCAAATGGGTAAAACTTTGCACTTTATTGAAAAACTAGAGAGAAAACCAAAAAAAAATTATCTTGCAACAACAAGAGTTCAAAATAAAAAACAAAAACAAAAACAACTCGGGTGGCCTCCTGTAAAGCGCTTTCTTTACAGCTATATAGTTAGGCTTTACTTGTTTCAAGTGGTATGGAGATCATGTGGTAGCTTGTATCTTGGTACTACCTCCTTCTTCCTTGGAAAGTGTTCCATGCACTTTTTATGTGGGAATTGAAACTTCACATTCCCTTCCTTTGAGTCAATGATTGCACCTGTAGTTCTCAAAAAAGATCTTCCAAGAATTATAGAACTAGAGGTTCTACTTCCCATGTCCATGATAAAAAAAAGTCAACAAGCACAAAAGACATATGTAACTCAACCATTATATTAATTAATTTTCCTAAGGCATGTGTGGTTGAGTCATTAGCAAAAGATATATTGAACATTTTTCCATAGTTTTGAGTTCTAGTAGATCATATAATTCTTTTGATGGCACAAAGACACTAGATCCAAGATCTAAAATAGCATGATGGGTATCTTTGCCAATAGTGATTAATATTTTGGGGAGCCAAGCATCCCCAAGATTTGGTGGTATTGTGGCTTTATGATACGTTGCAAATGTATCTATAATTTTTGATGCTCCATGCTTGTTTTACACCAATTTCTATATGTTTCGTTTAAACTTCGTGGCATTTTTATGCATTTTCTGAAACTAACCTATTAACAAGATGCCACAGTGTCAGTTCCTGTTTTCTGCTGTTTTTCTATTTCAGAAAAGTTGTTCTGGAAATATTCTCGGAATTGGATGAAAGGAACGCCGAAGTTCCTATTTTACTATCACGAAGACGGAGTCCAAAGGGGAGACGGAGAAGATCCAGGAGGTGGCCACACCACCCCTAGGCGCGGCCCACCCCTGGCCACGCCTAGGTATGGTGTGGGCCCCTCGGGCGCCCACCGACCTTGCTCTTTCACCTATAAATTGACATCCTCGGGAAAAACCTAAAGACCCGAGCCTCCATCCACGAAAAGTTCCGTAGCCACCTCCATCGTCGACCCTAGTTTGGGAGGGTTCAGAAGCTCTTCTCGGCACCCTTCCGGAGATGGAGATCATCACCGGAGGCCTCTTCATCACCATGCCCGCCTCCGAAGTGATGCGTGAGTAGTTCATCTTTGGACTACGGGTCCATAGCAGTAGCTAGATGGTTGTCTTCTCCTCTTTATGCTTCATGTTTAGATCTTGTGAGCTGCCTAACATGATCAAGATCATCTTTATGTAATGCTGCATGTTGTGTTTGCCGGGATCCGATGAATATTGAATACTATGATTGAGTTGATTATAGACCTATTTATATGTTATTTGTGATCTTTCATGCTCTTCGTTGCTAGTAGATGCTCTGGCCAAGTATATGCTTGTGACTCCATGATACGTCTCAAACGTATCTATAATTTCTGATGTTCCATGCTAGTTTTATGACAATACCTACATGTTTTGTTCACACTTTATATCGTTTTGATGCATTTTCCGGAACTAACCTATTGACGAGATGCCGAAGTGCCAGTTCCTGTTTTCTGCTGTTTTTGGTTTCAGAAATCCTAGAAAGGAAATATTCTCGGAATCGGACGAAATCAACGCCCAATATCTTATAATTCCACGAAGCTTCCAGAACACCGGAGAGGGGCCAGAGGAGACGCCCAGGGCCACCACACAAGGTGGCGGCGTGGCCCAAGGGGGGGGCGCCCCCTGTTGTCTGGCTGCCCCAGACCCCCTCCGACTCCGCCTCTTCGCCTATTTAAGCCGTCCTGACCTAAATCTTCGATACGGATTGACGAAACACCAGAAAACCTTCCAGAGCCGCCGCCATCGCGAAACTCCAATTCGGGGGACAGAAGTCTCTGTTCCGGCACGCCTCCGGGACGGGGAATTGCCCCCGGAGTCATCTCCATCGTCATCACCGCCATCTTCATCGTCATCGCTGTCTCCTATGATGAGGAGGGAGTAATTCTCCCCCGAGGTTAAGGGTTGTACCGTAGCTATGTGGTTCATCTCTCTCTCTCATGTGTTCTTTATGTGATCATGAGCTTTGTGATCTAGTTGAATATCATCTATGTGCTACTCTAGTGATGTTATTAAAGTAGTCTATTCCTCCTCCATGATGTAATGTTGCCAGTGTGTGCATCATGAAGTACTTGGTATAAGCTATGATTGTGATCTCTTGTAGATTATGAAGTTAACTATTACTATGATAGTATTGATGTGATCTATTCCCCCTTTCATAGTTGATGTTGATAGTGTGCATGCTATGTTAGTACTCGGTATAATTGCGTTGGTCTATCATGCACTCTAAGGTTATTTAAATATGAACATCGAATGTTGTGGAGCTTGTTAACTCCGGCATTGAGGTGCTCTTGTAGCCCTACACAATGAATGGTGTTTGTCATCCAACAAGAGAGTGTAGAGAAAGTAGTATTTGTTTATTCAGTTATGTGATCAATGTTGAGAGTGTCCACTAGTGAAAGTATGATCCCTAGGCCTTGTTTCCAAGTATCGAATCTCCGTTTATTTACTGTTCTGGTGCATGTTTACTCGCTGCCATATTTTATTCAGATTGTTATTACCACTCATATTCATCCATATCACTTGTATTTCACTATCTCTTCGCCGAACTAGTGCACCAATACATCTGACAAGTGTTAGGTGTGTTGGGGACACAAGAGACTTCTTGTATCGTGATTGCAGGGTTGCTTGAGAGGGATATCTTTGACCTCTTCCTCCCTGAGTTCGATAAACCTTGGGTGATTCACTTAAGGGAAACTTGCTGCGCTGTTCTACAAACCTCTCGCTCTTGGAGGCCCAACACCGTCTACAGAAATAGAAGCGTGCGTAGACATCAAGCTATTTTCCTGGCGCCGTTGCCGGGGAGGTAAGGTAAAAGGTATTCACATCCTCCGACTACTAAGCTATCTCCTAGTCTTGTTGCCGGTGTGTGAGTGCTCGAAGCTATTTCCTTTAGATCCTGTAATTGCATCTTTTTGTTTCTTGTTTTTATTTTTCACTAGTTAGGCATAATGGAAAACAACAATGAGCTTTTTAATCTATTTCCTGAGTTAAGATATGAATTGTTTGATGCAAAAATTAAAAAACCTATGGAACCTTATTTGCATGATAGTAGCAATATTATTAGTATGAATGCAATTACTGCTAATGCTATGGAGAAGTCTAATCTTGGGGAAGCTAGTTTTTGTGATCTTTTTAGCTTCCCATCTTTAGGGGAGACAATTTGCTCCGATAATACTTTATCTCCCATATGCGATAACTCTAATGATGCTTCTGATATTTTAAATCCACCCGTCGAAAGTATTCCGTATAAAATACCTATGAAAATTATTGAACATGTTATGGATAACCGCTATGAAGGGGATGGAACTGTCCATCCTGGAGATCATTTACTGTTTTTGCATGAATTATGCGGGTTATTCAAGTGTGCAGGTATCTCTATGGATGAAGTGAAGAAGAAACTATTCTCTATGTCGCTGTCTGGTAAAGCGGCGCATTGGTACAAACTGCTGAAGGATGGGCATTCTCTTGATTGGAAGGATATTGTGCCTCTATTTTACTCTAAATTCTATCGTCCAAGTGAAATTCACAAAGACCGGAATCGCATATATAATTTCTGGCCTCATGATGGAGAGAGTATTGCCCAAGCATGGGAGAGATTGAAGTCTTTAATGCTCAAATGCCCCATTCATGAGCTTCCTGGTAATATCATCATTGATAATTTCTATGCAAGACTTTCTTTTCAAGATAAAACCTTGCTGGATACTACTTGTTCTGGATCATTTACACGCAATGGAGAAGAGTTTAAAAGGGACCTTCTTGATCGGGTTCAGGAGAATATTGAAGGATGGGAGAACAACAAAGGTAAAGAGTCAGGTATAAATTCGAAATATGAGTGCTACTTATGGTCTTGACTCTCAAGTTGTTACAATTTTTTATAAAGCTTTTGCCTCTCATTTTGAATTGCCTAGGAAGAATTTTGATAAGTATCATGAACCTTTTAAAGACACTTGCATGAAGGATGAAACTGTTATTAATGATTGCAATAAACATGCCCAAACTTCTGAAAATGTTATTTCTTATAAGCATGTTAATTTTTGTGGAATGCATAGACCCTGTGGAATTAATCAAATCGAAGATGAATATTGTACCCATCATATGAATGAAAAAACTAGAAAGTGGTCTAGGGCTCTAGATGATCTTGGTAAAAAGGTTTGTGCCATCTATCCTTTTATTTGTGAACTTTTCCATAGAGTGGGTCATTTTAATTTTCAATGCTCCTCCAATGATAATTCGAACCCCATGAGTGCTGCAAATTTGTATTGTGATGATGAAATTACTCCTAATCAGCATGATGAACTTACTTTATTTTTGTGGTGTGAAGAGTTATCAAGAAAAATCTCTTTGTTACATATGAGTGATCTTGATATTGATGATGTCCTCGCGTGGGTGTTTTTCTTATTGCATTGATAATTGCCATACAAATACTTACATACAAAATATTTTAGAAGACGACACTTTGCCAAAATATGATAGGACCGCTGTGTGTTTTGAACTTATTAATGAAAAGGAGGAATCCTCCCAAGTTTCTTCTATTGTTTCTGGAAATAAATCAGGTTATGTGGAGGAGCCTCCCTTCAAGCTTCTTCCTCCTAAAGAAGGGAACGAGGAGAAGGAAGAGAAGAAGAAGAAGAAGAAGAAGAAGAAGAAGAAGAAGAAGAAGAAGAAGAAGAAGAAGAAGAAGAAGAAGAAGAAGAAGAAGAAGAAGAAGAAGAAGAAGGAACGAAGAAGAAGAAGAAGAAGAAGAAGAAGGGGAATAAAGAGAAAGAGGTAACGGCATATCCCCGCGTGTATGAGATAACGATAGGTAACCGTAAGTATGTTGCTCCTAATGATTATTATGATAATGAATATGAGTACAATGATCTTCCTATGCCCTTTACCTACATTAGTGATCATGATTTGAAAGAGCACACTACTTTTGATATTGGAAATCTCTGGGAAACTAATTCTGAAAATGATGATGTTAATAATTGCCATAGTATCAGTACTATCCATGCTTCCTCCCATAATGATATAGAAAGCTCTAAGCTTGGGGATGAGGTGTTTGAAAATCCTTTTGCTACTGATCATTATATGTTTGATACATCTCCTTCTAGTAACAACGATAGTATGGTCACAGATGAACATACTGTGAAAGATAACTATTCTCTTTATTATGATGACACTATGCCTCCAATCTTTGATGATTATTATAAAGAATGCTATGATATAGGTTATAACTATCCTTATGAAACTTGTCAAAGTTATGATTGGATTGCTAAAAACAATTCCCTTAGTATGCAACTTGTTTAGCATGTTCAAATTCTTGATAATAATCTTGCTCCAATTACTATTAATGAGAAGAACTCTTCTTATGCCAAAATTAATGATACTTTTATGCATATGAACCATGATAAGAATGTTTTAAGTGATGGGTATATTGTGGATTTCATCAATGATGCTACTGAAAGTTATTATGAGAGAGGGAAACACGGTTATATGCATCTTAATAATATTAAGTTTCCCCTCTTTATGTTGAGAATCTTGAAGTTACTCATGTTTTATCTTCCTATGCTTGTCACTTTGCTCCTCATGAAATTTATTTGTGTACAAGATTCCTTCTCATGGGAAGTGGGTTAGGCTTAAATTTGTTTCATACTTGCTTTTGATGCTCTCTTTTGCTTCAACTCTTGTTTCTTGCGAGTGCATCATTAAAATTACTGAGCCCATCTTAATGGCTATAAAGAAAGCACTTCTTGGGAGATAACCCATGTTTTTATTTTGCTACTGTTTTGTTGTGTCTTGGAAGTTGTTACTACTGTAGCAACCTCTCCTTATCTTTATTTTATTGCAATGTTGTGCCAAGTGGAGTCTCTAATAGAAGGTTGATGCTAGATTTGGATTTCTGCGCAGAAACAAATTTCTTGCTGTCACGAATTTGGGTAAGATTCTCTGTAGGAAACTCAGAAAAATCTGCCAATTTACGTGAGTGATCCTCAGATATGTACGCAACTTTCATTAGTTACGAGTTTTCTGATTTGAGCAACGGAAGTACCTCTTAAAAATTCGTGTTTACTGGCTGTTCTGTTTTGACAGATTCTGTCTCTGTTTTTTGCATTGTCTCTTGTGGACTTTAAGTGAGGCTTTCTAGACGTGGAGAGCTGTAGCTAATGTTTAATTGAGTTCTTGCAATGTGTCACTACAGGGCCAAGGTGGATTAAAGTTTTTTGAGTACTAACCCCTCTAATGAAGTTTATGAGAAGTTTGGTGTGAAGGAAGTTTTCAAGGGTCAAGAGAGGACGATGATATATGATCAAGAAGAGTGAAAAGTCTAAGCTTGGGGATGCCCCCGTGGTTCATCCCTGCATATTTCAACAGGACTCAAGCGTCTAAGCTTGGGGATGCCTTGGGCATCCCCTTCTTCATCAACTTATCAGGTTTCTTCTATTGAAACTATATTTTTATTCGGTCACATCTTATGTGCTTTACTTGGAGCGTCTGTGTGCTTTTATTTTCGTTTTGCTATTTTCATTCTCTGAATAAATTCATGCTTGTGTGGGAGAGAGACACGCTCCGCTTTTTCATTTGAACACTTGTGTTCTTAGTTTTACTTTTAATGTTCATGCGAAGGTTGAAACTGCTTCGTTCATTGTTATATGGTTGGAAACAGAAAATGCCGCATGTGGTAAATGGTATAATGTCTTGAATAATTTGATACTTGGCAATTGTTGTGCTCATATAGATCATGTTTAAGCTCTTGCATCATGTACTTTGTACCTATTAATGAAGAACTACATAGAGTTTGTTAAAATTTGGTTTGCATGATTGGTCTCTAGAGTCTAGATATTTTCTGGTTAAGGTGTTTGAACAACAAGGGAGACGATGTAAAGTTTTATAATGCTTACAATATGTTCATATGTGAGTTTTGCTGCACCGTTTTATACTTGAGTTTGCTTCAAACAACCTTGCTAGCCTAGCCTTGTATTGAGATGAATTCTTCTCGTGCATCCAAATCCTTGAGCCAAAAACTATGCCATTTGTGTCCACCATACCTACCTACTACATGGTATTTCTCTGCCGTTCCAAAGTAAATTACTTGAGTGCTACCTTTAAAAATTCTATTCTTTGTCTTTGCAATATATAGCTCATGGGAAAATAGCCTTAAAAACTATTGTGGTGAAGAATATGTACTTATGTGTTTTATTTCTTAATAAGTTGCTTGTTGAGCGGTAACCATGTTTCGGGGACGCCATCAACTTTTACCTTTGTTGAATATCATGTGAGTTGCTATGCATGTTCGTCTTGTCTCGAAGTAAGGGCGATTTTCATGATCAAATGGTTTGAGTATGCATATTGTTAGAGAAGAACATTGGGCCGCTAACTAAAGCCATGATCCATGGTGGAAGTTTCAGTTTGGACAATCAATCCTCAATCTCTTATGAGAATATTATCTATTGTTGAATGCTTATGCATTAAAGAGGAGTCCATTATCTGTTATCTATGTTGTCCCGTATGGATGTCTAAGTTGAGAATAATCAAAAGCGAGAAATCCAATGCGAGCTTTCTCCTTAGACCTTTGTACAGGCGGCATAGAGGTACCCCTTTGTGACACTTGGTTGAAACATATGCTATGCAATGATAATCCATGTTAATCCAAGCTAATTAGGACAAGGTGCGAGCACTATTGGTATACTATGCATGAGGCTTGCAACTTATAGGATATCTTATACATAACACATATGATTTATTACTACCGTTGACAAAATTGTTTCTATGTTTTCAAAATGAAAAGCTCTAGCACAAATATAGTAATCCATGCTTCCCTCTGCGAAGGGCCCATTCTTTTACTTTATTGTTGAGTCAGTTTACCTACTTCTTTCTATCTTAGAAGCAAACACTTGTATGAACTGTGTGCATTGATTCTTACATGTTTACCTATTGCACTTGTTATATTACTTTGTGTTGACAATTATCCATGAGATAAACATGTTGAAAGTTGAAAGCAACTGCTGAAACTTAAATCTTCCTTTGTGTTGCTTCAATGCCTTTACTTTGAATTTATTGCTTTATGAGTTAACTCTTATGCAAGACTTATTGATGCTTTTCTTGAAAGTACTATTCATGAAAAGTCTTTGTTATATGGTTCAGTTGTTTACTCATTGTCTTTACCATTGCTTTGAATCGCTGCATTCATCTCATATGCTTTACAATAGCATGATCAAGATTATGTAAGTAGCATGTCACTTCAGAAATTATTCTTGTTATCGTTTACCTACTCGAGGGCGAGTAGGAACTAAGCTTGGGGATGCTTGATACGTCTCAAACGTATCTATAATTTCTGATGTTCCATGCTAGTTTTATGACAATACCTACATGTTTTGTTCACACTTTATATCGTTTTGATGCATTTTCCGGAACTAACCTATTGACGAGATGCCGAAGTGCTAGTTCCTGTTTTCTGCTATTTTTGGTTTCAGAAATCCTAGAAAGGAAATCTTCTCGGAATCGGACGAAATCAACGCCCAATATCTTATAATTCCACTAAGCTTCCAGAACACCGGAGAGGGGTCAGAGGAGAGGCCCAGGGCCACCACACAAGGTGGCGGCGCGGCCCAAGGGGGGGCGCCCCCTGTTGTCTGGCTGCCCCAGACCCCCTCCGACTCCGCCTCTTCGCCTATTTAAGCCGTCCTGACCTAAATCTTCGATACGGATTGACGAAACACCAGAAAACCTTCCAGAGCCGCCGCCATCGCGAAACTCCAATGCGGGGGACAGAAGTCTCTTTTCCGGCACGCCGCCGGGACGGGTAATTGCCTCCGGAGTCATCTCCATCGACATCACCGCCATCTTCATCGCCATCGCTGTCTCCTATGATGAGGAGGGAGTAATTCTCCCCCGAGGCTAAGGGTTGTACCGTAGCTATGTGGTTCATCTCTCTCTCTCTCTCTCATGTGATCTTTATGTGATCATGAGCTTTATGATCTAGTTGAATATCATCTATGTGCTACTCTAGTGATGTTATTAAAGTAGTCTATTCCTCCTCCATGATGTAATGTTGCCAGTGTGTGCATCATGAAGTACTTGGTATAAGCTATGATTGTGATCTCTTGTAGATTATGAAGTTAACTATTACTATGATAGTATTGATGTGATCTATTCCCCCTTTCATAGTTGGTGTTGACAGTGTGCATGCTATGTTAGTACTCGGTATAATTGCGTTGGTCTATCATGCACTCTAAGGTTATTTAAATATGAACATCGAATGTTGTGGAGCTTGTTAACTCCGGCATTGAGGTGCTCTTGTAGCCCTACACAATGAATGGTGTTTGTCATCCAACAAGAGAGTGTAGAGAAAGTAGTATTTGTTTATTTAGTTATGTGATCAATGTTGAGAGTGTCCACTAGTGAAAGTATGATCCCTAGGCCTTGTTTCCAAGCATCGAATCTCCGTTTATTTACTGTTCTGTTGCATGTTTACTCGCTGCCATATTTTATTCAGATTGTTATTACCACTCATATTCATCCATATCACTTGTATTTCACTATCTCTTCGCCGAACTAGTGCACCAATACATCTGACAAGTGTATTAGGTGTGTTGGGGACACAAGAGACTTCTTGTATCGTGATTGCAGGGCTGCTTGAGAGGGATATCTTTGACCTCTTCCTCCCTGAGTTCGATAAACCTTGGGTGATTCACTTAAGGGAAACTTGCTGCTGTTCTACAAACCTCTGCTCTTGGAGGCCCAACACTGTCTACAGGAATAGAAGCGTGCGTAGAGATCACTCCAAGAGGGAGTATTTTTGCTCGATAGCGGGTTCAAGCCTCTAGTAATCTGGGAGAGTGACAATAACTCTTAAGGTTGTAGATATGTTGTTGCTACTAGGGAGAAAACAACAATGCTTTATCCAAGGATAATTCTATTGTTTACTTTACATACTTTACTTAATGCACTAATCTGTTGCTTGCAACTTAATACCCAAACCTGTTCGGATGATATCATGAGGGTGGATTATTAGTCATAGATGCAGTTGGATTACGGTCTATGAATCTTGTTCTAATGCCCAAATAAATCTCATAGTAATCATCTTGTCATGAATGGTCTTTATTCTAACAATTGCCCAGCTGTAATTTGTTTACCCAGCATGTTATTTATTTTTATGGAGAGACACCTCTAGTGAACTATGGACCCCGGTCCTTTCATTTACACTGATAAAACCATCTATTGCAAGTACATGTTATGTTTCCTTACTGAATGCATCGTTCTCTTATTTCACTACAAAAAACATATCTTTCCACACTATACGTCTAATCCTTTCTTTTCAGCAAAACCAGTGAGACTGACAACCTCACTGTAAGTTGGGGCGAAGTAGTTTGGTTATGTTGTGTGCAGGTTCAACGTTGTTGCTAACACTGGTAGTGCTCCCTGCCGAAGTTAGCCAACAACACCTTCAGAAGTGATTTCTTTCTCTTACTGGTCGATTAAACCTTGGTTTCTAATGAGGGAAAACTTGCTAATGTGCTCATCATACCTTCCTCTTGGGGTTTCCCAACTGCATACTCTACATAACATCAAGCACTTTTCTGGCGCCGTTGCCAGGGAGAAAGAGGATTTCTGCAAGGGGAGTCTCTCATCTCCAATCTCTTTACTTTGTTATTGTTTTGCTTAGTTTATTTTACTTTGTCTTGTTTGCTTCTTTTTGTCAAAAACACAAAAAAATAGTTTCTATTATAGTTGTTATTTTTGTTGGTCTGTTTTAGTCTTGCTAGAATGAGTATTCCTGAAGTTGAGGTTCGTTCTTTTAGGCAACAAGGGGGAGTGATACGTCTCCAACGTACCTATAATTTCTGATGTTCCATGCTTGTTTTATGACAATACTTACATGTTTTGCTTGCACTTTATAATGTTTTTATGCATTTTCCGGAACTAACCTATTAACGAGATGCCGAAGTGCCGGTTCTCGTTTTCTCGCTGTTTTTGGTTCCGGAAAGGCTGTTCGGGCAATATTCTCGGAATTGGACGAAATCAACGCCAAACATCTTATTTTTCCCGGAAGGCCCCAGAACACCGAAGGAGAGTCCGAGGCGAGCCAGGGGGGCCCCACACGACAGGGCCGCGCGGGCTCCACCCTGGCCGCGTCGGCCTTTGGGGAGGAGGCCCCGTGGCCCCTCCGACTCCGTCTCTTCGCCTATATAAGCCCTTTCGACCTAAAAACGCGACACCAATTGACGAAACTCCAGAAAGACTCCAGGGGCGCCGCCGCCATCGCGAAACTCCAATTCGGGGGATAGAAGTCTTTGTTCCGGCACCCTGCCGGGACGGGGAAGTGCCCCCGGAAGCCATCTCCATCAACGCCATCGCCTCCATCATGCTCCGTGAGTAGTTCCCCCATGGACTACGGGTTCTAGCTGTAGCTAGTTGGTATTCTCTCCCCCATGTGCTTCAATACAATGATCTCATGAGCTGCCTTACATGATTGAGATTCATCTGATATAATCGGTGTTGTGTTTGTCGGGATCCGATGGATTGTTACGTTATGATTGTCTATCTACAAAGTTTATGAAGTTATTGTTGCTGCAATCTTGTTATGCTTAATGCTTGTCACTAGGGCCCGAGTGGCATGATCTTAGATTTAAGCTCTATACTTATTGCTTAGATTGTATCTACAAGTTGTATGCACATGTCTATGTCCGGAACCAAAGGCCCCAAAGTGACATAAATTGGGACAACTGGAGGGGAAGGCTTAGATATGAGGATCACATGTTTTTAGGGAGTGTTAATGCTTTGCTCCGGTGCTCTATTAAAAGGAGTGCCTTAATTTCCGATAGATTACCTAGAGGCCCGGCCGCCACCGGGCCGGTAGGACAAAAGATGTTGTACAAGTTTCTCATTGCGAGCACGTATGACTATATATGAGAAACATGCCTACATGATTAATGATCTTGATGTTCTGTCTTAATGCTATTTCAATCCTATCAATTGCCCGACTGTAATTTGTTCACCCAACACTTGTTATTGGAGAGTTGCCACTAGTGTACATAGCTGGGAACCACGGTCCATCTCTCATCATCATATACTCGTTCTACATGACATTGGAAGTAGTATCAACTATTTTCTGGTGCCATTGCTCTCATATTACCATTACTCGCTGTCGTGTTACTATTACTACTGCTCTCATATTACTCGCTACTTTCACATCACCCCTGTTACTAGTGCTTTTCCAGGTGCGGCTGAATTGACAACTCGGTTGTTAAGGCTTATAAGTATTCTTTACCTCCCCTTGTGTCGAATCAATAAATTTGGGTTTTACTTCCCTCGAAGACTCGCTGCGATCCCCTATACTTGTGGGTTATCAAGATCGTTTTCTCGGCGCCGTTGCCGGGGAGGCATAGATCTACTCATAAGTTCACTCCGGGGAGTACACTCTACCTCTCTCTCTGTTTTATTTTATTTTGTTTTGCTTAGTTTACTTTTGTCTAGTATATTTGTGCTTAGTTTATTTCTGTCTAGTATTATTTTTCTTAGTTTACTTTTGCTTAGTTTCTTTTTGTCTTGTTTTATTTTTGTCATATACCCAAAAATCCATAAAAATTTGAAAAACCCAAAAATTAAAAACTGATGTTATGGGAGAACCGTACCCATAACCTACTTGGATCTTATAGAATATTATAATAATTATAGAGAATCAAGAGCGGGAAAAGTGATGAGTGCTGTGATAGAAAAATTGAATACAATTGCTAAAATCTTGCTTAAACGCCATGATATAAACTGTTGCTCTCAACAGGACACTAAACATCTTAAATTTCAATGTGGCTTTAGTGAGGAATTTCTAATTAAGAACTATAATCGGAATAGCTATATTCATTTTGGGTTTGAAGAGGTAGAACAATTTGTCATATTTATGGGAGCCTCTGAGATAGAATCCTTCATGGTTAAAAATTATGAAACTTGTGTTGTTTGTAAGGACCTTAAAGATTATGTCTCTTCTATCCTTAATTTTTGCAATGAAAGTTACACCGATAATCCTTATATCATTGATTATAAAGAGAGACTCATTAATGCACAAGAATGCACTCACAATTTGCAGGGACTCGTGGAAGAAGAAATTGATGAACCCGAAAGCTCATTGGATGAAAAAGAGGAGGAAATTGATGAACTCGAAAGCTCATTGGATGAAAAAGAAGAGGAGAGTGATGAACAAAAGGAGGAAGAATGGATTAGCTACCCATGCCAACCTTCTAATGAGAGTAACTCTTTATCTCTTACACTATTTGATTGTCCTCCATGCTTACCAAAAGAGGTTGAATGTTATGTTCTCGTGGATTCTCTTGAAATATTCCCTATGAGTAAAACTTGTGAGAATAATTATGCTACTGTTATTTATGATAATCCATGCTACTTTGATAAATCTTATGATAATGCTTTGTTTGTGCCTGATGTCGAAATGCATGGTACTAAAGAATTTTGCGTAGCAAATGTTTATGATAAAGCTCTGGATGATGGTCCTATGTTACTTGATAATATTAATTGTACTACTAATGAAAATGGGATTGGAGAGGTCTTGACATTATCTATGAGTCCCATATCTCTTGAGATTGATCAACCATATTGTTATATTATTGATAAAAGTGTGTTTGAAAGTTTTAATCGCACTATTTTTGAGCTTAATAAAAATTATGTGTTTATGGATCATGAAAATCATGATATATGTGATAGTTATATTATTGAGTTTGTTCATGAAGCTACTGAAAATTATTATGAGAGAGGAAAATATAGTTGTAGAAATTTTCATGGTGCTAAAACACCTCTCTATATGCTTAAAATTTTGAAGTTACTCTTGTTTTATCTTCTTATGCTTATCACTTTGTTCTCCATGAATTTATTTGTGTACAAGATTCCTATGCATATGAAGTGGGTTAGACTTAAATGTGTTTTGAATTTGCTTTTTGATGCTCTCTTTTGCTTCAACTCTTATTTCTTGCGAGTGCATCATTAAAACTCTTGAGCCCATCTTAATGGCTATAAAGAAAGAACTTCTTGGGAGATAACCCATGTGTTTATTTTGCTACTGTTTTGTTGTGTCTTGGAAGTTGTTACTACTGTAGCAACCTCTCCTATATTTATTTTATTGCAATGTTGTGCCAAGTGAAGCCTCTAATCGAAGGTTGATACTAGATTTGGATTTCTGCGCAGAAACAGATTTCTATCTGTCACGAATCTGGGCTGTTTTCTCTGTAGGTAACTCAGAAAATTATGCCAATTTACGTGCGTGTTCCTCAGATATGTACGCAACTTTCGTTAGTTTTGAGTTTTCTGATTTGAGCAACGGAAGTAACTCTTTTAAGTTCGTCTTTACTGGCTGTTCTGTTTTGGCAGATTCTGTCTCTGTTTTTTGCATTGTCTCTTGTGGACTTTAAGCAAGGCTTTCTACACGTGGAGAGCTATAGCTAATGTTTTATTGAGTTCTTGCAATGTGTCACTACAGGACCAAGGTGGATTCAAGTTTTTTTGAGTACTAACCCCTCTAATGAAGTTTATGAGAAGTTTGGTGTGAAGGAAGTTTTCAAGGATCAAGGGAGGAGGATGATATATGATCAAGAAGAGTGAAAAGTCTAAGCTTGGGGATGCCCCGTGGTTCATCCCTGCATATTTCAAGAAGACTCAAGCGTCTAAGCTTGGGGATGCCTTGGGCATCCCCTTCTTCATCAACTTATCGGGTTTCTTCTATTGAAACTATATTTTTATTCGGTCACATCATATGTGCTTTACTTGGAGCGTCTATGTGCTTTTATTTTTGTTTTTGTTTGAATAAGATCGGATCCTAGCAATCCTTGTTTGGGAGAGAGACACGCCCGCTTTTTCATATGAACACTTGTTTTTCGTTTTACTTTTAATGTTCAATGATAAAAGTTGGAAGCTACATCACTTATGGTTATTTGGTTGGAAACGAGAAAATGCCTCATATTGTCTTGAATAATTTGACACTTGGCAATTGTTTTGAGCTCTCAAGTAGATCATGATTAAGTTTTTTCATGTAGTTTAAACCTATTAGTGGAGAACTACTTGTAGAGCTTGTTGAAATTGGTTTGCATGATTGGTCTCTCTTAAGGTCTAGATATTTTCTGGTAAAAGTGTTTGAGCAACAAGGAAGACAGTGTAGAGTATTATAATGCTTGCAATATTTTCTTATGTAAGTTTTGCTGTACCGGTTCATACTTGTGTTTGCTTCAAACAACCTTGCTAGACAAAGCCTTGTACTGAGAGGAAATGCTTCTCGTGCATCCAAAACCTTAAGTCAAAACCTATGCCATTTGTGTCCACCATACCTACCTACTATGTGGTATTTTCTGCCATTCCAAGTAAATACTTCATGTGCTACCTTTAAACAATTCAAAATTTATTATCTCCTATTTGTGTCAATGTTTTATAGCTCATGAGGAAGTATGTGGTGTTTTATCTTTCAATCTTGTTGGGCAGCTTTCACCAATGGACTAGTGGCTTCATCCGCTTATCCAATAATTTTGCAAAAAGAGCTGGCAGCGGGGTTCCCAGCCCCCAATTAATCAACCTTCATTAATAATTCTCTTCACGTGTTTTGCCCTGATTCATCAGTAAGCAACTTAATTTTTCAAATAGACACTCCTTCATGGTATGTGAATGTTGGAAGGCACCCGAGGATTCGGTTAGCCATGGCTTGTGTAAGCAAAAGGTTGGGAGGAGTGTCAACCATAAAACTAAAACTAAAGTACATGTGTAAACAAAAGAGAAGAGGGATGATCTACCTTGCTGGTAGAGATAACGTCCTTCATGGGAGCCGCTCTTTGAAAGTCTGCTTGGCAAGGGGGTTAGAGTGCCCACTACCATTCGTTGACAACAACAAACACCTCTCAAAACTTTACTTTTATACTCTCTATATGATTTCAAAACTTAAAAAGCTCTAGCACATGATTTAATCCCTGCTTCCCTCTGCGAAGGGCCTTTCTTTTACTTTATGTTGAGTCAGTTTACCTACTTCCTTCCATCTTAGAAGCAAACACTTGTGTCAACTGTGCATTGATTCTTACATACTTGCTTATTTGCATTCATCATATTACTTTATGTTGATAATTATCCATGAGATATGCATGTTGAAAGTTGAAGGCAACTGCTGAAACTTATATCTTCCTTTGTGTTGCTTCGATGCCTTTACTTTGAATCTATTGCTTTATGAGTTAACTCTTGTGCAAGACTTTTGATGCTTGTCTTGAAAGTACTCTTCATGAAAAGTTTTGCTATATGTTATCTATTTGTTAGCAACTATAGATTATTAACTTGAGTCACTTCATTCATCTCATGTGCTTTGTAATAGTATGATCAAGGTTATGTAAGTAGCATGTCACTACAGAAATTATTCTTTTTATCGTTTACCTACTCGAGGACGAGCAGGAACTAAGCTTGGGGATGCCGATACGTCTCCAACGTACCTATAATTTCGATGTTCCATGCTTGTTTTATGATAATACTTACATGTTTTGCTTGCACTTTATAATGTTTTTATGCATTTTCCGGAACTAACCTATTAACGAGATGCCGAAGTGCCGTTCCTGTTTTCTGCTGTTTTTGGTTCCAGAAAGGCTGTTCGGGCAATATTCTCGAATTGGACGAAATCAACGCCAAATATCTTATTTTTCCCGGAAGGCCCCGAACACCGAAGGAGAGTCGGAGGCGAGCTAGGGGGCCCCACACGACGAGGCCGCGCGGGCTCCACCCTGGCCGCGCCGGCCTATGGGGAGGAGGCCCCGTGGCCCCTCCGACTCCGTCTCTTCGCCTATATAAGCCCTTTTCGACCTAAAAACGCGACACCAATTGACGAAACTCCGGAAAGACTCCGGGGCGCCGCCGCCATCGCGAAACTCCAATTCGGGGGACGAAGTCTCTGTTCCGGCACCCTCGCCGGGACGGGGAAGTGCCCGGAAGCCATCTCCATCAACGCCATCGCCTCCATCATGCTCCGTGAGTAGTTCCCCCATGGACTACGGGTTCTAGCTGTAGCTAGTTGGTATTCTCTCCCCCATGTGCTTCAATACAATGATCTCATGAGCTGCCTTACATGATTGAGATTCATCTGATGTAATCGGTGTTGTGTTTGTCGGGATCCGATGGATTGTTACGTTATGATTGTCTATCTACAAAGTTTATGAAGTTATTGTTGCTGCAATCTTGTTATGCTTAATGCTTGTCACTAGGGCCCGAGTGGCATGATCTTAGATTTAAGCTCTATACTTATTGCTTAGATTGTATCTACAAGTTGTATGCACATGTCTATGTCCGGAACCAAAGGCCCCAAAGTGACAGAAATTGGGACAACTGGAGGGGAAGACTTAGATATGAGGATCACATGTTTTCACGGAGTGTTAATGCTTTGCTCCGGTGCTCTATTAAAAGGAGTGCCTTAATTTCCAGTAGATTCCCTAGAGGCCCGGCTGCCACCGGCTGGTAGGACAAAAGATGTTGTACAAGTTTCTCATTGCGAGCACGTATGACTATATATGGGAAACATGCCTACATGATTAATGATCTTGATGCTCGTCTTAATGCTATTTCAATCCTATCAATTGCCCGACCGTAATTTGTTCACCCAACACTTGTTATTGGAGAGTTGCCACTAGTGTAGATAGTCTGGGAACCCCGGTCCATCTCTCATCATCATATACTCGTTCTACATGACATTGGAAGTAGTATCAACTATTTTCCGGTGCCATTGCTCTCATATTACCATTATCGCTCGTCGTGTTACTATCACTATCGCTCTCATATTACTGCTACTTTCACATCACCCCTTTTACTAGTGCTTTTCCAGTGCAACTGAATTGACAACTCAGTTGTTAAGGCTTATAAGTATTCTTTACCTCCCCTTGTGTCGAATCAATAAATTTGGGTTTTACTTCCCTCGAAGACTGCTGCGATCCCCTATACTTGTGAGTTATCAGGGAGAAAGTTTGAAAGATGCTTGGTATAGAATAAGTGATGCTCATCATAGATGTACTAAAAAATATTCTACCATGATCCTTATTAGGAATTTTTATGTTGGTATATCTAGCTGGAATAGGTATGTTCTGGCTACTCTCAAAGGGGGTAATTTTCTGGGTATTCCTGCTTTGGAAGCCTGCAATTTAATTGAAAGTTTAGTAGGAATACCATCTACTAATGTTGTTAAAACTGAGATCACTTTGGAAGATGTTGTAAAAAGACTGAGCTCTCTAGAGAAAAGTTTTCCAAATTTCCTTGATAATACTAGCCAAGTTAATGAATTAATAGACAGTATCAATAAAAGAATCACTATCTTAGAGGCTAGCAATACCCATGATAATCTAAACCTTAGGATTGGTAAACTAGAGGAGGCTATGGAAACTTTAAGTTCAACTTTTTCTTCTCTCGAGTTTAAGAAGGAGAAAGCTTTTGTACGAAAAGAGAAAAAATTCATGTATGTTCCCAAGGAGCCTATACCAAAACCCCATAATATGCTTAAAATTGATAAATCATTTAGTGAAACTAAGGGTGATTTACATGTTGAATCATCTTCAGGGGTATCTAAAGTTCCTATTTTGAAAAGTTATGTTTTAGAGGAAGTGATTGATTTTGATGCTTTTTCACTTGAAAATACTTAATTCAAGCTTTCTGCGCCTAGCTGAAAGGCGTTAAAGAAAAGCACTCTTGTGAGATAACCCATGTTTTATTTCTATATTTTTTATTTTGTTGAGTCTTGGAAGTTTTTACCTCTATAATAACCTCTCCTTATCCTTTTTTATTTCGTTTTTGTGCCAAGGATAGCCTCTAATAGGAATAAGGTAAGATTTGGGGAAGTTGCTGTCCCGAAAAAGATTATGTGCTGCCACCAAAAAATTATTGTTCTCAGCCAAACGCCGGATTGATCTGAAAAGTTTTGCGCATATACCCCTGATTATTATCTAACTTTCATTAGTTTTACACTTTTCGATTTGAGCAACAGAGGATTTTTGAAAAAATCGATATTTACCTGTTGTTCTATTTTCACAGATTTCCGCCACTATTTGCATTTGTCTCTTAATATTTTTATTTTCGAGTTAAAGAGCTTTTAAAAAAAGTTTCTACAGTATATAATCTTTCAATGGATGTTTTATTTATGTTAAAACTGAACCAAAGTGGATTTGTTATTTTGATTGCACTAATGTTGCTAATAAAATTGTGTGAAGTTTTGTATGAAGGAAGTTTTCAAGTGTAGGGAGAGAAGAATGATGTGATGATATGAAGGATGGAAAAAATCTCAAGATTTGGGATGCACATGTCACCCCAAAAAATATCCAAGAGGTACAAGCGTCAAAGCTTGGGGATGCCCAAGGCATTCTCTTCTTCATCAACAAAAATACCAGGTCATCTTTCAAGACACTATATTTTATTGCTTCATATGCTATATGTTATTCTTGGAGCGTCTTTATTTTTGTTTTCTTTTGTTTGCTGTAGTATATGGTTGGATCCCAGCATACTTGTTTTGGATAATGACACACTTCGTTTTCATTGCATAGAACACTCTAGTTTTCACTCTTATTGTTCCTCGAGTATTCTCTTTTGCTAGTACTGCGTTTAGCTCTTGTTTTCCACTCGTATTTTGTTCATAGCTTGTTAGTTTTCTTTAGTTAGGTATGGTTAGCTCTTTAGTTTTTATTGATTATTATCTATGAGAGTTGTTTCAAATAAATTTATTGGTGTTGGAGAAGAGTAAAATATTAGCATGACATGTTAGATGTTATTTTAATTATATGCTTAGTAGTTATTGTTGTAGCATGACTTGTCTCAAATAGCTGAGAGTGCTTAATGTGCCATTGAAAGAATCATGTGTTGTCTCTATCATACAAAAGCATAATATTGTGGTATTCTCCTTTGATGCTTTATTCAGGTTGACTTGGCACATGCTTACACCATGTTATGACTACAAACCAGTCACCTCAAGCCTCTATGACCATTTAGTTTTGACTTGTAATATAACTTTATGCTTTGATTAATAATGTTTTGTCGCTATGAATGATTATGGCCATTATTGCTCTCTTAGTTGGTCGCTCCCAGTCTTTTGCTAGCCTTCACCTGTACTGAGTATGAGCTCTACTCACAACTCCCAAAACCAAAGTTTGCCAATCGTGTCCACCATACCTACCTATATGTGGTATTTTACTGTCACTCCAAAGTAAATTTCTTGTGTGCTACCTTTAAAACCTTCAAAAGCTATGACATGTTCATGAAATTTTCTTTTATCGCACTCAGTTGTCACTGAATTGCTTGATGACAAGCAATAGGCTAAGCTTGGGGGGCGTTGATACGTCCAAAACGTATCTACTTTCCCGAACACTTTTGCTGTTGTTTTCTCTCTAATTTGTGTGTTTTGAATACAATTAACATGGACTAACGTTGTTTCAGCAGAATTGCTCTGTTGTCTCGTTTTTGTCCAGAAATCCAACTTTCAGGAAAATTCCCGAAAAATATCGCAAAATCCCTATTTTACCTGAAGACTCACGGAGCTAGAAGACGAGTCAGAGAAGAGCCACGGGGGGCCCACACCATGCCTAGGCGTGGGCCACCCCTGACCGCACCTAGGGGTGGTGTGGCCGCCTCGGGCACCCCCTCGACCTCTCCTCCTGACTATATAAAAGCCCCTGACCTGAAAACAGAGGGGATTCAATGTTTTTTCAGAAAGAGTTCCGCTGCTCCGCCGCCACCAGAAACCCCAGTCCGAGAAGCAGAAACTCCGTTCTGGCACCCTGCGGTTTTGCTACCCCCTCCAATTTTTGATAATACACTATTTGTGTCCACTTCGATACATTAGCTACCGTTACAAGATTTAGTCTATTTTTGAAATTGCAGCGAGTAGAATACAATAATATGTTGTTGGAACTTTTTTTGTTGTTGCTAATGTTTGCTTTATCAGATTTGTCTTGCTTCTATTGTTATTTTCTGGAAAAATAATATAAAATAGAGCACATCACAACACAAGTCAATATAGTTTGATATCCACAAGCTGAATCCGCGAATTCCGGCAAATCCCGTGGCGCGTAATGGCGTTAATTTTGCGGTTACGAAAAACCTCCGTAGCACCATAAATGGCCAGCCTGCTTGCTTATCTGGTCCAAAATGTAATGGCGCGTAATTTGTTGTTTGTTAATGTTTGCTTTATCAGATATTTCTTGCTTCTATTGTTATTTTCTGGGGGAAAATATAAAACAAATCACATAAACAACACAAGTCAATGTAGTTTGACCGCCACAAGCTGAATTCGAAGCAAATTCCAGCAAATCCAGTGGCGCGTAATGGCGTTAATTTGTCGGTTACGAAAAACCTCTGTAACGCCATAAATGGCCAGCCTGCTTGCTTATCTTGTCCGAAACGTAATGGTGCGTAATTTGTTGTTTGATAATGTTTGCTTTATCAGATTTTTCTTGCTTCTATTGTTATTTTCTTGGGGAAAATATAAAACAAAGCGCATAAACAACACAAGTCAATGTAGTTTGACCGCCACAAGCTGAATACGAAGCAGATTCCGGCAAATCTGGCGGCGCGTAATGGCGTTAATTTGTCGGTTACGAAAAACCTCCGTACCACCATAAATGGCCAGCCTGCGATTTGTCTTGCTACTATTGTTATTTTTTGGGGGAAAATATTAAACAAAGCACATAAACAACACAAGTCAATACAGTTTGACCGCCACAATCTGAATTCGAAGCAAATTCCGGCAAATCTGGCGGCGCGTAATGGCGTTAATTTTTCGGTTACGAAAAACCTCCGTAGCACCATAAATGGCCAGCCTGCTTGCTTATCTGGTCCAAAACGTAATAACGCGTAATTTGTTGTTTGCTAATGTTTGCTTTATCAGATTTTTCTTGCTTCTATTGTTATTTTCTGGGGGAAAATATTAAACAAAGCACATAAACAACACAAGTCAATACAGTTTGACCGCCACAATCTGAATCCGAAGCAAATTCCGGCAAATCTGGCGGCGCGTAATGGCGTTAATTTTTCGGTTACGAAAAACCTCCGTAGCACCATAAATGGCCAGCTTGCTGCTTATCTGGTCCAAAACGTTTGAGTCGATCGAGCATTGCACTAGCAATTCTTAAAAAAGACATTAAATCTTCTTAGCATGCTAAAACCAGCCAAATACGAAGAGTGGAACATGGTGTATTTGCTTGTCATTCTTAGAAATATTGGACTCCACCAATATTTGGTAGTTGTAGTAGTAGTACAAAATGAAAGTAATTTAAATGGCATTGCATTTGTAAGGATGAGGAGATGTAGAAAATGGTGGGTGTGATTTGGGGTGCGCATAAGGAGAAGGTGGTTCTGGTGAGTTTGTCAAGGTGGCAAGGGACAGAGTTCCACCCCTGGTAGTGGTTGGGATTGGACTCCCGAAACCCACACGAGTGGCCTCTGGAACCCCAAAAAGAATCATAGTAAAACCTCTCTCCTCACAGAGAACCCAAGAGAGAGAGAAGCCCAAGACAAGAGTACCACCACCGTCACTCTCTCTCCCCCCACTTCTTTTCCAACCCTTTTGCCATCAGAGTCTCAAAGTAAGGGAAACCCCAAAGCCCAACCAAACCCAAGCACCAAACAGTGCACTAAACAAGGTTAGCATAAAACCATTAAGGGAGTAGAGAGAGAAATCTTGGAAAGCATTAATTTGTTTCCTGTTTGGCATCTTGTTGGCAAGAACAAGAGGAGGCCCTCCCTTCCGGTCCTCTCCTATATTAGAGAGAGAGATAGAGGCAGGCCAGCCTCCCTCGCAGCGGCATCAACAACAAACAAGAAGCTGTCCCTTTCCATCTCCTCTCTTGTTCCGTTACTACTCACCCTCCCACTCCGCTCCTCTCTTCTCCTCTTCAGGGCAACAATCCCTTGAGAAACCAAGAATGGCTCGCGAGATGAATGGCTTCTTCACCGCCGCCGTTCCTCCGGCGCCGTTCCAGGCGGAGGCCGACGAGGCGGAGGACGGCAGCGGCGGGAGCGGGAGTGGGCAGGGGAAGCTCTGCTCAAGGGGCCACTGGAGGCCCGCCGAGGACGCCAGGCTCAGGGAGCTCGTCGCGCAGTACGGTCCCCAGAACTGGAATCTCATCGCCGAGAAGCTCGACGGCAGATCAGGTAAGGACATACTAAAAAAGACGATACTTTGATGCAATGCCGAGATGTATTTTTGCGTTTCTGGGGTTGCATTGAATGGGCGAACAAAGATTGGAACTACTCCTCCGAGTAGTTTCTTTTACTTACTTCCGTTCTCGTGTGGATCGGTAGTACGTATTTTTTTTCCTTATTAAAAAGATGCGATTTTTATCCGTGTGTTAACGGTTAACGCAATGGCGATCGTCGGTTTCTGATCCATCGTGACGCAGGGAAGAGCTGCCGCCTGCGGTGGTTCAACCAGCTAGACCCGCGGATCAACCGGCGGGCGTTCACGGAGGAGGAGGAGGAGCGGCTCATGGGCGCGCACCGCGCCTACGGCAACAAGTGGGCGCTCATCGCGCGCCTCTTCCCCGGCCGCACCGACAACGCCGTCAAGAACCACTGGCACGTCCTCATGGCCCGCAGGCAGCGGGAGCAGTCGGGCGCCTTCCGCCGCCGCACCAAGCCCGCCTCCTCCTCGCCGTCGTCCACCGCCCCGCCGCCGCCGCCGCCACCGCACTTCCCGTCCGTCGTCCTCCCCCAGCACCAGCACCCGCACAACGGCTCCTCTCCCCTGCCGCTCAACCACCCGTACGCCATCGGGGTGGCGATTGCGGCCGGGCTCGGCCCCGCGTACAGCGGCGGCGAGTCTGACGAGTCGGCGTCCACCTGCACCACCGACCTCTCCTCAGCGCCGGCAGCGCCGCCGCCGTGCCCTGCTTCTACCACCACCACAACCACCAACAGAGTACGTGCCCCGCTCACGCCCCCTGCATGCTTGCCCTCGACTCAAGGGCTCAACTCCCAAGCTGTCCTTGTTGTTTTCTTGCCTCCTCAGTCACATGGACATGGCCAGGGACTGACATATGCTGCTCTCCGCTGCAGGCTACGACATGGCTCCGCAACCGCAAGCCGCTCAGCAGCCGTTCGCCCCGAGCCCGCGCTCCGCCTTCTCCGCCCCGTCGTCCTCGTCGGCCCGGCAACAGCAGCAGCGACAGGACGCCGCCGACCAGGACGGCGACAAGCCCAGCGTGCCCTTCTTCGACTTCCTCGGCGTCGGATCGACATGACTCGCCGGGCAGGCGCTGTACAGGCGGAGGCCGAGATCAATCCCCATCGATCAATCATCAGTCGTAGCTAGTTAAGCTTATAGTGTTAAGAAGAACCAGATTATTAATTAGGAGGAGCATGTCGATCCGTGCGCGCGGGCATGGTGATCGATGTGACCTCTCTGGCTGTCCCTACTCCTCAGTTTTGCTGCTCAGATTACTGTTGAGATTATTCAGGTGGAGAAGAAGGGAACTGGTCGCGCATCTAGTAGCAGTGGCAACACAAACCGGTTGCCTCTCTGGTGTCTTAGTTTCATGTTCTGTTCTCTTTGTTAATCTTCTTTACCATTTGTGTATCGAAGAAGAAAGAACTAATTCCGACCCCAAACAAAATAAAAATGAAGTGCATTGCCTTGCCTTGCTCTGGTGGTCTTGAGTTTCATGTTCTGTTAAGTACCATTTTGTATGGAAGCAGAAGCACCAACAGAAGATAAAAATAAAGTGCATTGCCTTGCCTTTCGCCGCATATATATGTTGCTGTCCATCACACTGTCCGTGATGCTTCGCCCCCACCCACCCAGCCGCCGGCGACGGCGGCGGCGAGAGAAAACAAAATCAAAGGCGCACTCAGTTTACTAAGCATGTGCACTAGGAAGGCGATCGGCGAAGCAGTGATTGCAGACAACCCTGACGGTGTCCAGCTTCTCTTGTTGCAACAAGAACGTCGTTTCCATCTCCCTCGGTCTCTCTAGTTACGAATGCGGATGTTCGATCCCCAAAACAAGACAGGTCATTTTCCGTTGGACTGTTGCGCGCACGGCCCGGCCGTGGATCCATGGACGACCTCATCGATCGATCACGCCTTCGCCATGGACGATGCTTTCCTGCAAGCCAACGAAACTGCTGTTGCAACAGCATCTCATCCTTGCGTCTTCTGACAGACTCTCTTACCACCTCTTCTCGCTTTGTGTAATCGCTGCTCATCCATGGTGTTGCTTGCTACCACCAGTAACGGCCTGCTCCGCTCATCGCATCAGGACGACAAGGTTAATTATTGCTGCCAAGGCTAGCTAACATCTCTGGAACCACTCGGTCAAATTTACTAAAACCAAAGCCGATTAAAACCTCTGTCCGATCTGTATGCTGAGCAAATGCGTACTATCAGCTTATTAGCTGTTGAGAAATTATTATCTACAGAGAAAAATAGACTGATCAGTGCAGTGATCACTCGTTCTAAGCTTCTCTGCTGTTTTCCTTTTTCTACAAGTACAGTACACCTGTTCGGGCCATGTTTGACTGGAGTTGTTGTGCATGGACACACACACCGGAAGGTGTATAGCGAAATCAGGTGAACCTCTTGATCTGCTGAAAGGACTGACGAAGGCGTGAATGGAGCAGCCGTCGTGTTTTATAGTTGTACTACCAATGAGGACTCGGTCAGGTTATGTGTGATCTGCCACTCTGATGTCTGAATCGACTATTTCAGCTAAATAAAATCTGAATTCATGCATCTGGTGATTCAGACCTAGTTCTGTCACAAGACTTGGTCAGGTTATGTGGGAGCTGACAATCTCATGTCTGAATCGACCGCAGCAAAAATATAATCTGACTATCTACATCTACCAATTAATTCAGCCCAAATCCTGTCAAAACACAGGTTTGTGTATTTTGTATCTCAACTGCTATAACTTTGCTTCCAGCTAACCCAGCTTCCTTTGGTTAGTTGAATTGACCGTACGGTCCTGTTGTATCATGTTTTATAGTTGCACTACCAATGAGGACTTGGTCAGGTGATGTGTGATCTGCCATTCTGATGTCTGAATCGACTACACCAAAAATAAAATCTGAATTTAACCTTCTGCTAATTCAGGCCAACTCCTGTCTCTAGACAGTTTTGGGTATTTTGTGTCACAACTTCTATAACTTGCCCACAACTACCCCAGCTTCCTTTGCTTAGTTGAATGGACCGTCCCGTTCTGTTGAACAAAGTAATGTGAAATCTAGACTCTGCCAAACCTGCATGTGTCTGCAAAATAATTCACCTCTGTATTTAAACCTGTGGCAGGCTCCTTTTGGCATTGCTGTGAATTGTGATTATCTTGTCAGTTTGAGCTCGTTCCAGAAAGTTCAGAGTCCGTTTAGTGATTCTGAAGGTGGTTATAAGTACATTGGTTAGACTTGGAGGTGAGCATGGCTGGGATGTTGATCAAAAACCATATTATCATGACTGGATTTTAAGAAAGTTAAAGCAATTTACGAATAGACCATTTCGAAACTTTTCCCAACCTGCGACGTCTTACTTTCAAGGGAAAGCATAAAACAGTTGCGGTAATCGGGATAGGTATGGCATAAAAAAATTGCGATTTGGTTGAATAGAGTAGGCATCATTCTGTCGTCAGGATTATGGCATGACAGCAGGCCTAGAGATATGTTTGTTTGAAAGATGAAACAGAGTTAGCCATCCTTTGCTTCACCTTTTAATCTGTCCTGGTGAGTACAAATCGGGAGGATGCGGCGGCTACTGAAAAAGTTATCGCTCTGGTCAGTTTTCTAACAGAGTGACAGTTTGACAAGGAGGTTCCACAATAATTTTATTTGCTAATCAAGCTTCAAGCACAATACTGGCACTAGATAGTACAAAATAGAGGTGCAGTTTGACGTGGAAAGTTGTAGTATTCAAGAGGTCAAAATGTCTTGTAAATCTCTACCCTCTTGCAAACGGAAAACATGTTTTACTGACCAATGAAAGCAATACAAGAAAAACAAGAGATGCCTCCACCGGCGGAATATCTCCTTACCAATCTTTTACCTTGTTTCTTCCTACAAAGGGGGAGACGAGAGCAGGTTAAACGGTGACATGTTCGTGTGTAGCAACGCAGGAAGAAGAAACAGCACGTCTACATGCAGGCATGAACAATGGAACAAATTGATCTCAAGTTGTCGGATGTCCCCGAGTTATGACTTCACCTTCTTCGACCATGTGCACATACAACTTACTTAATTCAAATTTCTTACATTCTCTCTTCGAATTAGAAGTAATAAAAACTAATTCTAAACTTTAAATTATTTTTTGGTAGATTCAAAATAACAATTTTGAAACCGATCCGTCTACCCCTAGCTCCTAGGGTGGTTGTTGCAATAATACAGATAGAGTCAATCTTGCCTTTTTTTTGTATAGCCCAACTGTTCCGTTAGTTGAAAACCCATGACGAACTGAAGCATCAATTGGAGTTTTAGCATTTAGTATACTAGATGGTCTAATCCGCACGTACGCAACGAGTTCGTTAGTAGTAGTAGTTGGTACCACCGTAAAGATGGACCGACTCAAGGCCTGAAATGACGCAGACCTACTAATTTAAGTAGGAACGATATAATATGATTGAGGTGGTTTGCAGATCGATCAAATTAACGCACGTACGGGTACGGCGTTTGGCCTTAGTCTACTGATGATTCTGTGCGTTAGATAGGGTTTATACTATTATAGGGTGGGAATAATATGATGTATACAGGGTCTAGAAGGAACTATATAGGTACAAAATTGGAAGAATTTAAAAGGAACAGGCATCCAAATGTTGACTTTGAGCGGACAGTACCTAGGGACTTGGATTCAGAGGCAAACTGATGCAGTCTTTGGCTGGCCACACTAATACTACTACATCACAAGATGCATGGAGGCTTTTGCTGTCTTTTTTCTTTGTCGGTTGATTCATGTTGCTACTTTGAACGACCCATAAATTATAAACTTTGAGTCTAAAGATTAAGTAGTAATAAGGCTATGTCCCTATGTGCATCAATGCAGAGACCGGTGTTGTGTTCCCCTTCCCAAAAAAAGTGACATATGAAATGTCAATTCACTCCATATCCACCAAATTGAAAGCAATTCATCAGATGTTGAGAAAAGATGTCTGCGTACTAACAAGTCAATTGTTTTGAGTTCTGGGCGACAAAAGCAATGCACGCTGGGAGGAAGAAGAATTGGGAGCGATACAACACATCACACACAAACAAGGTTCACAATGCAAACTGAGGCTAATTATCCTACATTACATGCCATATCTTTCTTCATGACTCATCATAAATAACCCTAATCCTCTTCAGTTTATCCTTGTTTATATAACCTAGTTTTAGTAGATCATACACGACATACTCTAAATTTCTCTTATCTGTCTTAAGCGCCTCTATTTCTTCCCTCAATGCCTCTCTTTCTGCCTCCCATTCCTTCTTCCTAGCCCTCAAGATTTGTGTCTGCGTTATCTGCACATTCTTCAACATAGCTACCTCGTTCTTCAAATCGTCTAGTTCATCTTAGGCTCGGTTCTAAACAAACTATAGTTTAGTACTAGCATATAATCATATCCGGGAACATGTATAATCCGACCTCATAAAACATAGCACGACCAAGTGGATGAGATGTTTGATCAGAACCTATCGTATGATCAAACAGAGGACCTCGCTCATGGCACTAGGTTCTGAAAAAATCTCTCCAGTTGCTTAGCACTAGTGTCTAATCATCGGCATGAACAGTAAACCCCAATCTGAGAACTAATGAAGGTAAAAACCAGATCATGCCAAATGAACATATATGCATGATCATTGCTTCGAAAACCAACTACACGAAACCGATCTACCTAATGGAAGCCACTACTGATGCTAGAACATGAAGAACTACCCAAATAACCGCTGACTACATAGATCTAGAATGCATGTGTGAAATAAGCCAAAATTTAAGATCGAAGAACCGCAGATCTATGAACAATGTAGCCCAAAAGGTTGGATTTAGGTCTTACCGCCATGGATCCTTGCCGAGCGGAGCTTTAACCGAGGAAGAGGGCGTCCGTGCGCGCGAGCTTGAACCGAGGAAGAAGGCGCCCCCAAATGCCCGCTCTTCGGTTCTACTCGCGGTGGTCTTCGATCTGCTCGCGGCAGCACAACCGCCGGTGGCGAGAGGAGAGGGCGAGTGAAATGGGAGAGAGTGAGGGGGAAGAGGGGGCGGTGAGGAGAATTATGGCGCGCTTTCTCAAGGCGTTGCGGTGTCTTCCACTCTTCCCGACGCGTGCACCCTTATCCCCCCTCGCGCTCGTCTGGCCGTGGAGAAACGGCCGAATCGACTGTTCCTCTTAGGCTAACTTTTTCCTCCATGCAGGAAATCTTTTTCGTTGTCGGATCCCAAGTGATGCGAGAAAATGGATTGTGAGCAACCAACCCCACCCCAAGTCTCCGCCTTTCCAAGCCTTCTAGAATCCGGCTTGGACCTTCTTAGTCGGCTGGGCCTCCATCTTTTAGCAAGTGGGCCACTCGACTAGGCCTATACCTTAGCCACCTAAATGGGCCACCCGGGCTAGCTAATTCAAGTACCTGCAATGATATGCCCTATTTGGTATAACCTCGATAGCCGCTGCAGCCTTTCCACCACCTTACCACATTCCGGTCATCACCGCCGCGAACCATGCAATATGGATGTAATACTTATGGAACAATGTTTCATGAGTGTTATATCAGTGACTTGTGCAGTACAACATGCAGTGATGTTAGGTCACCGTAGCATATTTGATGTTTTTAGGCATCTTGTTTTTGTCGAGGCAAGGTGATATTAATATATCCTTGAAATTTCAGGGCATGTTATTGACGCAGAAGCCGGATGTTTTCGCATATTAATATAGTATTCTCTTTACCGAAAAAAGTAAAAAATGTAGGTTGGAGCGAAACATTTGTTGTTGCTCAACCCCTCAAGCAATAGGAAAAACTAACGTTGCGAGGCATCACGTATGCGGGCATATGCGCGGCAGGGCATGTTTTCTGTTACGCGGCTGTTGTTGGGATAGGGACGTGACGTGCATCCATGCACATATCCCATCGTCCTCGTCGACGGCATGGCAAGCAGTTTCCTCCTCCCGGGAAGCAAAGCACTGCGTACGTGACAAACCGATTCCTTTTGAGAGGATGACATGATGACGAGAGATGGAGGGTCGGGCCCGGCCGGCATCGCACGTCTACATCCATCTCCTGTGACTGCGGGAGCCAAACAAACAACATAGCGGGCCGGCAACAAACAAACAACGCGATTGACCGACGTCGTGCGTCTGTGCTATGCACGCACGCACAGGATGCATGTCCACTATCCTCCCTGGAAGAGCATCGGATTCTCTAGCTACCATCTTGTCATGACATGCTATACTTTGTAGCTCATTTTTGGAAATGAGAAAAAATTAAATAAGGAAGTGCTCGTAGTTGATTGTGAGCGTGGCAGGAGGTCCTTAGTATAGGGAAGGTTATGCCGCACCGGCGCATCCTCTATGCTGGCCCTCCAATTTTGTTTGTTGTTTTTGTTTTGAACCAAATTATAATATTTTTATGGGATTTTTATTTTTGTGCTCTCAGGTCCTTAGTTGTACTCAGTTTTCCCAGCTTCTTAGTTTTTTCTCAGTTTTTACTAAGCCCTTGTCAGAAACCCGCAGAAGGAGCTCGAACGGGAGGATTCCCGTTTAGTTGCTCGTTCTGTGCTGACGTGTGAAACCACATCGTGTGGGGCTGGTAGAAAGGGACCGCGTGGGACAGGACGAGACCGCGTTTGGTTGTACGTGAGAGCTCGGTTCTGTCTCTCTCGGTCCAAATTGGTATTTTTCAGAGCGCCTTGTCCCCTCTCTCTCTGTAACGGTTCTCTCTCTTTTCACCAAATTAGTATCAAATCTAGAGAAGTTTCTATTTCTATCTTTCTTCAACGAATGTTGCATTTTGGCCCTTGTTTTTTTTTGCCAAATATGGTAACAAATCTAGTAGCAAATCTAGAAGTTAGTAGGATAAATTCACAGCTGCATAATAAATCACGAAAACTAAGTATAATACATAAGCTGCATACAGCAGCCAAAAGCAGCCAATAACGATGTTAATGTTCATGACAAACTAAGCTAAAAATAATACAAGACGCAATGTATGGCCAACATGAAGATTAGGATACCCCAGGATGAATGAATCTGTTGTTCATTCAGCATATATTTGTTCGTCGATCCATTCCATGACCTGAAGGAAATATTCATTGAACTCCTTTCGTCTGCAGTGTGCATCCAATACATTCTCCAAACGGTATGGCCTTTGTTCATTTCTCAGACCGTAGTTTTCTAATCTATCCACACGTAGTGGCCACTCATCCCAGGCTTTTATATCATCAAAGTACTCTCTGATATAACCCAAATCCGCGTAGTAGATGCATCCAAGTCGAAGTGTCGGGTGCACTCTGGTATCGATGGAGATACACCGAATATAATGGACGAAGAAGGCACGACTGCCAATGTTACTGACAGCATGGAGAGACAGGCTCTCAGTGTCCACACGGTACACCAATGGTTGACCTTCCTCCCAATGCATGTTGTCCAACAACACAACCAGCAGATCACCATCCGACTTCACAAGGTAGAACTTGTCATTTCCAAGTTCTGAAAATGAAAATAGTGTCTCCATGTTGATAGTGCTCGCGCGCTGCTCCAACTGGACATTGTTGGTGCATACTAATTTTCTGAACTCAAAATTGTTCACATCTATTGCATACAATTCACCATTGAACAGGGTAATGCAATACAGAGAATGGTGCTCGATCGAAAATCTTCCTTCTCCCCAATCTTCATCTATAACCTTAGTTGGAGTGCTCTCATCGATCCAAGCAATTTCCGCCGGGTAATTTGTGGAAACGAAGACCATAGTCGGGGACTTCATTACAGCGACTGACTCCAGAAAAACAGATTGCATCTGCGCCTCAAACATAGTGTTCAATGTCTTTGTGAGTGGGTTCAAAGCCGTATCTTGTGCGGCTGGTTCTTCTGGGCAAGCACGATTACGCCACGGCAAAAGCCGACGAAGTAGTATCTAAAATATATTGATGAAGATAACATTCATCACTAAGAAAATAAAAATAGATTAACTCTATAGTTCTGGAGGAATTTGAACCTTGCATGAATTTCTGTTAGATCGATGGTGATGTAGCGGGATGTGCGGAGGTTGAGAAAGGTGAACTCAGCGGCGCGTGGAAGGGCGTGTTCTACCATGATCCATTTGTGCAGGTGCACGTCGGCCTCAGGTAAACCTGAGCGCCAATTTCTACAAACTTGCCTCAAAGCAGAGTAGGTATCCACGTACTCCTCGCTCGCCAGTAAGCAGTCGCCGATCTTGTGAAGTGGTCTATCAGCCATGAGAGAGACCCAGTTCACGGAGGCGCCGCGCTTAGATGCGCCGCCCTCGGAGGCGACGGGCTCGGATGCGACGGGCTCGGCGGCGATGGGCTCGGATGCGACGGTCTCGGAGGCGACGGGCTCGGTGGCGATGGGCTCGAAGGCGATGGGCTCATAGGTGACGGGCTGGAGGCGACGGGCTCGGGGGCGACGGCCGCCGGCGCATTCTTCTTCTCCATCGCCGGCAGGGGAGCTCGTATATGGCGGTTGGGTTTTTTTTCCTTCGATTTGGAGAAGTTGATGGGACGTGAGAGGCATGGTTGCGTGCAGAGGGAGGGAGAGAGGGGCTCTGTATAGGCAGTTTCTCAAAAAAAACTAGACGTTTGGTCTCAACACGCGCACTGCCTAACCGCTGCGCACCGCGACATGCGTCCGTGGTACTGCACGTCTACACCATTACGTGTACTTAGTTCTGCCCTCGAGTCTTACACTGGAAAAATATCTGTAATTTTCCCCTCGAGTGCTAATACTGGCTAGTGCAATATACCCAGTTTTACCCTCAAGTGGCTGGTCAACAGAGAGTCAACAAATGGGATTAAGCTAGTTAAACGAGTCATTTAATGTGCAAAAAATTCTAAAAAAGATAAAACCATAGTGGCACTTACTCATAGAGTCTTCTTACGCGACCTGCCATGTTGGGAACCATAACAATCATAGATAAATCAAGTTTTACCACAAATTACCACTTCTCAAATCACCTAGTAGCTATGAAGGTGCATGAGTTTCCACAACAAGCTCTTCCCAAAGCAGCTTTCCCCAAAACATATTTTGTCTGAATGAGGCCACAATTTTCACACTCATGTATATTTGTATTGCAAATAGTTTGAGGTTGGCCAAGATGGGTTTCATTGTACAACGCACACATTTTTCATTTTTTTAAATCTCATATTTGAATCCCTTAGTCTATTTACTACTCACGTGTCCTTGGTTTCTTGATGCTACTCAGTTTTGCTCTCTCCCTTCACAAATTCTCACAGACGCCCAACCTTGTCCTGATTGGTCTAGCCCTTGTCACGCGGATCGTGCCCGCCGACCGTTGATCGTATGATCTATCGGGCAGGATAACCCATCTCTCTCTGATCGGGGCCACCACCCTCTCTCTCTCTCTCTCGGCGGCTAGCTTCCACCCTCTATGTATGCTAAATACCCAGTTTGCCACCGGATTCAGCAAGTTTGGTTTCTGTATTATTTTTCACGCGCTAAAAATTATAAACTCTTTTAGGCATTACTTTTCACGCAAAAAATGATAAAATCATCACCGATTTCTTGTAGCCATTACTTTTCACGCAAAAAATGATAAACCATCACCAATTTTTTGTAGCCATTACTTTTCACGCAAAAAATGATAAACCATCACCGATTTCTTGTAGGCATTACTTTTCACGCAAAAAATGATAACCATCACCGATTTTGTGTAGCCATTACTTTTCACGCAAAAAAAGATAAACCATCACCGATTTATTGTAGCCACTTCTCACGCAAAAAATGATAAATCATCACTGATTTCTTGTAGCCATTACTTTTCATGCAAAAAATGATAAACCATTACCGAGTTCTTGTAGCCATTACTTTTCACGCAAAAAATAATAAACCATCACCGATTTCTTGTAGCCATTACTTTTCACGCTAAAATGATAAACGAAACAATCTATCTATCTCTGTATTTGAAGTTTGGGAGGATTCAACATCTACTTATGTTAACTTTCGAGGTTTTGACCTGAAAATCAACTGGGTATTATAAAGGGAAATAAAAGTTCAAAAAAATGTAAAAACGAAACAATGTACCTATCTTTGTATAGAAGATCATCTGTATGATTTTTTAGGTCATTTAGAGAAGGTCGAAAAAACCTAACTTGTTACAAAAGCTGGTTTCAGTGAGACCAAAGGGCATGCGCTTAAGCAAAGTGATTTTTTCGAACATCTCCAAATGACCCCAAGTTTGGCATACATGATGTCATACCTGTAACAACAAGGAATATCTAAAAATTGTCAATTTGCCGAACCGTATAGCTCTATCCAAAAGAACCTCACCATGGTGCCAGTAAAATTTTTAGTTACAAACTTCCGTATTTTACCTAACCTTCAACATGAAACTTGTTTCAAATTTATTTTGGCGTACAAGAAACAAATCCCACCTTAATTCGAGCACCACAACCTCCGAACGATGCCGATGCCGATATCAGCATGGTCAGAACGGCTATGCTCGCTGCCACTGCTAGGTCACCGTCGGGATGCATCCTCAATCCCGTCCCCTCATTCGATCATTGACACACCAGAGATACCGCCGAGGCCAATGCCGAACATACATGCTGATACCAATGCCGAACATGCACGCCGATGTGGGCACGGCCACGCTGCCCTGCTATGCTGGATTCCACAGACCACCGCGAGATCTTTTCCTTCGCCACCACACTCCCCTAACACCCATCTATACACGCCATAAAGGAGAGACACTAGTTTTCTATACATTGCTCGCGTTCGTGTCCGACACCGTCAGTCAAAGTGTTGAGGTAGTCGTCGATGTCCTCGACCATTTCTTCTCTTCTTTGCATGGTTAAATGCATCTAGTTCATATCTATCTAATGCGTCTGGTCTCGCCTCATGCAGTTCTTTGTGGAGTCGATCTCATCTTGGCACCCCGCAGGCCACCTCCTCCGTGCCATCGCTGTAGAGCTCCATTTAAAAATCTAATCCTACCCGTTATTGGCCCTTGTATTAGCGCCATGTCCCCACTTGTCATTCGATATACCGAAGCCCCACTCGTCCGCGTTTTGGTTAGGGATATGGCGATGCTTACAGTCAAACAAAGATGGATGGTCTGACGTGTCTTTGCGGGAATTACGTGGCCCCACTAGTCAGCAGATAATGGTCAAAGTTGTTGACCTGTCGGGCAACCGGCCGTTCCAACACTTGTGAGGGTTTCAGACAAGGGTTTGAGCAAAACTGAGGAAAAACTAAGTGGTTGGGGAAAACTGAGCACAACTAAGGACCCGATGGCACGAAAATAGAAATATCTATTTTCATAGCTTTAATAATTAAAAAAGTATTTTTACAGGGTTAAAATACACAAACTATTTCACACAAATAGTTCAAATAAATAAAATAAATTTTCATACAAGAATAAAAATAAATTGCAATGAATCATAAGTCATTTCCTCTCCGCACCCAGAAATGCTCAACTAGATCATTTCGTAGTTGAGTACGAACACCAGTATCACGGATTTTTCATGCATCCGGAGGAAAAGCAACAAACTATGTCGGTACCGTCTGAATCTCAGCAAGATGTCCCTGGAAATTAAAAGGATGGTCATCATCCACTGGTGCGTCGCACTCAGTCTCAATGATCATGTTGTGCATGATCACACAAGCGTTCATTACCTCCCACATCTGAGACTCCGACATGTGAGAGCAAGGTACCGAACAATAGCAAAACGGTGTTGGAGCACGCCACCTTTAGCCCTATGGTGAATTTTGTCATAGTTTATTTTTTAAAAATAAATACGGTAGGGAAAGCCCCTACAGTGAGTTTTTTAAGTAATAAGAACCCAAATCTGCGTCACTAGGGACTTGATCCTGGGTGGTGGTTGGGTTGTACATCCACTTACATAACCAAGTGACCTAGGATCACTTCTTAAGTTTGTCATAGTTTGTCTTGTTATCTCCCTAGCTGCTCCCGGGGGATGGCGCCTCTGTTAGATCGATGTCAGTAATGCCTTTCTTCATGACTTTCTTGATTAGGATCTTTACCTGCAGGAGCCGCCTGCTTTTGGGGATTCCAATTGTCCTCATCATGTTTGCAAGTTGCAGCATGCCCTATATGGTCTGAAACAGTCTCCATGCGCCAGGTATGCTCGCCTCAGTGATAAATTTCATCATCTTGGTTTTGTCTCTAGTAAGGCTGACACATCTTTATTCATCTTTCATGAAATATATGTCACTGTCTATATACTTGTTTATGTTGATGATATTGTCCTTGCTGGTTCATTTTGTTGCGACTCCCCCCTCCCCCTACATTTCCTATTAAGTACATGGTCTAGGTAGAGTATTTTATTGGCGAGGCTACACAAGTATGCGTTTGACTTATTGCGTTGTGCAAATATGGAGAATTGTCGTCTTGTCACTACACCCATGTCCTCTTAGAAAAAATTGTCTAGGAATCTTAATGATCCACTTAGTTCCGAGGATGCTTTCAAGTACAGAAGTGTTGTTCGAGGTTGAATTATCTCACCTTGACTTGCCCTGACTTGTCATTTGTTGTCCACAAGGTTTGTCAATACCTGTCACATTCCACTTTCGCTCATTATGAGGCGGTTAAGCGGATTATTCGTTATGTCAATGGCATTGTGTCTACCAATCTTTGGCTTCAAAATACACCTTCTTATGTCCTTAACATCTTCACTGATGCTGATTGGCGGGCTATACAGATGATCGTCGCTCTACCGGTGGATTTTATATTTATCTTATCCCTAATCTCATATCTTGGACCTTTCACAAGAAACCAACAGTGTCTTGCTCGAGTTCCAAGGAAGAGTAGGTAGTGTGGATCCGGTCTGTGTCTTTGGCGCGGCAGCCAATAGGCTTTCACGCTAACTACTTATGTGCAAATCCCGTATTTCATGCGCGTACGAAGCATACTAAATCGGAACTTTGTTCATGAAAAGGTTGCCTTGGGAGCTCTTGATGTTCGATTCAGCGCGTCCGGAGGTGTTAGAGATAAGTTCGGTTTAGGATGTTGTACTCCCTCCGTCTAAAAATATATGTCTCAACTTTTTTCTAGATTCTGATGTATCTATAACTAAAATGTGTCAAGATATATCTGTATTTAGACAAAACTAAGACACCTATTTTTAGATGGAGGTAGTATATTGGATAATGGGTTGGTTTGTGATTCCTACCCTGCCGATCAACTTGTACCTCACGTCGTATGTTGTATGTAAAGTGAAAGAAACCCCTATGGAGAGATCATGGCAAATAATCTTTTTTGACTTTCTCTCCGTTCCAAAAATAAGTATCGCGGATTTATCTAGATTCACACGTATCTACATATTTTAGTGTAGATTCACGTCAATTTAGACAAACCCGTGATACTTATTTTAAATCCTACACTAGTAGAAAAAGAGGCTTCCGTCCACCCCCATTAGTCCCGGAAATATTCGAACCGCGACTAAAGGGGGCTTTAGTCGCGGTTCGGGAGGCGACCCGCGACTAATGTTCCATCCGCGACGAAGGGTACCCTTTAGTCGCGGTTGGTAACACCAACCGGGACTAAAGGGCTATGGAGGGATGCGGCCGGCGGAAATTCTTAGTCGCGGTTGGGGACACCAACCGCGACTAAAGGTGTACCTTAGTCGCGGTTGGTGTCCCCAACCGCGACTAAAGGTTTTTCCGAGTTTTTTTACTCCCACGCACCCTGCACCCCCCCCTGTGGATCGCCTTTTTTGGTTTGTAAAATACAAAAGAAAATGATAGAAAATTCAAAAAAAAATTGTTTTCAGATTCTTGTATGTTATGCAACCTACTATTCGGAGAAATTAAGAAATTCGAATTTCCACTTTTTTTGCAAAAAAAATTTAAAAAATGGTAAAACCGCAATAACTTTTGCATACGACGTCGGAAAAAAACGTATAATATATCAAAAAAATCCTGGGAAAAAGTTACATCCGAATTCACCGGGGTTTACCCGGTTAGCCAATTTTTAGATTCTCAAAATTCCAAATGGAAATACAAAAGCAGGAAGATTTTAGTTTTTTCTATAAATTATGGATTATATATTTTTTTAATTTTTTAAAACCTAAAATTAATAATTTCATTCTGCATAAAGATTACTATCATTTTTACCCAATTTTTAGATTTTCAAATTTTTAGATTTTAGGTTTGGCAAAAAAATATTTAATTAATTAATAAAATTAAAAATAATACAAATTAAAAAGTTAATGTTTATTTATTTATTCAATATTATTATTACATCATTACTTTTGTTTATTAAAATAATTATTTGAAATTCAAACAATAAAGAAATGTGACATCGATCAACATGTTAATAGGATTGATATGATACTACTATTACATACATGCGCGCGAAGCACTTGGATGCGGAACGGAATGGAACTCGGAAGTTAAGCGTGCTAGAGGTGGAGTGGTGGGAGGATGGGTGACCGAGCGGGAAGTTTGACCACGAGTAAGTAATTTGACTAGAGATAAGTGTAGTTAGAGATAGAGACTAAGCTATGCAAATAACTGAAATAAGAGAAATTCTGAAAAAAAAAACGGAGTGATAAAAAATTAGAAATCCAAATGAATTAAATTTTTTAAACGAAATAGCCTTTAGTCCCGGTTGGGGACACCAACCGCGACTAAAGGTCCTTCGCCCAGGCGCACGGTAGCCGCCCACGTGGACGGGCCTTTAGTCGCGGTTCGTAAGCAACCGAGACTAAAGGGGGGGCCTTTAGTCGCGCTTAATTAGTCGCGGTTGCACAACCGCGACTAATGGCAGTTGCGAACCGCGACTAAAGACCATTTTTCTACCCGTGCTAGCCACCTAACTAAGCTTAGGTAGCCTCGCTAGACTAGCCTCTCTATTGGCTGCAGTGGTAATACCGTAATAGTGAACTAGTAATAGCTCGCAGAACTGTTACAATCAGTGCGCTGTGCTCTCGTCCATAGATCACTTCACTTTGTACCACACTAGAAAGCACAGCAGCTGTGCGCCTGTGCATGCTACCCCATCCACGACCAAGCGCACTGTGCAGAGGAAATGCATGCACACAAAGGTCGATCAAGAAAGATGCATGCATGCATCGCACGCACGCTGCGTCTTGTACGAGTGGTTGAAAATGTAGCAAGGGCATAGCTGGCTCGTGTGCTGTCCTAGCTAGTTGGTACGTGCGCGGTACCTGCATGCATGCATGGTGCATGCAGACGTACGCACGTGCGATCCGTGCGAGTAAAATTTGATGGCCTCGCGATCGGGTGGTGGAGATTTTTATCGTTATTGCCTGCCTGCATCCCTGTGTCCTGATGTGAAGCAGTGGTGCTACGTACGTTAGCCTACGTACCAAGTCTGCAGTAAATGTGCAAGATAATGGCAGCGTGTGTGATGCATTCACCCGAAAAGTACAGTGGTAGCTAGAGCGGTGAATCTTCCTCGATCAAAACTTCCAGGTCGATACATGTCTCTCTTCCTTTGGAGCTGGGACGATGGTCGGTCGATCGACAAGCTTATTAACTGTTGCCATCAAACTGACGGGTTAGATCGAACTGGCCATTCCATGTTGCGTACGTACCTAGGATTTATTTGAAACAGAAAAGGTTTGTACTTTGATGTTTGATCACTGCAGTCCGGAACGTCTTGTCGTCCAGATATAAAAAAAATTTGACCATAAATAAGATGTGGAGTACATATATATACCAGTTATGGTATTGAGAGCTCGGCCACTATCTCCCCCGCGTTGACCTCTCGGAGGCGACTCGGTGGTACACCCTAGCCTGCCAAAACAATCCTCTCTCTCTCTCTCTCTCTCTCTCTCTCTCTCTCTCTCTCTCTCTCTCTCTCTCTCTCTCTCTCTCTCTCTCTCTCTCTCTCTCGGCCCGCACAGCACCGATGAAGGTGGCGACGAGGCCCTCGTCGCGCCGTCTCCAGCGTTGAACTTTCGCATCCGAGGCGGTAGCTCCAGGTGGTGGACGTCCACATCCACATCCCTCTGCGTCAGATTTGGGGAGATCATCGTCCACGTTCGACGAAGATTACATCCCTCGGCCGGATCTGCCCGATTTGGCTGGGTGGATGGTGGTGGGGTGCTTGGGAACGAGCATAACCCATGGCCGACAGTGGGCACGGCGTCATTGATGCCCCAACTGTTGGTTCCTTTCTGCGAGGCTTCGTTGAGTTCCACTCTCCCCCACTCAACCCCATGCCATGGGTAAAAACCCTAATCCCTGTTTGGGCCGTGGCGGCATTACAACATCATTCCCCTTCCTAAAGGCACCGTCCGGGGTCTGCTAGGGTGGTTGGCGAGTTTCCGTTGGTCGGTGATGGTTTTTCTAATGCTTCATATACAACGAAGAGTCAGGTCCTGAAGTTTTGCTAATGCTTCGGCAAGCTCCGGTGTTGGGGTGGTTGTTGTTCCTTGTGTGCAATGTGATGCGAAATTGTTCATGAGCTTACGCCTTGTTCGTGTTGGTGCCGTGGGTTGGTGGTGCTTGTGGGGAGTTCTATGGTGCAGCAACCAGTCTTGCTTTCTTGCATGTACATTGGGTCGACTCTGCTTTGGTATGTTCTTGGGGGAGTCTCTATGCCTACCGATTGTACAACGCTCTACGAACATGGGCGAGAGGGAAATGGCCCCTCTTCGGAATAGAGACTATGAGCTAGTTGCCACTTGTTCATTTGGATGTTAAGTGAGCAGTTTTTCGCTAATGCCTGATGGTGCCTCCTAAAAATCCCTGCTTCTTCCGGTGTCGGCCGCTTCGGGAAGACGATGGCCTCGGAGTTTCAAGCCTAGTTTTCATTCTTTTATTTGCTTGTTTTTCTACGACATGTAAGATATATAATCTATGTGTGCACTATGTATCTTCCGTTAGTTATCTTATTAATTTAAGAAAGGGTTACGGCCTCCAGGTAAAAAAATATACCAGTTATTAAAAAAAGATTAATATATTTGGATGACATTCAAGAGAGGGGAGGGCCACATTGGTCATGGCAAACATCTATCTAAAAAAAGATCGCAGGAAGCTGAAAAGTATCATCTTGCAGACATTTTGTTTCATGGATCCATTATGCTTGCTTTATTGATTCTTAAAAATAGTTACATCATTTATGAGTTTTGAAAGTAACAAATTAAAGGGGTCATCGTTCCAAGTAAAATAAGAACGCTAATTAAAACTATGCCTAGCTAGCTAGCTCACGAGCCACCTTATTGGCCTCCCTATTACAATGCTCAAAAGTAATATCGCTAAAACCTATTACAAGCACTTTGCAATCATCAAAAATCACAGAAGAAGATGTGGCTGAATATCCTCCTTCTTTCGTAGTGTCAATGACTTGAGAGCTGTCCGATTGAATGACAATCTTGTTGCAACCAAGGAATCGAGCGAAAATATAGCCTTCTCTTAGAGCATAGGCCTCCGCCATGAAACGCATCAGCTACAAAAGAAAATTTCCTTACAGCAAGCAGCCATAATTGTCCGGTAAAATGTCCCTCCAGGATTCGTTCTCATCCTCCACACGTTTTCATTATAGCCTTCCAATAATACAGAGCAAATACACCAATAAACATAGCACTCCGATGCGGTAATGCTACACCTACGGATGGATCTTACGAAAATTTGCTTACGGACTCACGCGGAGCCTTATCATGGCAGAGTTTGCATACATTATTTTATCGTTAGCCAGATGGTGGCTCTTCTCGCATGCCATGCCGACATGCTGTTGTTGCGTGTGGAGGCCGCCGGAGCCTGGAGCTGAAACGGAAAACCGATTTTTCACGGGGCAAAGCAGCAGGGGGCTCCCGGCGAAGAATCATTGTAGGGGAGGAGCTTTTGTACGTGTGTACACATCCGTGTGTGCTGAAGATACGCCGTATAGAAAGGACCATTATTTGCGGGGTATAAAGAGACTTTATTCGGGTCCACGAAAAAAAAACCGAGTAACAGAAAGCGAGGTGGAGAGACACAGGGTGTGTGCGTTGTGCGTGCCTCAGCCAGGGGAGCAAACGGAAAGGTGTCCATGTGACGGCACAGCGCAACAGAAAGTGGTCGCCGGTGGCCAGGAGGCATGTACTGTACGTACGATAGAGCCCAAAAAGGTGTCCATGGATGGATTTTCTCCTCAACGTTGTGGTGGTTGCGTACAACGGATAGAGACGGAGGGGTACGTGCACGCACACAGATATGGTGCGCGCGTATCTCCCGTGAGCTCATGCGTCCGGCCAGGGAGGCACTGCATGCCAATCGGAAACCGAACGTATCGATCCATCGATTCCATGGAGAAGAATCCCCAACGGCCTCTGTGTGCCATCAACCTACTTCTTGATCGATGACGATCTGCCACTGCCAGCTTGATGCTTCACAAATTACAAAGAATGCCCAACGGCATGTGTGTACCATTGTATGGCCTGCCTTCCTGGATGTGAACTTTTGGCACACTGATGCTATGCACCCTGTAAATTCTAAAATTCGTGGTAATTTAAAATATTGAAAAAAATTCGAATCCTTCTGAAACAAACTATGATCTCGTATAAAAATGTTCGGGATCGAAATGATTTCCATGGTATGTTGAACAAAATAGATAATTTTATAACGAATATAGCGTGAATAGTACATGGTACATGTGGCTTGTTGGATTTTATCTTTTTCTTTACCCAGGATACTATAACAGTGATTTTCTCGTGAAATATTTTTATAAAAATACAATACTTAATCATCTTTGGATGTCAAAATAATTTAGATTTTTTAACCTTTTTAAATTACTCAATGTATGGGGTGCTTGACACCCATGAGTATGAATGTATTTTTCCAGCCTTCCAAATCTTTGGTTGCGTCCTAAGAGCATCTCTAACGGGGTGACCCAAAATGGCAACTGATACGTTGTAAACGTATCTATAATTTTTAATGTTTCATGCTTGTGTTACATCAATTTGTATTTTTTTCTTACACTTCGTTGTATTTTTATATATTTTTCAGCACTAACCTATTCACAAGATGCCACAATGCCAGTTCCTTATTTTCTGCTGTTTTATATTTCAGAAAAGTTGTACATGAAATATTCTTGGAATTGGACGAAATGAAAGCCGAAGTTAATATTTTACCGTAACGAAGACAGAGTCCAGAGGGGGGGTCGAAGAGGCGCCACAGGGCGGCCAGACCACCCCATGGTGCGGCCAAGGGTGGGCCCACGCCAAGGGGTGGTGTGGCCCCCCCAAGCGGCAACCTACCTCGCCCTTCCGCCTATTTATTCACGATCTAGGGAAAAACCTAAACACCTAAGCCTCCATCCACGAAAAGTTCTGTCGCGATCACCGCCGCAGACCCTAGCTTGGGAGGGTTCTGAATCTCTTCCCGGCACCCTGTCTGAGGGGGAGATCATCACCGGAGGCCTCTACATCGCCATGCCTGCCTCCGAAGTGATGCATGAGTAGTTCATCCCTGGACTATGGGTTCATAGCAGTAGCTAGATGGTTGTCTTCTCCAATTTGTGCCTCATGCTTAGATATTCTGAGCTACCTATGATGATCAAGATCATCTTTATGTAATTCTCCATGTTGTGTTTGCTAGGATCCGATAAATATTTAATACTATGTTGAGATCGATTATATATACTCCCTCTCTCACAGTTTATAAGGCACGCGCGTACTCCTAGATCGCAAATTTGATCAAGTTAGCATTAGTTATATGTTATAAAAATTATATCATTAGAAAGTTCAGATGTTCTATTTTCTAATGATATAAATTTTGTATTATATAATTTAAATTATATAGGTTAAATTTGCGACCTAGGGGTACGCGCGTGCCTTATAAACTGTGAAGGAGGGAGTACTTATCATATGTTATTTATGATCTTACATGCTCTCCGTTGCTAGTAGTTGCTCTGGCCAAGTAAATGCTTGTGACTTTCAGAGGGAGTATTTATGCTCGATAGTATGTTCATGACTCTAGTTTTCTGGAAGAGTGACAATAACTTTTAAGATTGTAGATGTGATGTTGCTACTAGGGAGAAAACAACAATGTTTTATCCAAGGGTAATTGTATTGTTTACTTTACACACATTGCTTAATGTGATAATCTGTTGCTTGCAACTTAATATAGGAAGGGGTTCGGACGATAACCGGAAGGTGGATTATTAGTCATAGATGCAGTTGGATTACGGTCTATGTATTATGTTGTGATGCCCAAACGAATCTCATAGTAATCATCTTATCATGTATGGTCTTTATTCTGTCAATTGCCCAGCTGTAATTTGTTCACCCAACATATTATTTATCTTTATGGAGAGACACCTCTACTGAACTGTAGACCCCGATCCTTTCTTTTACACTGATAAATTCATCTACTGCAATCCTGTTCTGTTTACTTTCTGCAAGTATTGTTCTCTTTAATTCCACTGCAAATATCTCTTTTCACGTGATACGTTTAATCATTTGTGTTCAGCAAAACCGGTGAGATTGACAACCTCACTGTAAGTTGGGGCAAAGTATTTTGGTTGTGTTGTGTGCAAGTTCCACGTTGTTGCTGACGCCGGTAGTGCGACTTGCCACAATTCAGCTAGCAACACCTTCAGAAGTCACGTCTTTCTCCTACTGGTTGAACCTTGGTTTCTTACTGAGGGAAGACTTGCTGCTGTGCTCATCATACCTTCCTCTTGGGTTTTCCCCAACGGTGTGAAATCTACGCTACGTCAAACACCATCAGTGACCTATTTAGCGCGCACAGCGGCGCGGCCCATTTAGTTCGGGTTGGCCATTTGGCCGAGTAAAGTTTAAAAAGCGCGTGAAAATTAAATAATTCATTCAAACGTAATTTTCATAGAAACAAACTGAACCATAGTTTCCACCGCCGCCATCTTCTTCGTCGTTGGAGACAAGGTTGACGAAGGGCGGATGTGCCCAAGCAGGGACCTCCGGCAGCTGAGGCACGTAGTACGACGAATGCACGTATTGTGGCTTACTGCGAGGAGGCGGCAAAATTTGGCCGTCCAACGCTGCCTGCGGTGGCGCGTGCGGCGGCACTGGTGGTGGCGGTGGTAGTCTTCGGGGACAAGCGCCTCCAGCTTGACAGTGGCGGGAGGCGCCACATCCTCCATCTCCGCCTCCTAGTCTTCCTCCTCCACTACATCCTCCTTCTCGCTGATGGCGGTGTCCTCGCCGGGCTGGAAATTCCACGCAACGCGGATCACCCGCTGCGCCTCGTGCTCCCACGCTAGGAAAGAGCGCCAGAAATCCTCGTGCTGGTAGGCGGTCTCGTACCGCAACACCGATGGCATACACTTGATTCAGCGGTACATCTACTCGCGTAGTGCCTACCTGTCCGCGGGTGGAGTCGGCATGGGGGAGGGGGGGTCCTCCCCCTGTTCAGATACCACCCATGTGGCAGGGAGACATCGCGGTGGCGGCAGGGGTCGCCCTGCACGCACCGCCGCTGTGCCTCGTGCAACGACACGTAGCGCCAGTTGCTCCCTGGTATTTGGGGGAGGAGGTAGCGGTTTCGACGCCGTGGCAGCTTGTGGCCCGAGGAACTGCGCCGAGCCAACTGTGGGGGCGGAGGTAGACAGAGGGTGCGAGCTGGGTTCCACCGAGGCGGCGGCGGCCGGATGAGGACCCCGCCTCGTGGTCGTTGGCAGTCTTCTTGAGCAATTTAGGCATCATCATCTCCAGCGAGGCGAACTCGGATTGGTGGTGCAGACAGGGGTGGGAATGGCGTCTCGATGGGAGTGGGGGAGAAGAGGCGGGCACAACGGTGTTTAAGTACCCTTAGCTATCACTGCCGATGGGCAGCTTCCAGCGACATCGGCATCAATGCTGCTGCAAGAGCTGAGGTGGCGCGAGCAGTGGTCAGCGACGGCTTTGATGGCCAACGCTGCCGCCGGTCAGCCTTCTGCCGCCGGTGCAGCCTCCGTGCCGATACATCGGTTTCCCAAATTTAGTGTCCCGATGAGTTGCTCCGGACGAGTCGATTCGATTAGATCGCCTCGGTGGAGCGTGTGTGGCCGACCTGTTTATTAGCGCGGACCATTTCAGGGACCATTTCAGATAAGAGGGCCAGGTGGACCGGTCCGCTGAAAATGTTATTAAGTTACGTTGTACGAGTCCACAAGGTACGGACGTATACACCGTTGGAAAATTTTGAATAAGCATGGGCGCCTAGATATGTGTCGACGTGAACGGCATGGGCGTGCTTGCGTGCTAATTTTTTTTTATCATCAACACTCACATGGATCATGCGGTCACGTACATAGGTTTATTAGAGCAAGTATAATAGATCCTAGTCAGCTGGCTATAGCATCTTCCATGTCAGCAAAATCTTATGTGGAGGAGAGATAAGACAAGAGAGAGAATAGAGCGGGCTCTATACTTGCAGCCCGGCTATAGCACATTACCCGAGCCACAAGAGGCAGCATGCAGCGCATGCAAAGGACTTTAGCTGACGTTTACTTCTTCCTACCAATAATTAGCCTCCTCCACATGCAAGCACTTAATGCTATAGCCATCTCTGTAGCCATTTTACAGCCAATCTATTGTATGAGTCTACTTCTGTGAAGACTATTGGTGACATGGCAATTGCATAGAGCCGGCAGCCGGCTCTTCTATTACCCATGCTCAAGTACAATAGAGTCCAGTCAGCTGACTATAAGACATTAAATAATATATTTTAGATGAGTTGGAGGAGAGAGAAGAGGAGAGAGAAGGGAGGTGGGCTACTATGCAATAGCCAGCTCTTGCACGTGCTCCTAGGCACCTTGTGAGAGTGAAAGGTGGGTCATATATTAGTAAAGTATTACATTCTTATAGTCAACTATTGTACATGTTAGCTATATAATGACTACAAATGATATGACATCTTGTTATAGCCAACAGTTGGCTATACTATTGGAATTGCTAACATCACACATACCAAGATGCTTTGATGACATGTCATGATAATAAGTGAAGAAATAAAATAATGTGGTAACTAGCTATGTAGTAACATCACCCATACCAAGATGTTTTAAAGACATCACATACCGAAAACAAGATAAGTCTACAACATAATTAACTACACAATGCATGAAACTACATCAAAGTTACTACCCACTACGAGAGTAGTAACATAGAGTCGTAACATGCATGCATAGAGTAGTAACATGTGCATGTTACTACACTAGCGGAGAAAAGGACTGTTGTCGCAGCCGTTAGAGCCTTTTGTCCCGGCCGGCCATCCGCCCAGCCTTTTGTCCCGGCCCGGTTACCAGCCGGGACATAAAGTCCACCACGTGGTTGAGATGCAGGTGTTTGGGCTGGAGGATATTATGTCCCGGCTCGTAACCAAAATCGGGACAAAAGGTTTTTTTTTTCTTTTTTCATTTACCTTTTTTCATTTTATTTTGTTTTTTGTTTTTGTTTTTTCATTTATCTTTACTCTCTCACTTGGACCATTGTTAACACTTGTTACACATAATCTACACTCAAATTCTAGACTTGGTCACTTACCAGTCGGTCACCCATCCTCACACTACTCCACCCTTAGCACGCTTAACTTCTCAGTTCTTTCCTGCCGTGCTCCCGCGAATGTGGTTGTACCTTGTTGTCAATACTATCGTACGATAATAATATATCATTCCAATGTGAAAAAATTGAATATCTTTCAATCTTTAAATCGCAAGTGGATAAATAACATATGCATAACTATTAGAAAAGTGTGAGGAATTTGAATATGGAATAATTTTATTTTTATTCCTTTATTAATATTATTATCAAATAATATTTGCATTATTCATATAATATTACCAAATAATTAATATCTTCCAATCTTTAAACCGCAAGTGGATAAATAACATATGCATAACTATTAGAAAAATGTGAGGAATTTGAATTTGAATATGAATAATTTTATTTTTATTCTTTTATTAATATTATTATCAAATAATATTTGCACTATTCATATAATATTGCCAAATAATTAATATCTTTCAATCTTTAAACTGCAAGTGGACAAATAACATATGCATAACTATTAAAAAAGTGTGACGAATTTGAATATGGAATAATTTTATTTTTATTCCTTTATTAATATTATTATCAAATAATATTTGCATTATTCATATAATATTGCCAAATAATTACTATCTTTCAATCTTTAAATCGCAAGTGGACAAATAACATAGGCATAACTATTAAAAAAAGTGTGAGGAATTTGAATATGGAATGATTTTATTTTTATTCCTTTATTAGTATTATTATCAAATAATATTTGCATTATTCATATAATATTGCCAAATAATCAATATCTTTCAATCTTTAAACCGCAAGTGGAAAAATAACATATGCATAACTATTAGAAAAGTGGCCGGAATTTGAATATGGAATAATTTTATTTTTATTCCTTTATTAATATTATTTGCAAATAATATTTGCATTATTCATATAATATTGCCAAAGTGGCCGGTATTTGAATAACAATATAATAGAAAGATTTAATATATATTAATCGCGATGATTCATATGTTCATCATAGAAGGAACACACACGATACCACAGACCACACCACCATGCATCTACTCATAAATATTAAGTCCGAGGCGATCCATATGGCTATTGTAGCCAAGTTTCCGGAAATGTCTCCTACCCAGCTCGAAGCTGAGGCGAGCGTCGAGAGCGGCATACTGCACTTGCTTATGGCTCAAGGGAAAATCGCCCAATTCAAAAATTAGTGTCTTTTCTTCTAATTCCTTGGCAGTCTTCGGCGGCTTGTTCTTCTTATAATTAAACTTCTTCTTTTGCTCGAGATCCGTCCCAACATAATGATTTGCAAAATCAATCAAACTCGGAGTCTGCTTTCTTGGGACGGGGTTCTGGAGGATCCGCTGGAGGTTGATCGTAGACGGAATACTAATTCCGTGGGTCTACAACATATCCACATCATTGTTGATTGCCGCGCCACAGAATTTGATGTTCTTGTCCGCAAGGAAATCGATGAGCATTTGTGGTACTTCATCGGCATGCACAATATGGAAGACCAGAGTGTGTTGCGCGACGGAGAGTTGCAGGACGGCGGCGCGTTGGTTACTGTCGAGGGTGCTCCTCGGCAATGCCCTCCGATTGGGGCTTAGGGTTGATGGAATCCTGCAAGCTGACACGAGACATCGGTTCGCAGACAAGCGGGGAGAGCGATTTACCCAGGTTCGGGGCCCTCGATGAGGTAAAACCCTTACGTCCTGCTCGTCTCGTTCTTGATTATGATGATAATGGGTTACAATGGGGTGCCGAATAGTTCGGCTGAGATCTCGTCGAGATGGCTAAGCGCTAAGGTGACCTAGCTTTAAGCTTCTGTTGGCTAAGATTGCTAAGATTGATTGTGTCCCTCGACAGCCCCTCTCCTGGCCTTTATATAGGAGGCCAGGTCTCAAGAGGCTTAATCGGGTACGACTAGGTTTACAGTAGATCTATCTCTAGACTTTCCTTGTTCGGCTCCTTCCGCGTCTTGTACTTCAAGGAATCTTCCGTTGCACCGCCCTAGTGGCCCATCTTGCCGTCGAGTGCCTTCATGGGCCACCAACTAGGGAATACCGGATAGGGCAACATTGGTTACCCGAAGGGTAATGCCCACGTCGCATGGCCCCCGAGTGTCTAGCCGAAGGTAGTTCGGGTAGAGACTAAAGCATGCCTCCACCAATGTTCTTCTCCTTGGCTCGTTCTTGTTCTTCTTGAATCTGCATCATCTTCTTCTGTCGGGTGCACGTCAGCGCTCCCGATGGGAGTAGCCCCCGAGTCTAGGTACGGATGCTTGCAATCCGTGCGTAGACTCAAGTTGTACCACTCGAACATTTTGCTTGCACAAGTTTTTCCGCAAACCTTCGTGGGTCATCCAATATACTTTCCTTATGCAATGGATAATGAGTAACGTCCCCAACTTTTGCTGGTTAACTGTCGATGGCAAAACAACGTTACCCTACACAGAATCAAGTCCCCGGGCATGATCCTGGAGTGCGAAAAATTCTATCGGGTGCACAGCGCTCCCGATGGGAGTAGCCCCCGAGTCTGGGCACGGGTGCTTTTCAACCGGGTGCGGACTCGAGTCGAACAATTATCTCTTCCTTCAAGGCCTTTTCCCTTCGAATCTTCATTCTGTCGGGTGCGCGTCCAGCGCTCCCGATGGGAGTAGCCCACGAGTCTAGGTGCGGATGCTTGCAATCCGTGCGTAGACTCAAGTTAACCATCCGATACCATTTTATTCCTTCGACTGCTTTTGACTACATCCATGATGTCATTGATGACGTGCCACTGCTGTGGCCTGGTTGACGGGACTTGACCTAATGGGCCCACCCTAGTTCTGCGCGGGCAGTTTCTAGGATTTGACAGTGCATGCGCAGCGACCGAGGTGCCTCCTCGATTTTCGCGCAAACGTGGGAATAATGGGCCGCCGGTTCCGTTCCTTCATGAAGCGCCACGTGTACAGCCAGATCTGCTCCACCTCCCGCGACGTTTGTGGAGTTATGGCCACGATCTCGCCTCAATTTTTACGACATAAATAGGGGGCCTTCTTACTTTTTCTTTTCACGCCTCCTACTGCTCATCTTCTTCGCCCGTCCTTTCGTGCTTCCTCTGTTCTTCCCTCAAAAGCTTCAGTCTCCATGGGCAAGAAGAAGGGTGCCAGCACTTCGGACGCGGCCAAGGTTAGCCGTGATTGGAGTGCCTCTGCCATTTTCAACCGCGACATCAACAAGCTACGCGCCCTCGGCTTCATCTCCGCATCTGAGGATGATATTCGTCTTCCAGGTGCGGTTTCTCGCCCAAAGCCCCCGAAGGGTTTCACTGTCATGTTTGTTGCCTTTTTTGTTTCGTGGTCTTTCTCTTCCGGCCCACGAGTTCCTTCGCTCCCTTCTTTTCTTTTACGGGATCCAGCTCTGGCAGCTGACCCCAAACTCCATCCTCCATCTCTCTATCTTCATCACTCTTTGCGAGGCCTTCCTCGGCATTGACCCTCACTGGGGTCTTTGGAAGAAGATCTTCTACGTGAAGCGCCACAATGACAACAATGGCCCCCCCGTCATCGGTGGCGTTGGCTTTGTTGTTAGGAAGGAGGTCGACTACTTCGACTATCCAATGAAGGAGTCCGTCCAGGGCTGGCGCAACAAGTGGTTTTACCTGCGTGATACCATAGTGCCCGGGCGGCGCTCGAATCTCCCTCACTTTGATGATGTCTTGGTGGCTCAACAGAAAAAGTCCTGGCGAAACGCCCTTTCTCCCGAAGAGAGGGCGACAGCCGATAGATTGTTTGAGCGGGTCGTCGTCTTGAAGAACACGGGAGGCTTGACGATGTGCGGCACTGAAGTAGTTTCAGTGTTCCTACAACGTCGAGTGCAGCCGCTAATGTCTCGACCCCACCAGCTATGGCTTTACACCGGCAAAACCGACAAGTCGAGGATCAGCTCTGCCGACCTATCGGCAGATGAGCTTCGGGACGAGGTTCGCCGCTTGACGTGCCTTAGTATGAAGGATAAAATCATCTTGACATCGGCTCGTCCTCCTCATGGTTTTGATCATCTCCCGACCGAGGTAATATCTGCCGCTCTTTGCTTGCTGTTGTTACTCCTTTTTCGGTTGTGTCTCACAAATTTCTTTTCTTTGACAGGCTCCCGCCGTTGCTCAATGCTACCCCCTGCACCCGAAAGCGGTGTGGTACTAGAGGATGACGATGATGATTCTGAGGGGACCGAGGACGCTCAGCATGCCCTTGAGGACAGCGATGTCGAAGAGGAAGAAGCTGCCGAGGATGATGCCTTCCTCAGGAGCAGGCGTCGTAAGCAGATACACGACGATTTCATTACAATGGCTGAATCAAGTCCTAGCAGAGGAGATAATGATGCCGATGGAACTGCTTCACCTCCTCCTGCTAAGAGGAGTTCAATAAGTTTCTTCGCAGGCGAAGATGATCTGGACCTGTGAGCATTTATACTCTTTTCCTGATTTATTTCCTATCATTTTGTACGCTAACCGTGCACCGCACTTAAGTAGCTCGATGATGATGACGAAGTTCCTCTCGCGAAGAGGGCCAAGTTAGCCTCTGGGAGAGCGACATCGGCTAAGGAATCGAATCCCTCTCCCGCCAAGTCGACACCTCCCTCGCGAACGAGTGTAGAGAAGATTCCGATGATCGAAAGTCATTCCTCCTGGCGATGCTCCCTCTCTGTCGGCTGGTCGTGATCATGTAAGTATTTAATCTGCCCTGCTTTGTCGAGTTTCTATCGACTGAGTCCCCTTGGTTTTTCTTGCTGCAGCCGATTTACGCTACAGTCGATGCTGTAGCGGATTTCGCTGAACAATTCACCCGACTTGAGGCTGAAAACTCCCAACTTCAAAAGACTATCAGATCTTCGGCTGACCAGGTGCTTAAAGCCAACATGCTTGCTACCGACGCCAAGAATGAGAACGCCTTGCTGAAGGAGGATGTGAAGAAGCTAAAGCAGCAGATGGAGGATGAACAAGATGTCAGGCGTGCGGCGGCGGCTGCAGTCGACAAGAAGGAAGGCGTCCTCCGCGAATCCATCAAGGATTTATTAGGTAAATCCATGGTACACCGTTTCTTTCTTGGTGTTTCTTCATTGATTATTGATCCGTCTTTCTTTCAGAGGCCGCCGACATAACTGTCACTCGACGTCATCAGCTTCGGGAGGACTCTCACGGCCGATGCCTTATCGCTTGCCGCTGAGTCTAATGTCCAAGTCCTTGGACTTCTGCAAAAGACCAAAGGAGCGTTGTCGAGGCTATACTCGATGATCTTCCCGAAGATGAAGCAGGACAAGACTCTCGACGAGATGGCGGATGCTTTCCTTGTTGATCCTTCCGAGCCCGTGGAGGTATTGAAACGCCGTAGCCGCTTAGTTGGGGCGGTTCTTACTTTCCAGTTGCTCATGGGCCATGGGATGGGGTCAGAATTGGAGAAGTTATCTAAGGCATTGCCTGTCGATGATGACAACCATTTAGTCGACCTTGAGCCTTTCAAAAGATCGGCAATAACTTGTGCCAACCAACTTCTGAAGCTGGTAGATGAAGCACAAGCCAAGCCTATTCCTGAGTCTGCCCCTGGTTCATCATCGGCGAACCCTTGAACTGTTGTTTGACTTGTTGTAAATAAGATCATCCGTAACTTGACGTAGTTCAGTTTTAATTCGGCTCTATTGCCAATTCGAACATCCTTTTGAATGTATCATATATGCCAAGCGCTCCCGATGGGAGTTTTTATGTTAATGCTTGTCTGAACTAGGGACTGTGCTGCAGATTCCTTCATCTTCTTCCCGTGCCGAGCTTTTCTCGAACCCTTCGAGTAACGATGAATCAGGCCTTGTTCGCCGCTTACGTGACCAAGTGACTTGTCTAAATAAAGACATCACTTCTCTTCGCGCGATGGCAGCCTTGGTGAAGAAAACGGGAGAGATAGCGACTGCTATCGAACAGTACGCTCTCGATGGTCTTCATGTTGCTACCGAAAGTTTGGGCTGTAAGTATTAGCCCATCTTCTGATTTCTGACATAGCTTGAATGTTCTTTTAACTGACATTCGTTCCTTTTCCAGTCGTAGCTTCAGATGCAACTGAGGAGAACAAGAAGATCCATGAAGAGGTCGAGGCGATGATTGACGTTGCGCACCGAAGCATGATTTATGGCTGCATCGTCCGAAGGCTGTTGTCATGGCGAAGTTTAAGTACCGGGTGGGGAAGGCGCATTATTACTTTGATAAGTTCCACGCTCATCTCAAGATGGTTTGGAACACCTTGTTCCCTCTGGACCAAGAACCCGAAACCTTATCTGCCTTGTTCACCCGATTCAAGTATCCCGAAAGGATTCGACAGTTGGTGCGGAAAGAACTCCTGGCTGGTGCTGAGCTTGCCTTTGCTTCGATATTGGCGTGTCATCTGTCTTTAGACTTGGGAGCCGTAGCAAACACTAACATGAGTTTAGGCCAATATTACGATGTTGCTAGAGGACCTGCTTACACCATTGTTTCTCGGATGGAGTCATGCCTTGAGAAGGATCTAAAGGCCCACTGGGACCGGGGTGCCCGATCATGAATGTAATAAACTTATACCCGCATAAGATTATTTTGTACAAATTTACTGCGTACGTCGCACACTATGTTAGTTTGATTGATATTTTGTCAAGGGCGGCTGAGTGATCAGTTCAACCTGCTCTCTCGACGACTTCGTTGAATTATGCAATATTATTGCGAAGTCTATATGTAAGTTTTGTAAGAGCGAGACCCATCGACTTAGTCGAGGTAATTAGACGCTTGGCTTCGTCACGCGGTGCACCGGTTTGAGCCTTATTTTGTGATAATGTAACCATCGACTGCAGCACTCGTGTATTTTTTCGAGGCTTGGATTGGTTGTTTTTGTGCGTCATTAATCTTAGCTCCCGATGGGAGTATTTAATTAATGACACTGTGTGAGCGTCTTTTTTTTAGGCCAGCGCTCCCGATGGGAGTAAGAGCCAATGGTAGGGCCCCATACGGTATGTTCGGGTGATGAGGCCTGGAGCAAGGAAAAAAGGTAGAAAACCTGATTAGAACTTTTATTCATAGTGCAAAAGCAACCTTAAGGGCTGTCGAGTAATTAAAAACAATCGTATCCTATGTATAGAACCGTCGCAAATGCGCGATGTTCCATGGATTCTCAACATCTTTTCCTGAAGCTGGGTTTTTGAGCCGATAGGCTCCTCCTGGTATCACTTCCGTGACGATGTATGGTCCTTCCCATGGGGATTCAAGTTTCAAGGGTCTCTCTTGCTTCAGCCGAAGTACCATATCCCCGATATTAAAGCTTCTACTGCGTATTCGTCGGCTGTGATAATTTCTCAACGCCTGCTGGTATACTGTCGTTCTTGCCAAGGCAATGTCTCGTGCTTCGTCGAGGAGGTCCACAGCATCCTGCAGCGCGATATTGGAAGAGGATTCCGTGTATGCTGTCACTCGAGGTGCTTCGAACTGAACGTCGGGCTGGTAGGACAGCCTCGGCTCCGTGCACCAAGAAGAACGGGGTGTACTTGAGTCGACCTGTTAGGTGTAGTACGCAAACTCCGCAGTACGGACGGTAACTCTTCGACCCGAGGCTCCACTCGCACTCGTAAGGCGTTTCTTGAGGCCATCCCCTATGAGACCGTTGATCCTTTCCACCTGGCCATTGGTCTGTGGATGGGCCACTGATGCGAACTTTAATTTGATTCCTCCGTCGTCGCAAAATTTCCGAAACTCTTTGGAGTCAAAGTTGGTTCCGTTGTCTGTGATAATACTGTGAGGCATACCAAATCGACAGGTTATTCATTTGAAGAATTGAACTGCTGTTTTAGCTTTTTGATTTCGTACAGGTACTGCCTCGATCCACTTGGTGAACTTGTCGACTGCGACCAGTAAGTACGTGTGCCCTCCAGGTGACGACCTCGGAAATGGTCCAACTTGGTCGAGTCCCCATTGAGCAAAGGGCCACGCCAGCGGTATCGTCATCAAATCTGTCGCAGGGGCGTGCGGTTTTTGTGAAAACCGTTGGCAGGGGTCGCACTTCATGACTAGGTCTCGAGCATCCGATGCCGCTCGTTGGCCGATAAATCCCGCCCTGAAGGCCTTCGCCACGAGGGCCCTGCTTCCTGCGTGATGTCCGCAGGTTCCTTCATGTATCTCACGCAACAGCGCTCTTCCATCGTCAATGGCGATAAATCTTTGGAAAATACCAGAAATGCTGCGTTTGTAAAGTTCGCCATTTACTATGGTGAAGGCTTTTGATCGTCTGACGATTCGTCTTGCTTCCACTGGATCTTCTGGTAACTCCTGCTTCGTTAGATACGCTAGGAACGGCTTGGTCCATAGTGGCTTGATACGTCTCCGATGTATCGATAATTTCTTATGTTCCATGCCACATTATTGATGATATCTACATGTTTTATGCATACTTTATGTCATATTTATGCGTTTTCCGGAACTAACCTATTGACGAGATGCCGAAGGGCCAGTTCCTGTTTTCTGCTGTTTTTGGTTCCAGAAATCCTAGTAAGGAAATATTCTCGGAATAGGACGAAATCAAGACCCAGCATCCTATTTTTCCACGAAGCTTCCAGAACACCCGAGAGTCGCCAGAGTGGGGCCACTGGGCCCCCAGATGATAGGGCGGCGCGGCCAGGGTGTGGGCCGCGCCCCCCTAGTGTGTCACCGCCTCGTCGCCCCTCCGACTCCGCCTCTTCGCCTAGAAAAAGGTCCCTGACCTAAAACCTCGACACGGAAAAGCCACGGTACGAGAAACCTTCCAGAACCGCCGCCATCGCGAAGCCAAGATCTGGGGGAAAGGAGTCTCTGTTCCGGCACACCGCCGGGACGGGGAAGTGCCCCCGGAAGGCTCCTCCATCGACACCACCGCCATCTTCATCAACGCTGCTTGTCTCCCATGAGGAGGGAGTAGTTCTCCATCGAGGCTCGGGGCTGTACCGGTAGCTATGTGGTTAATCTCTCTCCTATGTGCTTCAATACAATAATCTCATGAGCTGCCTTACATGATTGAGATTCATATGATGATGCTTGTAATCTAGATGTCATTGTGCTAGTCAAGTGGATTTTACTTATGTGATCTCCGGAGACTCCTTGTCCCACGTGTGTAAAGGTGACAGTGTGTGCACCGTGTGGGTCTCTTAGGCTATATTTCACGGAATACTTATTCACCGTTATGAATGGCATAGTGAAGTGCTTATTTATATCTCTTTATGATTGCAATGTGTTTTGTATCACAATTTATCTCGTGTGCTACTCTAGTGATGTTATTAAAGTAGTTTATTCCTCCCGCACGGTGTAATGGTGACGAGTGTGTGCATCGTGTAGTACTTGGCGTAGGCTATGATTGTGATCTCTTGTAGATTATGAAGTTAACTATTGCTATGATGGTATTGATGTGATCTATGCCTCCTTTCGTAGTGTGAAGGTGACAGTGTGCATGCTATGTTAGTACTTGGTTTGGTTATGTTGATCTGTTATGCACTCTAAGGTTATTTAAATATGAACATCGAATATTGTGGAGCTTGTTAACTCCGGCATTGAGGGTTCGTGTAATCCTACACAGGTAGTGGTGTTCATCATCCAACAAGAGAGTGTAGAGTCTAGCATCTATTTATTTATTTTGTTATGTGATCAAAGTTGAGAGTGTCCACTAGTGAAAGTATGATCCCTAGGCCTTGTTCCTAAATACTGCTATCGCTGCTTGTTTCATTGTTTTACTGCATCCGTACTTCCTGCAATATTACCACCATCAACCGCACGCCTGACAAGCACTTATCCGGCGCCGTTACTACTCGCTCATATATATTCATACCACCTGTATTTCACTATCTCTTCGCCGAACTAGTGCACCTATTAGGTGTGTTGGGGACACAAGAGACTTCTTGCTTTGTGGTTGCGGGGTTGCTTGAGAGGGATATCTTTGACCTCTTCCTCCCCGAGATCGATAAACCTTGGGTGATCCACTTAAGGAAACTTGCTGCCGTTCTACAAACCTCTCGCTCTTGGAGGCCCAACACCTGTCTACAAGAATAGAAGCTCCCGTAGACATCAAGCTATTTTCCGGCGCCGTTTCCGGGGAGGAAAGGTAAAAGGCATTCATACTTCGGTCTCAGGTAAAGTACTTTTCTGTTGCCGTTGTGTGTGTGCTCGAAGCTATTTCCTTTAGATCCTGCAATTGCATCTTTTTGTTTCTTGTTTACACTAGTTTGGCATAATGGACAACAATGAGCTTCTTATTCTATTTCCTGATTTAAGACATGGATGGTTTGATGCGAAAATTAAAAAACCTATGGAACATATTAGTATGAACGCTTTGAACACCATTGTTGCTAATGATATGGAAAATTCTAAGCTTGGGAAAGCTGGTTTTGATGAGCATGATCTTTTTAGTCCCCCAAGCATTGAGGAGAAAATTTACTTTGATGATACTTTGCCTCCTATTTATGATGATTATAATGATAGTGGTCTTTTGGTGCCACCTACTATGGAGAGTAAATTTTGTTGTGATTATACTATGCCTCCTACACTTGATGAGAATAATAATGATAGCTACTTTGTTGAATTTGCTCCCACTACAACTAATAAAATTGATTATGCCTATGTGGAGAGTAATAATTTTATGCATGAGACTCATGATAAGAATGCTTTATGTGATAGTTATATTGTTGAGTTTGCTCATGTTGCTACTGAAAGTTATTATGAGAGAGGAAAATATGGTTGTAGAAATTTTCATGTTACTAAAACACCTCTCTATGTGCTGAAATTTTTGAAGCTACACTTGTTCTATCTTCCTATGCTTGTTACTTTTTTCTTCATGACCTTGTTTATTTACAAAACTCCTATGCATAGGAAGCATGTTAGACTTAAATTTGTTTTGAATTTGCCTCTTGATGCTCTCTTTTGCTTCAACTACTATTTCTTGCAAGTGCATCATTAAAACTGCTGAGCCCATCTTAATGGCTATAAAGAAAGAACTTCTTGGGAGATAGCCCATGTGTTTATTTTGCTACAGTACCTCTATTTTGTATTTGTGTCTTGGAAGTTGTTACTACTGTAGCAACCTCTCCTTATCTTAGTTTTATTGCATTGTTGTGCCAAGTAAAGTCTTTGATAGTAAGGTTCATACTAGATTTGGATTACTGCGCAGAAACAGATTTCTTGCTGTCACGAATCTAGGCCTAATTCTCTGTAGGTAACTCAGAAAATTATGCCAACTTACGTGAGTGATCCTCAGATATGTACGCAACTTTCATTCAATTTGAGCATTTTCATTTGAGCAAGTCTGGTGCCTCAATAAAATTCTTCTTTACGGACTGTTCTGTTTTGACAGATTCTGCCTTTTATTTCGCATTGCCTCTTTTACTGTGTTGGATGGATTTCTTTGTTCCATTACCTTCCAGTAGCTTTGTGCAATGTCCAGAAGTGTTAAGAATGATTGTGTCACCTCTGAACATGTGAATTTTTGATTATGCACTAACCCTCTAATGAGTTGTTTCGAGTTTGGTGTGGAGGAAGTTTTCAAGGATCAAGAGAGGGAAATGATGCAATATGATCAAGGAGAGTGAAAGCTCTAAGCTTGGGGATGCCCCGGTGGTTCACCCCTGCATATTTTAAGAAGACTCAAGCGTCTAAGCTCGGGGATGCCCAAGGCATCCCCTTCTTCATCGACAACATTATCAGGTTCCTCCCCTGAAACTATATTTTTATTCGGTCACATCTTATGTACTTTACTTGGAGCGTCTGTATGCTTTTATTTTTGTTTGTGTTTGAATAAATTCATGCTTGTGTGGGAGAGAGACACGCTCCGCTGGTTCATATGAACACATGTGTTCTTAGCTCATAATGTTCATGGCGAAGGTTGAATCTTCTTCGTTAAATTGTTATATGGTTGGAATCGGGAAATGCTACATGTAGTAATTGGTAAAATGTCTTGGATAATGTGATACTTGGCAATTGTTGTGCTCATGTTTAAGCTCTTGCATCATATAATTTGCACCCATTAATGAAGAAACACCTAGAGCTTGCTAAATTTGGTTTGCATATTTGGTCTCTCTAAAGTCTAGATAATTTCTAGTATTGAGTTTTGAACAACAAGGAAGACGGTGTAGAGTCTTATAATGTTTACAATATGTCTTTTATGTGAGTTTTGCTGCATCGGTTCATCCTTGTGTTTGTTTCAAATAACCTTGCTAGCCTAAAACTTGTATCGAGAGGGAATACTTCTCATGCATCCAAAATCCTTGAGCCAACCACTATGCCATTTGTGTCCACCATACCTACCTACTACATGGTATTTCTCCGCCATTCCAAAGTAAATTGCTTGAGTGCTACCTTTAAAATTTCCATTCTTTACCTTTGCAATATATAGCTCATGGGACAAATAGCTTAAAAACTATTGTGGTATTGAATATGTACTTATGCACTTTATCTCTTATTAAGTTGCTTGTTGTGCGATAACCATGCTTCTGGGGACGCCATCAACTATTCTTTGTTGAATATCATGTGAGTTGTTATGCATGTCCGTCTTTTCTGAAGTAAGAGAGATCTACCACCTTAATGGTTGGAGCATGCATATTGTTAGAGAAGAACATTGGGCCGCTAACTAAAGCCATGAATCATGGTGGAAGTTTCAGTTTTGGACATATATCCTCAACCTCATATGAGAACACTAATTGTTGCTACATGCTTATGCATTAAAGAGGAGTCCATTATCCGTTGTCCATGTTGTCCCGGTATGGATGTCTAAGTTGAGAATAATCAAAAGCGAGAAATCCAAAATGCGAGCTTTCTCCTTAGACCTTTGTACAGGCGGCATGGAGGTACCCCTTTGTGACACTTGGTTAAAACAGGTGTATTGTGATGATCCGGTAGTCCAAGCTAATTAGGACAAGGTGCGGGCACTATTAGTATACTATGCATGAGGCTTGCAACTTGTAAGATATAATTTACATGATACATATGCTTTATTACTACCGTTGACAAAATTGTTTCATGTTTTCAAAATAAAAGCTCTAGCACAAATATAGCAATCGATGCTTTCCTCCGTGAAGGACCTTTCTTTTACTTTTATGTTGAGTCAGTTCACCTATTTCTCTCCACCTCAAGAAGCAAACACTTGTGTGAACTGTGCATTGATTCCTACATACTTGCATATTGCACTTGTTATATTACTCTATGTTGACAATTATCCATGAGATATACATGTTATAAGTTGAAAGCAACCGCTGAAACTTAATCTTCTTTTGTGTTGCTTCAATACCTTTACTTTGATTTATTGCTTTATGAGTTAACTCTTATGCAAGACTTATTGATGCTTGTCTTGAAGTGCTATTCATGAAAAGTCTTTGCTTTATGATTCACTTGTTTACTCATGTCATTACCATTGTTTTGATCGCTGCATTCATTACATATGTTTACAATAGTATGATCAAGGTTATGATGGCATGTCACTCCGAAATTATCTTTGTTATCGTTTACTCGCTCGGGACGAGCAGGAACTAAGCTTGGGGATGCTGATACGTCTCCGACGTATCGATAATTTCTTATGTTCCATGCCACATTATTGATGATATCTACATGTTTTATGCATACTTTATGTCATATTTATGCATTTTCCGGAACTAACCTATTGACGAGATGCCGAAGGGCCGGTTCTGTTTTCTCGCTGTTTTTGGTTCCAGAAATCCTAGTAAGGAAATATTCTCGGAATCGGACGAAATCAAGACCCAGCATCCTATTTTTCCACGAAGCTTCCAGAACACCCGAGAGTCGCCAGAGGGGGGCCACTGGGCCCCCAGATGACAGGGCGGCGCGACCAGGGTGTGGGCCGCGCCCCCCTAGTGTGTCACCGCCTCGTCGCCCCTCCGACTCCGCCTCTTCGCCTACAAAAAGGTCGCTGACCTAAAACCTCGACACGGAAAAGCCACGGTACGAGAAACCTTCCAGAGCCGCCGCCATCGCGAAGCCAAGATCTGGGGGACAGGAGTCTCTGTTCCGGCACGCCGCCGGGATGGGGAAGTGCCCCCGGAAGGCTCCTCCATCGACACCACCGCCATCTTCATCAACGCTCCTGTCTCCCATGAGGAGGGAGTAGTTCTCCATCGAGGCTCGGGGCTGTACCGGTAGCTATGTGGTTAATCTCTCTCCTATGTGCTTCAATACAATAATCTCATGAGCTGCCTTACATGATTGAGATTCATATGATGATGCTTGTAATCTAGATGTCATTGTGCTAGTCAAGTGGATTTTACTTATGTGATCTCCGGAGACTCCTTGTCCCACGTGTGTAAAGGTGAAAGTGTGTGCACCGTGTGGGTCTCTTAGGCTATATTTCACAGAATACTTATTCACTGTTATGAATGGCATAGTGAAGTGCTTATTTATATCTCTTTATGATTGCAATGTGTTTTGTATCACAATTTATCTGTGTGCTACTCTAGTGATGTTATTAAAGTAGTTTATTCCTCCCGCACGGTGTAATGGTGACGAGTGTGTGCATCGTGTAGTACTTGGCGTAGGCTATGATTGTGATCTCTTGTAGATTATGAAGTTAACTATTGCTATGATGGTATTGATGTGATCTATGCCTCCTTTCGTAGTGTGAAGGTGACGAGTGTGCATGCTATGTTAGTACTTGGTTTGGTTATGTTGATCCGTTATGCACTCTAAGGTTATTTAAATATGAATATCGAATATTGTGGAGCTTGTTAACTCCGGCATTGAGGGTTCGTGTAATCCTACACGAGTTAGTGGTGTTCATCATCCAACAAGAGAGTGTAGAGTCTAGCATCTATTTATTTATTCTGTTATGTGATCAAAGTTGAGAGTGTCCACTAGTGAAAGTATGATCCCTAGGCCTTGTTCCTAAATATCGCTATCGCTGCTTGTTTACTCGTTTTACCGCATCCGTACTTCCTGCAATATTACCACCATCAACTGCACGCCGACAAGCACTTTTCTGGCGCCGTTACTACTGCTCATATATATTCATACCACCTGTATTTCACTATCTCTTCGCCGAACTAGTGCACCTATTGGGTGTGTTGGGGACACAAGAGACTTCTTGCTTTGTGGTTGCAGGGTTGCTTGAGAGGGATATCTTTGACCTCTTCCTCCCAGAGATCGATAAACCTTGGGTGATCCACTTAAGGGAAACTTGCTGCTGTTCTACAAACCTCTGCTCTTGGAGGCCCAACACTTTCTACAAGAATAGAAGCTCCCGTAGACATCATGGCTCGAGGAGGAGGACTTGTTCAACGGGAGGAGTTGGAGATTCTTCGGCAGCTTGCTGCGAGCTTGCCTCTAATTCATCAGCCGACGGTTTTGGAGGTGCAGACGCCTTCTCTTTTATCGATCGCTGAGCGATCACTTCATAAAACACTCCGTCTGGAATAGGGGAGCACATGGACCCGATGTTTGCCAGAGTGTCGGCTTCCTCGTTGCTGGCTCTGCCAATATGTTTGAGCTCACATCCTTCGAATTTAGCTTCCATATTTTGATAAAGCTGCCGATAGGCGATCATGTTGTCGCTGACCGCGTCGCACAGGTTCATCGACTGCTGCACCACCAAGTTCGAGTCTCCAGTAAATTTCTAGGCGAGTTGCCCCGCATGCCTTTGCCATCTTCATTCCGTGCGGCAGACGCTATATTCCGCTTCATTGTTCGTCGGCGAGAGAGAAGTTCATACGTAATATATACTTCATCTTATCTCCCCGCGGTGATATCAACACCACTCCTGCTCCTGCACTCGTACTCCGTTTCGACCCGTCGAAGTACATTACCCATGGCCCCGACATGTCGGGTGCTCGCCGGCGTCTCGTGATTGGATCCAATCTGCCACGAAATCTGGGAGGATTTGGGATTTTATCGCTGTTCGATTGACGTAAGTTATGTCGTGTGGTGCTATCTCGATAGCCCATTGGGACACTCGACCTGTGGCCTCCGGATTAGTCATTATGCTTTTCAGTGGCGCTTCGCTCACGACGATAATTGGGTGCTCTGTGAAGTAGTGTCGTAACTTGCGGGCTGACCTCCACATCTGCGTATGCTAGCTTTTGATGATGGGGGTACCTCTGTCTCGCGGGTGTGAGCACTTCACTGAGATAGTAAACGGGCCTCTGTACGCCATGAACTCTCCCAGCTTCTTCTCGTTCGACGACCAAGACGCTGCTAAAGACTTGGGCTGTTGCAGCTATATACATGAGCAGTGTTTCCTTCTCACGGGGGGTTACAAGGACTGGAGATGTCGACAAGATTTTCTTTAGATTGTCGAAGGATTCCTGCGCCTCCTTTGTCCACTCGAACTTTTCTGATTTTTTCATCAAATTGTAGAAAGGCAAAGCTTTTTCTCCTAGCTTGGCGATGAACCTGCTGAGCGCTGCTAATCGTCCTGCCAATTGCTGCACTTGGTGCAGATTCTTTGGCGGCTCCATATCGAGAATGGCTTTGATTTTCAAGGGGTTGGCTTCAATCCCTCTGGCTGAGATGAAGTACCCGAGTACTTGCCCCCCTGGCACTCCAAAGAAGCATTTTTTGGGATTCAACTTGATTTTATACTTGTCTAAGTTTTCGAAGGTTTGCCGCAAGTCATTGATGTCTACGTTCCCCCTCCTTTCCTGTAGACAGTGTTGGGCCTCCAAGTGCAGAGGTTTGTAGAACAGCAGCAAGTTTCCCTTAAGTGGATACCCAAGGTTTATCGAACTCAGGGAGGAAGAGGTCAAAGATATCCCTCTCATGCAACCCTGCAACCACAAAGCAAGAAGTCTCTTGTGTCCCCAACACACCTAATAGGTGCACTAGTTCGGCGAAGAGATAGTGAAATACAGGTGGTATGAATAAGTATGAGCAAGTAGCAACGGTGCCGTAAAAGTGCTTGGCGTGTAGTTGATGGTGGTGGTATTGCAGCAGTAGTAACGCAATGAAACGAGTAAACAAGCAGTAGTAACTCAGCGGTAGTAACGCGAGTAGTAGTAAACAAGCAGTAGTAACTCAGCAGTATTTAGGAACAAGGCCTAGGGATTACACTTTCACTAGTGGACACTCTCAACATTGATCACATAACAGAATAGATAAATGCATACTCTACACTTTTGTTGGATGATGAACACATTGCGTAGGATTACACGAACCCTCAATGCCGGAGTTAACAAGCTCCACAATAATGCTCATGTTTTAGTAACCTTTAGTGTAAGATAGATCAACGAGACTAAACCAAGTACTAGCATAGCATGCACACTTGTCACCTTCATGCATATGTAGGAGGAATAGATCACATCAATATATCATAGCAATAGTTAACTCCATAATCTACAAGAGATCATGATCATAGCATAAACCAAGTACTAACACGGTGCACGCACTGTCACCTTTGCACACATGCAGGAGGAATAAAACTACTTTAATAACACATCACTAGAGTAGCACATAGATAAATTGTGATACAAACATGCCGCAATCATAAAGAGATATAAATAAGCACCTCACTATGCCATTCAATGAGTAAGTATTCTCGTGAAATATGGCCTAAGAGACCCACACGGTGCACACACTCGTCACCTTTACACACGTGGGACTAGGAGTCTCCGGAGATCACATAGGTAAAACTCACTTGACTAGCATAATGACATCTAGATTACAAGCATCATCATATGAATCTCAATCATGTAGGGCAGCTCATGAGATTATTGTATTGACACACATAGGAGAGAGATGAACCACATAGCTACCGGTACAGCCCCGAGCCTCGATGGAGAACTACTCCCTCCTCATGGGAGCAGCAGCGGTGATGAAGATGGCGGTGGAGATGGCAGCGGTGTCGATGGAGAAGCCTTCCGGGGGCACTTCCCCGCTCCGGCAGGGTGCCGGAACAGAGATCCTGTCCCCCAGATCTTGGCTTCGCGATGGCGGCGGCTCTGGCAGGTTTCTGTGGGTTTCGTCAATTGGTACTGCGTTTTCTGATCCAGGGGCTTTATATAGGCGAAGAGGCGGCGCAGGAGGGCTGACAGGGGGGCCACACCATAGGGCGGCGCGGCCCCCCCTCTGGCCGCGCCAGCCTAGGGTTTGGTGGCCCTGTGGCCCCCCCCCGGTCCTTCCCGGGTGTTCTGGATGCTTCCGATGAAAATAGGAACTTTGGCGTTGATTTCGTCCGATTCCGAGAATATTTCGTTACTAGGATTTCTGAAACCAAAAACAGCGGAAAACGGAACCGGCACTTCGGCATCTTGTTAATAGGTTAGTTCCGGAAAATGCACGAATATGACATAAAGTGTGCATAAAACATGTAGATAACATCAATAATGTGGCATGGAACACAAGAAATTATCGATACGTTGGAGACGTATCAGCATCCCCAAGCTTAGTTCTCGCTCGTCCCGAGCAGGTAAAACGATAACAAAGATAATTTCTGGAGTGACATGCCATCATAAACTTGATCATACTATTTGTAAAGCATATGTAGAGAATGCAGCGATCAAAACAATGTGTATGACATGAGTAAACAAGTGAATCATAAAGCAAAGACTTTTCATGAATAGCACTTCAAGACAAGCATCAATAAGTCTTGCATAAGAGTTAACTCATAAAGCAATAATTCAAAGTAAAGGTATTGAAGCAACACAAAAGAAGATGAAGTTTCAGCGGTTGCTTTCAACTTATAACATGTATATCTCATGGATAATTGTCAATGCAAAGCAATATAACAAGTGCAATATGCAAATATGTAAGAATCAATGCACAGTTCACACAAGTGTTTGCTTCTTGAGGTGGAGAGAAATAGGTGAACTGAGTCAACAATAAAAGTAAAAGAATGGTCCTCATAGAGGAAAAGCATCGATTGCTATATTTGTGCTAGAGCTTTGATTTTGAAAACATAAAGAGAGGATAAAAGTAAAGTTTTGAGAGGTGTTTGTTGTTGTCAACGAATGGTAGCGGGTACTCTAACCCCTTGCCGGACAAACCTTCAAAGAGCGGCTCCCATTTTATTTTATTTTTGGATGGCACTCCTTCCAACCTTTCTTTCACAAACCATGGCTAACCGAATCCTCGGGTGCCCGCCAACAATCTCATACCATGAAGGAGTACCTTTTTATTTTAGTTTTATTATGATGACACTCCTCCCAACCTTTGCTTACACAAGCCATGGCTAACCGAATCCTTCGGGTGCCGTCCAACAATCACATACCATGGAGGAGTGTCTATTTTTAGTTTGTTAATTTGGGACTCGGGAATCCCATTGCCGGCTCTTTTTGCAAAATTATTGGATAAGCGGATGAAGCCACTAGTCCATTGGTGAAAGTTGCCCAACAAGATTGAAAGATAAACACCACATACTTCCTCATGAGCTATAAAACATTGACACAAATAAGAGGTAATAAATTTTGAATTGTTTAAAGGTAGCACTCAAGCAATTTACTTTGGAATGGCGGAGAAATACCATGTAGTAGGTAGGTATGGTGGACACAAATGGCATAGTGTTGGCTCAAGTATTTGGATGCATGAGAAGTATTCCCTCTCGATACAAGGTTTAGGCTAGCAAGGTTGTTTGAGGCAAACACAAGGATGAACTAGTACAGCAAAACTCACATAAAAGACATATTACAAGTACTATAAGACTATACATCGTCTTCCTTGTTGTTCAAACTCAATACTAGAAATTATCTAGACCTTAGAGAGACCAATTATGCAAACCAAATTTTAGCATGCTCTATGTATTTCTTCATTAATGGGTGCAAAGCATATGATGCAAGAGCTTAGACATGAGCACAACAATTGCCAAGTATCACATTACCCAAGACATTATAGCAATTACTACATGTATCATTTTCCAATTCCAACCATATAACAATTTAACGAAGAGGAAACTTCGCCATGAATATTATGAGCTAAGAACACATGTGTTCATACGAACCAGCGGAGCGTGTCTCTCTCCCACACAAGCATGATGTAATCCAATTTATTCAAACACAAACAAAAACAAAAGCAAACAAACAGACGCTCCAAGAAAAAGCACATAAGATGTGATGGAATAAAAATATAGTTTCAGGGGAGGAACCCGATAATGTTGTCGATGAAGAAGGGGATGCCTTGGGCATCCCCAAGCTTAGACGCTTGAGTCTTCTTGATATATGCAGGGGTGAACCACCGGGTGCATCCCCAAGCTTAGAGCTTTCACTCTTCTTGATCGTAGTATATCATCCTCCTCTCTTGACCCTTGAAAACTTCCTCCACACCAAACTCGAAACAACTCATTAGAGGGTTAGTGCACAATATAAATTGACATATTCAGAGGTGACACAATCATTCTTAACACTTCTGGACATTGCATAATGCTACTGGACATTAGTGGATCAAAGAAATTCATCCAACATAGCGAAAGAGGCAATGCGAAATAAAAGGCAGAATCTGTCAAAACAGAACAGTTCGTATTGACGAATTTTAAAATGGCACCAGACTTGCTCGAATGAAAATGCTCAAATTGAATGAAAGTTGCGTACATATCTGAGGATCATGCACGTAAATTGGCATAATTTTCTGAGCTTCCTGCAGGGCAGTGGGCTCAGATTCGTGACAGCAAAGAAATCTGGAACTGCGCAGTAATCCAAATCTAGTACTTACTTTTCTATCAACGGCTTAACTTGGCACAACAAAACTCAAAACTAAGATAAGGAGAGGTTGCTACAGTAGTAAACAACTTCCAAGACACAAATATAAAACAAAGTACTGTAGCAAAATAACACATGGGTTATCTCCCAAGAAGTTCTTTTCTTTATAGCCATTAAGATGGGCTCAGCAGTTTTAATGATGCACTCGCAAGAGATTGTATGTGAAGCAAAAGAGAGCATCAAGAGGCAAATTCAAAACACATTTAAGTCTAACATGCTTCCTATGCATAGGAATCTTGTAAATAAACAAGTTCATGAAGAGCAAAGTAACAAGCATAGGAAGATAAAACAAGTATAGCTTCAAAAATTTCAGCACATAGAGAGACATTTTAGTAACATGAAAATTTCTACAACCATATTTTCCTCTCTCGTAATAACTTTCAGTAGCAACATGAGCAAACTCAACAATATAACTATCACATAAAGCATTCTTATCATGAGTCTCATGCATAAAATTATTACTCTCCACATAGGCATAATCAATTTTATTAGTTGTAGTGGGAGCAAATTCAACAAAGTAGCTATCATTATTATTCTCATCAAGTGTAGGAGGCATAGTATAATCACAACAAAATTTACTCTCAGCAGTAAGTGGCACCAAAAGACCACTATCATTATCATCATAAATAGGAGGCAAAGTATCATCAAAGAAAATTTTCTCCTCAATGCTTGGGGGACTAAAAATATCATGAAAACCAGCTTCCCCAAGCTTAGAACTTTCTATATCATTGTCAACAATGGTGTTCAAAGCGTTCATACTAATATTACTACCAGCATGCAAAGAAGATTTCATAGGTTTTTTAATTTTCGCATCAAACAATCCATATTTTAAATCAGGAAATAGAATAAGAAGCTCACTCTTGTACATTATGCCAAACTAGTGTAAACAAGAAACAACAAGATGCAATTGCAGGATCTAAAGGAAATAGCTTTGAGCACACGCACAACGGCGCCAGAAAAATACTTTACCTGGGACCGAAGTATGAGTGCCTTTTACCTTTCCTCCCCGGCAACGGCGCCAGAAAAGTGCTTGATGTCTACGTTCCCCCTCCTTTCCTGTAGACAGTGTTGGGCCTCCAAGTGCAGAGGTTTGTAGAACAGCAGCAAGTTTCCCTTAAGTGGATACCCAAGGTTTATCGAACTCGGGGAGGAAGAGGTCAAAGATATCCCTCTCATGCAACCCCGCAACCACAAAGCAAGAAGTCTCTTGTGTCCCCAACACACCTAATAGGTGCACTAGTTCGGCGAAGAGATAGTGAAATACAGGTGGTATGAATAAGTATGAGCAGTAGCAACGGTGCCAGAAAAGTGCTTGGCGTGTAGTTGATGGTGGTGGTATTGCAGCAGTAGTAACGCAGTAAACAGTAAACAAGCAGTAGTAACTCAGCAGTAGTAACGCAAGTAGTAGTAAACAAGCAGTAGTAACTCAGCAGTATTTAGGAACAAGGCCTAGGGATTACACTTTCACTAGTGGACACTCTCAACATTGATCACATAACAGAATAGATAAATGCATACTCTACACTTTTGTTGGATGATGAACACATTGCGTAGGATTACACGAACCCTCAATGCCGGAGTTAACAAGCTCCACAATAATGCTCATGTTTTAGTAACCTTTAGTGTAAGATAGATCAACAGTACTAAACCAAGTACTAGCATAGCATGCACACTCGTCACCTTCATGCATATGTAGGAGGAATAGATCACATCAATATATCATAGCAATAGTTAACTCCATAATCTACAAGAGATCATGATCATAGCATAAACCAAGTACTAACACGGTGCACGCACTGTCACCTTTGCACACATGCAGGAGGAATAAAACTACTTTAATAACACATCACTAGAGTAGCACATAGATAAATTGTGATACAAACATGCTGCAATCATAAAGAGATATAAATAAGCACCTCACTATGCCATTCAATGAGTAAGTATTCCGTGAAATATGGCCTAAGAGACCCACACGGTGCACACACTCGTCACCTTTACACACGTGGGACTAGGAGTCTCCGGAGATCACATAGGTAAAACTCACTTGACTAGCATAATGACATCTAGATTACAAGCATCATCATATGAATCTCAATCATGTAGGGCAGCTCATGAGATTATTGTATTGACACACATAGGAGAGAGATGAACCACATAGCTACCGGTACAGCCCCGAGCCTCGATGGAGAACTACTCCCTCCTCATGGGAGCAGCAGCGGTGATGAAGATGGCGGTGGAGATGGCAGCGGTGTCGATGGAGAAGCCTTCCGGGGGCACTTCCCCGCTCCGGCAGGGTGCCGGAACAGAGATCCTGTCCCCGGATCTTGGCTTCGCGATGGCGGCGGCTCGGCAGGTTTCGTGGGTTTCGTCAATTGGTACTGCGTTTTCTGATCCAGGGGCTTTATATAGGCGAAGAGGCGGCGCAGGAGGGCTGACAGGGGGGCCACACCATAGGGCGGCGCGGCCCCCCCTCTGGCCGCGCCAGCCTAGGGTTTGGTGGCCCTGTGGCCCCCCTCCGGTCCTTCCCGGGTGTTCTGGATGCTTCCGATGAAAATAGGAACTTTGGCGTTGATTTCGTCCGATTCCGAGAATATTTCGTTACTAGGATTTCTGAAACCAAAAACAGCGAGAAAACGGAACCGGCACTTCGGCATCTTGTTAATAGGTTAGTTCCAGAAAATGCACGAATATGACATAAAGTGTGCATAAAACATGTAGATAACATCAATAATGTGGCATGGAACACAAGAAATTATCGATACGTTGGAGACGTATCAGTCATCGACGAGGGTGGCAGCGTGCTTCGTCTTCACCACAATATCGTCGATGTAGACTTCGATGTTCCTCCCGATCTTCTCTCCAAGGCAGGCCTGCATGCAACGTTGATAAGTTGCTCCTGTGTTTTTCAACCCGAAGGTCATGACGTTGTAACAGAAAACGCCGTGTGGGGTGATGAACGCGGTTAGCTCCTGATCTTCTTTCTTCAGCTTGATCTGATTGTATCCGGAGTACGCATCAAGGAAGGAGAGGCGATCACATCCGGCTGTGGAGTCGACTATCTGATCAATACGAGGCAGCGGGAAGTGGTCCTTTGGACAGTGTTTGTTGAGGCTGGTGTAGTCGATGCACATACGCAGAGCGGTGCTGTCCTTTTTGGGCACCATGACAGGGTTGGCCACCCACTCAGATTCCTTGAGCTCTCGGATGAATCCTGCTTTACGGAGTCGATTGACTTCCTCGCCAATTGCTCTCCTCTTGGGTTCGGAAAATCGGCGCATTGACTGCTGCACTGGTTTGGCTTTCGGGTCAACATTAAGGGCGTGCTCAGCGAGTTCCCTGGGGATACCTGGCATGTCGGATGATTCCCATGCAAATATCTCCCAGCGCTCACGGAGGAACTCGATGAGCGCGCCTTCCTATGCGACCGTAAGGTCAGCCGACGTATTGACCGTTTTCTTTGGGTCAGTGGGATGCATCTGCAGCTTCTTGGCTTCCTTTGTAGCATCGAATTCATCGGATCTTACATTTCGATTGTCGGCTGGTGGTTGCGTATGATCTGTGGCAGCGTCGATTGCATTGAGTTCTTCCTTGGCACCGAACTTTGAAGCGATCTTCTGGAACTCCCTATCGCAGGTGTCTGATCGAGCAAAGCTCCCATGAACGGTTATTGGGGTCCCGTTGTTGCCTGGCATTTTCAGTTTTAGGTACGCATAATGAGGTACGGCCATGAATTTGGCAAACGCGGGCCTGCCAAGGATGGCGTGATATTGAGACTCCCAGTCGACTACTTCGAACTCGATCTTCTCCTTCCTGAAGTTGTTGGGCGTACCAAAGACTACATCCAATGATGTTTTACCAAGGGAATAAGCGGGTCGAGTCGGTATGATGCCATGGAACCCTGTGTCGGACTCTCTTAGGATCTCGACTGTTAAACCCATTGCTCTCATTGTGTTGGCGAATAGTAGGTTCAAGCCACTTCCTCCATCCATGAATACTTTGCTCATGTCGTACCCTCCAATCTGCGCCTCAAGGACAAGGGCTGCATGACCTGGTCTAGGGACGGCTTTCGGGTGGTCTGTCCTGTCGAAGGAGATACTTTGTTCTGACCAGTCGATGAATTCGGGTGTGTCAACCATAGCCACTTCTGCATACTTCACTTCTCGCGAGAATTTCTTGATTTCCCTCTTTGAAAAGCTGGTTTTATGGATCATGTTGACCTGTCCGCGTGGCTCTGGGAATGCTTCGACTGGTACATACTTGTCTCTTTCCATTGGTTCGTACGGCTCTGGTACATACGGTTCTGGCGGATGGCCGTAAGATCTTGCCCTCTTCTCCATTACGTGAACTCTTGATATGGCTTCGGCTCTAAGATCATCACAGAACTGTCGAATCTCCAGGAAGTGTCGGCAGTTCCTTAGTAGGTGGCTGGATTTCTCTCAACCATCTTTCGGATCAATGTAGGAGTGGAGGTAACACGGTGCCTCGAGTTGCTCCGTAGCCGAAAGGTACGGAGAACGGGTGCGGCCCCTGATTAATGACGTGTCGTGGCATCCTTGTTCGAACTGGCGAGGGTGAGCTGCTATTCTCCCTTCCTCCTCGCGGTGCGAGCCCTTTCGTTTTTTCCTCTGTCCTGCCATGACGTCAAAACTTCCTGGGTTGCTTTCTTGTATGCTCCTGGGTGGAACTTTTAGGGTTGCTGTCGGAGGAACGTCTTCCAAAGCCGCGGCCTTCGGGTTGGATGCGCCGGCCCTAGGGAGGCGAAGAAAACCTCCAGAGTCGATGATGAAGTGGACACCACCGAAAGTAGCATCCATGTCACGAGGTGATCTCGCAGGGATTGGGTGAAGTGTTTCGCGGTGCGGCACGAACTCGAAGGACCCACAGCGGATCGAATCTCTTGGTTCTGCTGGTGTCGATGATTCGAGTAAGAACGCCGCGGACGTGACTGGTACTGCCGATGACCTGCCTTGTGCCGACAGGGTTCCCACAGACGGCGCCAATTATCGAGGGTGCTCCTCGGCAATGCCCTCCGATTGGGGCTTAGGGTTGATGGAATCCTGCAAGCTGACACGAGACATCGGTTCGCAGACAAGCGGGGAGAGCGATTTACCCAGGTTCGGGGCCCTCGATGAGGTAAAACCCTTACGTCCTGCCTGTCTGTTCTTGATTATGATGATAATGGGTTACAATGGGGTGCCGAATAGTTCGGCTGAGATCTCGTCAAGATGGCTAAGCGCTAAGGTGACCTAGCTTTAAGCTTCTGTTGGCTAAGATTGCTAAGATTGATTGTGTCCCTCGACAGCCCCTCTCCTGGCCTTTATATAGGAGGCCAGGTCTCAAGAGGCTTAATCGGGTACGACTAGGTTTACAGTAGATCTATCTCTAGACTTTCCTTGTTCGGCTCCTTCCGCGTCTTGTACTTCAAGGAATCTTCCATTGCACCGCCCTAGTGGCCCATATTGCCGTCGAGTGCCTTCATGGGCCTCCAACTAGGGAATACCGGATAGGGCAACATTGGTTACCCGAATGGTAATGCCCACGTCAGTTACCCTTGCGAGGGTTGGTGAACTCGTAGTCCAAGCCCACGACCTTCAAACATAGAAAAAAAATGCCATTGGAATTTTAGATGCTTTATGCATGATATCTCTAAATGTTAAGCCATGGAAAACTAACCTTTATTTCCGCGTCGTTGAGGAAATCCCTTCTAACGGCGCGGATCCACCTCTCCACCCTCTTCGCACAGAGGGTGTACGTGATCTTGAAATTCATCTTCTCCATGACATCGTAGTATATTTCAGATCGAGGGAAGTCGAGGGCACACGCGAGCTTGACCATTTCGGGTTCCATGAGGGCTGGCCGGGGCTAATGGTGCAGTTTTGGTGGCTATGGAGATCTGAGGAAGAACAAGGCATATATATATAGGGGAGAGGGAGGTGAAAAGGCGTCAGTCATGGCGCAGGCGGCGATGCAAATTCCGGCCGGTGATCGTTTCTGCTTCTCTCTATTTCCGTGTGCAGTAATGGAGACGATCGATTTCCACGCGGGAACGAACCGTCGGACCTTATGTCCCGGTCCGTGTCTCCAGCCGGGACATAAGGGCTGCCAGTAGGTCTTGAAAGGCCTCAGACCCTTTTGTTCCGGTGGGAGCCTCTAACCGGTACAAAAGGCCCTAAAGAACCGCGACAAAAGGCCCCGTAGCTTCTCGGTGATTTTGGGGCGACGTGGCCGGCCTATTTATCCCGGCTACAGACTGGGCCGGGACAAATGGCCTAGACGAAAGCCCAGTTTTCTACTAGTGCTACTCTATGTTACTTCTCAATATGACTAGGAGCGAGCAAGAGAACGTGTACATTCTAGTTAGTTAGTTGCTTCCGTCGGGGAGGCGTGCCAGCGCGTCTACTCCGACCCGCCCGTTGCGCCATAACATTGTAATAAAAACTAAATACTTTTTAGTAGTGATGTTCCTGTCGATAGCGAGATGTTTTTGGAGACTCCGTTAATCTTAACTCTGTGTGTGTGCATGCATGCGTGTGCTTATTGGGATATGTGTGAACGTTTTTTCTAAACATCTTTACTGTATTTCGCAATGTTCAACAAATCGTTAACTTATCGGTCAATCCCAAAATGGAGATTAATCGTTTATCGGCCGATTAATTATTTTTATCGGTCGGCCATTTATCGCCTTTTTTTCTTGTAAATTCTAATTTTTGGCACTAAATATTCTATAATATGCTATGTAAAAATAATATTGGAGCATTTAACAGAAGTACTACCTTGATCCCTTGCATTTCAAACAATAAATATGCAAATTGTTCGAAAAAAGGACGAAAATATCGACTTCTAGACCGAATTTCAGAAAAAATCAGGCGAAATATCGGCTATCACACTGAAAATCGGCAACAATATCGGCGCCGGTGATAAATCAGCCGATATGCCAAAATCTTATCGGTTACCACCCGATTCACGAGAAATCGCCCGATAAATCGGTATCTCGACCGATTTTTTGAACAATGGTGTTTCGCAAAAAAGTGGAAGAGCGCAAAATATAAAGTACTTATTAAAAAGTATAATCTAAAGGCCCAAGAGGTAGAGCAAACATCACTCATGTCGACAGAATGAACATTTCTTTCTCACTAGGACTGGCACAGCACTTGGAAAGTTAAGAATTTGGAGAATGAAATTATATACAATCATGGCAGTTAGGAACGGGAGACGCAAACAAGTACAATCATAGTGAAGTTAGCAAAGCGCATCCGTATATGCCACACTCAAGTAATTAAATGTCTAAGAACGAACTTACATATTATATGCTGGCCTCACAAGCGAATAATCCGCTGATTCACTTTTGTTTAATGCAGACAAAGTATATAACCTAACTAAGTTAAAAGGTGCTGAAGCCGGGCATTGGAGCACGATCAATCAGGGACTAACATAATCTTCGGCAGCAATTGTTGACCTTGAAAAGGCTCCAACATTATAAAACCTGCAACTATGTGTACAAGGATAAAGAAATAACTATACTACGATTAGGGAATCTGGTCACTCTTAGGGAAAAAAAGGTCGACGTATCCATGAGTGCGACGTGGACCAGATGTCAAGGGAAAGTTTGGCATAACCCTAATTGTTAATTAGGGTTAAGTATCTTGTGTACACTTTTCATCAAAGGATCAATCGCGCGCTAGTACATAGAGTGCATCTAATTAATTTATTAATCAGTTAGTTAACGTGATTGCTACTTTGCATTTTGTCTCCGTGATGCTACAAGTTAAACAAGGCTGATTAGCTAGTTAACGGCAAAAAGGAGCTCTAGCTAGTTTACTTTAAGTGCATAGCGTCATGAGTTGGTTGTCTGAGTTTGACAGAAATATAATACTAAGGTGGGGCCAGTGATGTGTAAAGCTAGCTAGCTATATATCTCAAAATAATACTCCCACTGTCATCCAAATTTTATTAGTTGTCATTAATATGGAAGTATCTAGAACTAAAATATATCTTGATACATTTAAATTAGAATCAATTAATATGGATTAGAGGGATTATCAAAATGTCTAAGGAGTGTCCCTTTTTTTTATTTCAGTAGATTTGATGGCGCGGCCATATATTCCGTTTCAACTTATGTACATGGAAGACAACTTGATAGTTCTGGGTCGCAAAGCCAGAATACCAGCCTAAGTTCATTCTCCTGTTTCACACAAAAAAATATACCCACTGTCATCCAAATTTTATTTTAGGGCTTAGCAGATCATCAGTTGAATTTGTGGTTTGAAGCTCGGAGTTCTGGAGCGAGAATCTTTGGTCTAGATTTGTTGGACTCAATAAGATTGACATATATACAACTGCCTCCATGCCGAACCTCAGCTATGGACATCACCACACGCAGAATAATATTTTGCCTTAGTGAGACAACAATATGTCAAAGCCGTGGTTTCATCTTCTAAGAAAAAAATGCAGGTGAGATGATGCCATGCCGATACATCCAACCTCCTACCTATCAATTATGTTGTTCTCATAATGGCAATTTGGTTGCAATGTAATTGTTTATCTTCTAAGCTGATTTTACCGAGTCTATCTTTTGTCTTTCACAACTTTTATATATACGTAGTAATATTCATATGACTCCGTGTCATCTTATATACACCCACTATGATTGATGGGAAGAAACTTAAACAGCATGCTCATGATTTGCATTAACACATGCATGCTCACACGATTTGTAGTAATTAACTACTATGGTGGGTTTGCATGCTACTTACTCGATCTGATTGCGAAGCTAAGTCATTTAGGATTTAATTAAACCAGACAAACTATGATATTTTACCAACCAATTACGTGAAGTTGATAAGACTAGATCTATTATGAAATGTAACATTTTAATGGATGACTGTTTTTTGTTGAAGAAATATAGTGTATTGGAGATATATAACCAAAGTCTCATCTCAAGGATTGTGTTGATGTCCAATATAATATATATGACCTCCATTAGTCAACGAAGGAAGCTTTTGTTGATTTACATAATTAATCTTCTTAACCGAGAACATAGATAATTGTTATAATTTATCAATTGTTCATATGTTCATGATGATTTTTTGTTCTCTAATTTCTCATATTACTACTACCTAGCTGCAAACCTTGGGCCTTTTAGACATCGATCGATTAGAAATGCTATCAACTCCATTCCATACTTCTATCTTTAGAATCCACGTGGTTGGACTGCAATACTATATAACTGCGCCGCTTTTACCATGATTGTATCAATTGTACTGATGGAACCTAGATAGTTAATCATATCTAGTACTCCCTCCGCGTCTCAGTTTACTAGTCTTCCCCGTATCCCTAGGTCGTTAATTTGACCTATATAATTTAAATTATATAATGCAAAAATTATATCATTAGAAAATAGAACATCTAAACTTTCTAATGATATAATTTTTATAACATATAACTAATACTAACTTGATCAAATTTGCGACCTAATAAACTATGAGAGTGAGAGTATGATGCATGATATCGTGAATATCCATGCATGTGATAACTATAACTAGGGGTATAGCCATCTCAGCATGATCACGTCTATTGGATGCAGCCCCATTTAATTATGCTTGCATGTTTTACTTTTAGAGATTTTATAAGGCCAAAGGAACACACTTACAAATGAAGTTGATGGTGATCAAAGATCAAATCATCCAAATGCATACAATGCAATTAACAAACTGGAAGAACGGTAAGAAAAGATGCAATAATACCATCACATACCATGGGTTGTTTGAGTATGAATGAATATGACATGACTTGATAGGGGCCCTCCTCGTCTTATATACACAACCAAAGATTATGGTTACAACAATTCGAGTCAGCTACATATGAGGATATATTTCTAAAATCCATATGGTTGGGTTACAATGATATTGTGAGGATTCTGGGGAAAATAATATTGACTTGTCTTGTACTCCAGCTTAATGAGTGACGTCCATGTCTCCCTCGTACGTGGTGTTCTCGTGATGACCCGCCCTAGGATGTGTCTTGTTCTGCCTTGTGAGGGTATCAAAATATCATGACATGAACAACGGTGTGTTCGGCTTGAGCTCAAGGTTATATCACAGAATGTTCAAGCCAACATATTATTTGGCCATTCATTTTTCATCTGACGGCAACGATTGACTGGGAGTCTGGCAGCACATATCCATGTCGTAGATGTATCTATCTTCTAAGTAGTGAGTGGATGTATAACCTATCCACATTTTTCGATAAAGGGCGCTTTCATTACTTTAGAAAAGTATTACACCCGGCCTCTGCATAACACGATGCACACAGCCGCACACACACACACCAAGTACCAGTCTGTTACAAGAACTGAAAAAACAAAATAAGGACACCCTCCTACGGCGCGGGAGGCTCTATCCGTAGATTACGCCGCCAACCATGTCGGGAAAAAATATCCTTCGCCACATCCTCCAATCGTGTAGAAACCTCCATAAAGAGGTCGCGACTCTCTACTCGTTGTAGCAAAGACCACGAACGGAGCAAAGCGGTGGACCGGTAGATAACCTGCAAACAAGAAGAGTTAATATCATGGAAAGTCTTGTCATTTCTACATAGCCATAGCGACCAAATAATGGCAATCGCTCCCACCCGAATAAAAGTTTTGAACCTACGCTCCACCCCATTGAGCCAACTGCCAAAAAGATGCGCAACGCTCTGAGGTGGGTACAAGGTAGAACCTATTTGGGTTATTGACCATATAGATCTCGCAAATTGACATTGGAAAAAAAGGTGATTGATAGTCTCATCGTGAAGACAAAAAACACACTTTTTACTACCTTGCCAATTACGTTTCACAAGATTGTCCTTAGTAAGAATAACCCCTCTACGAAGATACCAGGTAAAGACCTTCGTCTTTAATGGAATCTTCATGGACCAGATTTTTTTATTATTTACAACTGGCGTATCGAATTGAATCAATGCTTTATACATAGAATCAACAGAGAATTTACCATTCTCTTTTAGATTCCAGCGAACCACATCAGACCCATGCGTCAACTGGACCCTCTCGAGTCGTTGAAGCAACGTATTCCAGGAGGCAAGTCTGGGCCCTATAAGGTCACGTCTGAATGACATCTCCAATGGTGAATTTTGCATCACCGTTGCAATGGTATCAGACTTGTGGCGTACAATACTATATAAAACTGGATACTGTTCCCGAAGAGTGGTATTGCCTAACCACTTATCTTCCCAGAAACGTATCTGAGATCCATCCTTGATAGAGAAAGATGTATATGGAAAGAAGAATTTCTTCGTTGCCATAAGACCAGCCCAAAAGTGTGAGTCTCCAGGTTTCCAAATGACCTAGGACAAAGCCTTCGAGCCTACATACTTTCTTTTGAGAATTGTTTGCCATATACCTTCTTCTGAAAGAAGCTTGAATAACCATTTTCCATGTAGGGCTTGATTCTTGATCTCAAGATCATGAATTCCAAGTCTCCCTGGTCTTTTGGACGGCAAACCACATTCCATTAAGCCAGTCGATATTTCTTTTCTCACTATCTCCTTGCCAAAAGAATCTAGACCGGAAATAATCCAACCAACGCAAGACTCCTTTAGGCAACTGGAAGAAGGAAATCATATACAGTACCATATTACTTAGTACTGAGTTAATGAGAACCAAACGATCACCTAGAGATAGTAACTTTCCTTTCCAACTCGATAAGCGCTTCTGAAGTCTTTCCTCGACATGTTTCCATTCAGCTAAAGTGAGTCGCCGATAATGAATCGGGATACCCAAGTAACTGATAGGAAACTGACCAATCCCGCAGCCAAAAAGTTCAGCATACAAGGAGGCCTCATCGTGGGCTTCGCCGAAACAAAACAATTCACTTTTATGGAAGTTAATTTTAAGACCTGAAAGCTTCTCAAAAGCTGATAGGATCAGCTTAAGATTTTTTGCCTTTTCAAGATCATGTTCCATGAATAGAATTGTGTCATCAGCGTATTGAAGGATAGAAAGTCCACCATCAACACGATGTGGTACTACCCCCTCAATATGACCATCCACTTTTGCGCGCTCAATAATAATAGCAAGCATATCCGCTACTATGTTGAATAACATAGGAGATAATGGATCACCTTGCCTTAATCCCTTTTTCGATCTGAAAGTAATTGCCCACATCATCATTGACTTTAATGGCAACACTTCCACCGAAAATGAAATTATGAATTAAAGCACGCCACTCATCAGAAAAACCTTTCATCCTGAGTGTCTGTTGAAGGAAAGACCATTTGACTTTGTCATAAGCCTTTTCAAAGTCAATTTTTAAAATAACACCATTCAACTTTTTTCGGTGAAGCTCATGCACTGTTTCATGCAAAGTTACTACCCCGTCCAGGATGTTTCTTCCTTGCATGAATGCCGTCTGAGACGGTCGCACAACATTATCAGCAACCGAGTTAAGTCTTAAAGTTGCGGTTTTTGTAAAGATCTTAAAGCTCACGTTAAGAAGGCAGATAGGACGGTATTGTTGAATCCGTTCTGCTTCCATAACCTTTGGCAATAAGATTATCTCACCGAAATTAAGACGAAATAGTTCAAGTTGATCTGCGTGCAATGCGAAAAACAAAGCTAAACGGTCCGGCTTGATTGTGTCCCAGAAATTTTGATAAAATTCTGCTGGAAAACCATCCGGCCCTGGTGCTTTATTATGCTCCATTAGGAAAATCGCCTTTCTCACCTCCTCCTCTGAATAAGGAGCCGTAAGAAATGCATTTTCCTCCGCGGATACTTGGGGAATATCCTGAGTCCTGGATTCTTCCAAAGTGAAAGTTCCTTCTTCTGGTTCCCCAAAAAGATCCTTATAATAATTAGTAATATAAGATTTAAGTTGCTCATGTCCAACAATCGTACCCTCCTCCTGAACAAGAGAATGAATAAGTTTCTTCCTATGTCTGCCATTAGCGACAGAATGGAAGTATCTTGTGTACGAGTCTCCTTCTAGGATAAATTGTACCTTTGATCGTTGATACCATTTCAGCTCCTCTTCTCTCAACATGGAAGCCATTTGCGCATTATATTGACTCTTAAGTTCAATTTCTTGCGTTGATAACAACCGTGTCTCAGCGAGAGCTTCCAGGTCATCAATCAGGGTTGACAACCGCAACTTTTCAGACTTTAAAAACCCTGCTACATGCCTTGCCCAACCACCAAGGTGTTTTCGCAGTGCGCGAATTTTGTTATTCCACCTTTGTATAGGGCTAACGCCAGCAACAGGTCTCTCCTATACACGCTTAACAATATCCGAAAAACCATCACGATGTAACCAGCCGAGTTCAAATTTGAATTGGCGTTTACTTTGTGTTCTAGGTGTTCCGGTCGTTAATAGTATGGGAGCATGATCCGACAAACCTACTATACGAGGAAGAGCACGTACAGTGACCATAGGAAATTTTAATTCCCAATCAGGATCCATTAGTACGCGATCAAGTTTCTCATAAGTAGGCTCAGGAAGATTATTCGCCCAAGTGAACTGTCGACCAACCATTTCAACCTCTCTCAAATCCAGACTGTCAATGACAGCATTGAATAAGAAAGGCCAATGGCTATCGAAACGGCCCCTACTCTTCTCGTGAGAAAACCTTAGCAAATTAAAATCCCCCCCTATGATTATAGGATAGGGATTATCTTTCGCCAGGTTAACCAATTCACGTAGAAAGGCAGCCTTGAACTCATAAGTTCAAGTTCTCATGGACTCAGATTTGAATTCTTATTTTTATTAAACAACATTGCTATAAGGGGTTTCTGAAAAGGTAAATATGTTCCCATAGGTTATCTTCTAGTTGATTTACAGGCTTAAGCAAGCAAGTACTAGGCACTAGCCAACCGTGCCAGAATAGAAGATCAATAAAACAAAACGCAGCAATTCTTGACTCGAGAAATGGCTACTCTGCCGCTTAAATTTTTATAACTCTGACATGACGTACATACTTTAGTTAAAGCAAGTAATAAACGTATAAAAAAGGATTGAGCTATGGCCACCCATGTGTCAACAAGAAGTTTGGCATATCTCACTGTAAAATGTCTGCCGACGTGTATACATGTCGCTTTTATTCCGTTATGGCTCGTGACAATGGGACTGCTGCAAGATCACTAATCAATCTAGATGTATAGTAAGATGAATGCATCGGGATAAAATAGTAATATAGGATTGAGATTTGATTCCGACCTAATTTGCATTGACAAAAGGACTGTGAGAACATAATTATCTGCTAACTTATCGGTAGAACAAGGGACGCGTCGTTTTGGCTCATAATGTACATATACCTATTAGAAAAATAAATTTTAAATCTATTTTAAAATGTTATACTTTTTGAATAAAATTCCTCGGTGTGCATCCAGACATCTTATGTTAGCTTTTGCAAGAAAAAACATTTTGTGTGGCCTATGTAAAAAATACTTAAATGTCTCGTGAAAAACGTTTTTGGAGCACCAGAAATTACTATTATTTGCACAAGCCATACAAATAATATTTTTTCTCGACACTCTGTATGCAGGTATAGAATGTGTGGAAGTGCATCCCAATATTTTTTTAGAATTTTGGAATTTTAAAATATATTTTTCCAGCGATAGGTACATCTACACCTATGAGCCAAAAATGGGGTTTCGCAGAACGGGCCACGGGCCCTATTGTTTAGAATATGCATAAGTAGTAATAGGGGGTTGATTATATTCTAACGAAGTCAATTTATGAGTTGATCGACTCCGGCCAATTCTAAGTTATTAACGAGTTAGTGCCTTTGTTGGTTCCTCAATAAGATAACATGTTATTTTAGCTAGCATAGCAAGATATGAAAACGTGATGGGACTGTTTAAGGTACCGAAGGGCTAAGTGATTATCAAGAATAAGATTTTTTTTGCTTCGGTGTTTCCCTTTTTCTAAATTTTAGCCCCATTTTGACGGTCATGGTCTCATACACTTTCGTGAGCTAACTTATTTATTCAAATTTAGTGATTGAGAGGTGGAAGGGGGGACACCGGACTACAATCCTAAGAGTAAACATTAGAAAACCATAACTATTGGGTATTGTTCTAGAACACCACAACTTCTAGTGAAAACCATAATTTCATTTTCCCCCTCGGGCCGCCTCGCGTGAGGATGCTCTGGGGGCTCCCAAAACCCTAACAAAAGCGGTGCCGCGATCTGGTCTTTCCGGCCGCTGCCGGCGCCGATGGCGGCGGTTGTGCTCGGTTGCCGAAGGCGGGGGCAACGGCGGCGCGCTCGGCAGGCCCTCCTTCGCACAGAGGCAGTGCCTCACAGGGGAAGCAGCCGTGGAAAGCAGGTCCGGCGGCGCGACCTTGGCGGTGTCCGCTGGAGCATGGCGGGGCGGCGGTGCTGTGGCGGAGCTCGTCGGGGAGTAGAAGAGGCCGGCAGCGACGGTAGTACTTTGGCAGCGAGAGCGGGACGCGACTACAAGGGCCCAAATCGACGAGGCGGCGGCGACAAGGCTTGGCCAGGAAGGATCCTTGCGAGCAGCGGCCGGCCATCTCTGCGCGACGGGCGCGCGCGCTATTCCGCTGCCTGCCGGTATGGGAGAAGGAGGCGAAGAGTAGGCTCGATCTGGGCTACCACGGGCCCGATAGGGCTTTCTCTTTGGGCCCTTGCATAGCATGGAGGTTTCCCGGAGTGGGTGACATTGCTGTGGAGGGTCCTGCTTTGAGGTGGTCGGTGGCAGATCCCCGTCCGGGTTGGAGGAGGATGATGGACCGTGGCTCCTAACCATGTGGGGCGTCGAGGTACTACGGCTTTGCAAATTCATCAACAAGGTGATGCGGCAGCGGCGGTGCGAGGCTTCACGAACGGTATGCCACTTTTCCAGGAGGTTGGAAGATGTGTGCGGCGATACAGACGAAAGTCCTGCCCGACTCGGGCGGGCCGGCAGCGCGGAGCCCGCGGGTGTCGTTCTCCTCCTTGAAGGCATCGCCGAGGAGCGCCGACATCTCCCTAACATGCTCGAAGGTAATGGTTGTCTTCAGGAGTGCATCAGCATGATGGCGGCGTCTTCGACACCGTAACTCTGTTGGGATCATCGTGCTTGAAGCACAACACTAAGTTCCTCAGTTGCTTTCATTCGGTGCTCGTCGTTGTCCAAAGCGGATCTTCAAGGGTGCTATGCACGTCATGGCTATCCAAGACAACCTCCTCGGGACCGACCAAGTTCTGTCATTGATCTTCTTTTGATTGTGCGTTGACAAGGAAGGTTCTCTTGAGTTCTTATTCTTCGGATGTGTCTAATTGTGGTCGAGACGCGGCTTTGGTTCTTAGCTTAGGACAAGGTCTCTTGTGTTGTGTTTGCTTCGTCTGTGGTGGCTATTTTCGGATTAACCGGTGTGGAGTTGGTTTACGATCGTTGCTCGCAGCGAGTGGTACCGTTCTTGTACTCAAACATCTACCTTCTATAAAAATATGATACGCCTTTGATGTACTCTCGCAAAAAAAACCACAATTTCACAAATACTCTAGAACTCGAAGTTGTGGCATTCTGAAACTAATTTTTTTTCGAAAGTGGGGACAAAGCCCTAGCCTATGTATCAGAATGATACATACGGATGAAGCCTAGTGATCGGGTGTATACGTGAGCACGCGTTTCTTGCTTGACACGTGTCTAACGTCGTTTGCTCTACCGTTAGTCTGTGAAATCTGTGTGAATCTGTGATAGATGGAACGCGGCTCACTTTATCGGCCTTCCCTCTTCCACCAGATGCAGCGCTTCAGCACGGCCGCGCCACCCATGGGACCATCCACACCGCCGGTGCCCATCCCGTTCTTAGCACACCGGAGGCAGGCGTCACGCGCGGTGGCCTTATCCTCATCTTCAGTCGCGCAACCGCCCCAACCGTGGTGTCCTCGTCTGATTCGTTGGAGCACAGCCTTCAGCGATTGACTCGCTTGGTGAAGAGATGGAGCAGAGATTGAGTCGCCTTCAGCATGGGTGGACTCCAATGCCTCTCCCAGATCGATGAAGCCACGAATCGACCGCTCGCTCTCAAATCGGGTCCGCTCGATCCCAGCAACGCCATGGACGCAGGTGGATTCCTCTGGGAGGGCCGGCTCCGGCGGCGGTGCACCGCCGCTCCTCTTACTTTCTATGAATACAACCTGTGTCGCCGTGTCGCTCTCCCGTGGGCACTAGAGTCGCCGCTTGGAGGAGGGCCGGGCCGCCCTAGGTCCCCAGATGTGGTCGCCGGCGAGCGCCCAGGCAAAGCGGCGCACCTCATCTGATCCTCGCTAGTCTCCGACGCCTGCGCACCACATACTCGTCCTCAACATCGCGCGCATAGCTGGGGTGAGGCGAGGCCACCGGGCAGAGCAGGCGGCGAGCTCAGGCGAGGCCTCTCCCGGTGGAAGCGGAGCCGCCCGAGTGCCCGGCCTCCCCATTCACGGAGGAGGGGCGGAGGTCGACCTCCCTAGTACCCGCACCTGCATCGCGAACGCCAAGTAATTGTAGCCTTTGGCGATTGATCTTATTGTCAGAAAAAAAAACGGTCAATATAGTTCACTGTCAGATACAAGGTATCAGGAAGAAGATGATATTCTTCAGCAGCCTTCAAGAAGACAATACTTTTAAGCAAGGAGAAGAATGAGGCGGGTATCGCCGTGCTCGTCATGGTCATCTGCAGCCCCAGCAGCATCACTGGCTCGGTGTGCTCGTCGCCGCCGCGAACACAACAGCTTGTGGCCAGGTTCGCTGTCTAATGAGACTACAATTAGCAGGTAACCCATTGCTTCGGAATGCTGGCTGGTTGCAGACAAGAACTGCAAGTCTGCAACTAGGTTCGCCTCCTCTCAATCCCTTCTCAAACTCGCGGTGGTCGAACAATTCTAGCCTGCAGGCCATCTCAAATCGAACAGCACACGCGCGCGGCCAACCTCAATTCAAGAATCGAGGTCCCTTCGCTGTAATTTCCAAAATCGAGGGTCCATCCTGCACGTAGTGGGGGCGAGGTTGGAGAGCTGCCAGACCTTCACGAAGAACTCGAGCAGAAATTAGGCACCAGCGGCGAACCCTTCCGTGGGCAGCGTCTCGGAGGGGGAGGGAGGCCGGAGTTCCCTGTGCAGCGTCCATGGCGGGATGGAGGTTGGAGCTCCCTCGGCGGCGGCTATGGTGGGATGGAGGTCGTCGGAGCTCCTGCCACGACGGCCGGAACGGCGCTTGCTTGCGCGGCGGCCTCCTTTAACTCGTCAGCGGCGGCGACATCAATGGCTCCTCTTCTGAGCACGCCTCCAGGCGCTCATCATGCAGAGGAAGAGATAGTTTGTTTGCCCCGCGCCGTTTGGCTCCGTTTGTGACGCACGCATCTTAAAGAAAATCCAACGCTAATGGATGCGTGCTCACATATACACGCGGTTACCAAATCCACTCTCATGATACATATATATGGTCTTTATTATAAGCATTCTGTTTTAATCGTTGTGGTTCTACTCCCTCCAAACTGTTTTAATCGACGGGGACACCCTACTACCTACATGCTACATGTATGACTATGTATTGAGCTAGCTGTGCGTCCATTAAAAGGGACCCGAAGGTAGTATATGTTTACTCAATTATCAACAACTTATTTCCTTTATGCGATCCTAATTATTTCAGGAAGCCGATGGCATTGCATTCTTGCAGTTCGTATAGATATAATAGAATTAATCCAGTTTATAAGAAAAACTCATGTCGATTTGTTCCAGATTTGGAGAAGTAAATTCATGACGATTTGTGCCAATGAGTCGTAGCGAGGGAGATCTAACCCGAGGTTGGGTGGTTAGGAGGGTGGTTGTACCGCGAACCCACCAGAGTTCAAATTCCAGATTTGATATCTGTGTCTCATAAATTAGTCGAAATATTCTTTCAGTGAGACGTTCTCGTCGACAGTGAGACGTCTATACTGAATTCGTCAATTTCAAGATACGTTCCGTGTGAATGTATGCGTGTGTTTCTCAAAAAAGCAAATATGTCGTAGCGAGTATTAAGAAGTGCCAGATTAGGAGAAGTAAATTCATGTCGATTCGTGCCGCATATGTTGCTGTCCATCACACTGTCCGTGATGCCTCGCCCCCACCCAACAACCGGCGACGGCGAGAGACAACAAAATGGAAGGCTCGCTCAGTTGACTAAGCCTGTGCACTAGGAACGCCATCGGTGAAGCATAGGCTGCAAAGACAAGCCTGACGGCGTCCAGCTTCTCTTGTTGCAAACAAGACGGGTCATTTTCCCCCATCTCTTTCTCTCGGCGTGGTTCCGGGGATTTCGTTGGACGACATCGATCACACGCCTTTGCTGGGGATGCTTTTCTGCAAGCGAACGAAACTGCTGTTGCAACAGCATCTCCTCCTTGCGTCTTCTGCTACACACCACTCGCTCCGTGTAATTGCCGCTGATCGATGATCTTGCTTGCTACCACCAGTAACGGCTTGCTCTGCTCATCACGTCAGGACGACGAAGTTAATTATTTATGCTATCTAGCATCTGCAATCAACCACAACCGATTAATACTTCTGTCCGGTCTATATGCTGCTAAAATGTGTACCATCATCTGAGCTGTTGAGAAATTGTCGTCAGAGAAGAAAAACTGTGCAGTGATCAGTCATTCTAAGCTTCTCTGCAGTTTTCTTTTCAGTTACTAGTACTGTACAGGTGCGGGCCATGTTTGGCTTGAGCTGTTGAGCATGGACACACACACTCGAAAGTGTATAGCAAAATCAGATGAACCTGTTGATCTGCTGAACGGATTGATGAAGACGTGGATGCAGCAGCCATCATGTTTTATAGTTGTACCAATGAGGACACGGTCAGGTCACTGTTATCTGCCACTCTTATGTCTGAATCGACTATTTCAGCGAAATAAAATCTAAACTTATACATGGGCAGTGACAACCTTGCTCATCAGGGATCAGACCCTTGGTTTGACGTTTTTGTGTCTCATAAAAACGTAATTTTCTTTCAGTAAGAGGCGATGTTCATATAAGAACACAATATGATCAGGTAGTTTCAATCTACTCGGATAGTTTCCGAGCTCTCTATTGCCATGTATATATAGTAGTCAGGTACAGGGAGAGATCGGGGAGATAGGAGAGAGATGATTACATCGTATGATTGTGGAACTCTATACCGACTAGGACTACTACAACATATTCTAGTCGGTTCCCAAACTCTATCTCTAATAGTTCATGTTGATAGCGAGGTACAAACCATGCAATTACTCTCAAGTACAAACCATGGAATTACTCTCAAGTGCAAACCATGTTTATGATGTGATAATCTTGCGGCCACTTATGTGCTTCACCAAGCACGTCAAAATTGACTATCATTTTCTTCGCGAGCATGTTGCCAATAAGCTATTGGACGTCAAGTTTATCTCCAACAAAGATCTAGTTGCTGATGTATTTACAAAAGTTTTACCTGTAAAGTTATTAGCTGAGTTTAGGTGTAATCTCAACCTTTCGCAATGTTAAGATTAAGGGAGCTGTTAGATGTAAACACGTATCCGTACAGGTATGGTATAGTATACCAACTTATACGGACTCCTTGTATAACAACGGCGGGGGTTATTCCTGCCCATTCTTAACACGAACCGAGCCCCTGAACCGGGTATCGTTTTCCTCGAACCCTCTACAATCGACATCCCCAACCTGGAAGTTATTACTTCGAAGGGAAAGCATAAAACTGTTTGGGATAGGTATGGCATACAAAATACTGAGCTTTGGTTGAATAGAGTAGGCATCATTCCGTCGTCAGGAACTCAGGATTATGGCATGACAGCAGGGCTAGATACATATATGTTTGAAAGCTGATACAGAGTAAGCCATTCTTTGCTTAGCCTTTTATCCTGTCCTGGAGTGTACAAATCGGGATGTGGCGGCTACTGAAAAAGTTATCGCTCCGGCCAATTTTCTAACATAGTGACAAGTTTGACAGCGAGTTCCACAGTACTAAATTATTTGCTGATCAAGCTTCAACCACAATACTGACGCTGTAGATAGTACAAAATGGACGTCAGTTTGACATGGAAAGTTGTACTACATCCATTCCAAAAAAAAAAAAAATCCTGATTCTGAAGTCCCTCGTCTACTCTGCAGATTTTGAACAACAGTTTTGGAACCGATCGGTCTACCCTAGGGTAGTTGTTGGAATAATGCAGATATAGTCAGTCGTGCTATTTGTATAGCCCAGCCATTCCGGGAATAAGAACTAATGATGAACTGAAACATCATTGGAGTTTTAGCATTTAGTATACGACATGGTCTAACCCTACACGTACGCAACGAGGTCGTTAGTAGTAGCAGTTGCTCACACCGTAGACATGCATAGATCGAGTCAAGGCCTGAAATGAGAGAGAAATATATAAATATTGATTGGGGAGGTCTGCACTTTGCAGATCGATCAAATTAACGCACGTGTGGCGGTTGGTGGAGCCTTAGTCTACTGATTCTGTTCACTTCAGATAGCGCTTATACTATAGGGCGTGAATAATTACTTACCCGAACCAAATTTTGAAACTTTCTCGCAACCTCAAGCAGGTGACTTGAGAGGACATTACATAGGTGACATATGGTATGGGTGATATATCTGCATCTGCGCCCCACTCCAAGGCGCTTCGTTACGGTCTTGTGTGTCCTTCATTTCTGCTCCCGCTAGATGGGTACCCTCCTTTGATGTGGTCTTGCGGTGTACTCTAGCTGCTAAGTTGTGTAGTTGTAACTTGTAAGGCTCCTCAGCGTGGGTTGGGAGCGTTCTGGAGCGGGCGGAGCCTGCCTTGCGCAGACTCTTTTGTCGAATATGTTGAAGACTACTCCCTCGTTAGGTTCTCTTGGTGAGGTTGGTTTTGGCATTGCGGAGGACTGAGGGACCATAGCTCTATGACTACTTCTCTCCACCTGTTGAGCATAATTCGTCGTAATTGTCCTTCTTGTGTCTGTTCAGTCTAACATTGACGATGAGGCCATCGCCATGGTTGTGGCTCTGGTAATACGTATCATGCTCGAGCTTTGGGAGCTTTGTGCACATCCTGCTTTTTCTCCGTCAGTGGAGCATTTGTCAGTGGCCTTGAGCTCGCCTGAGCAATTGGATGTGACTTACGTGCCCATTTCACCACTGCCCGACGCATAATACTAAGGGCTTTCTATTTTCGTGCCCTCGGTTTCTTAGTTGTACTCAGTTTTCTCCAGCTTCTTAGGTTTTCCTCAGTTTTCTCCAAGCCCTTGTCTGAAACCCGCAGAAGGAGGTCGGACGGTAGGATTCCCGTTTAGTTGACCGTTCTGTGCTGACGTGTGGGGCCGCGTCGTGTGGAGTCGCGTCGTGTGGGGCTAGTAGAAAGGGACCGCGTGGGACAGGACGAGACTGCGTTTGGTTGTACGTGAGCAGGAGCTGGGTTCTGTCTCTCTCGGTCCAAATTGGCATATCCCTTTTTAAGAGCACATTGTTCCCCTCTCCCTCTCTGTCTTTTTTCACCAAACTATTATCAAATCTAGAGAAGATTCCATTTCTGTCTTTCTTCAATTATTTGTTCCTTTTAGCCCTCATTTTTTGCTTAATATGGCAGCAAATCTAGTACTCCCTCTTGTCCATATTAATGATCTCACCAATCTTGGTTCATATGTACTCCATTCGTGCATGTATATAAGATGTTTTGGTTTTTTCTTTAATTCATCTACTTTAGTTTGTATCTAGTCTAGGTTTTAGTGTGTAGGTTCACTCTTTTTAGTTTGAAAGCAGTCCACCCTAAAAACATCTAAGCAATCAAGGGCGCCCAACAATCAAGTATAGTACAATAGGGATAGATAATAGGTAGATAATAAGATGCATATAGCAGCCAAAATAAGGTTCTTAGGTTCTTGACAACACCAGTATATTAACAACAACAAAATGAAAAGCTGCTTTGCAGCAGCACACGTCCTGGACTCCGCCTACTCCATTTGGCTCCTCCTCCAGTTCTTGCTCCCCTATCCCTTGTTCTTGGGCACCTTAGGCTTGAGCGGATTCATGTGCCCGGCGGCGATCTCCACACGCTGGAAGTTGCGGAGGTGACCGCCGAGCGCCTTGTGCTTGGCGCGGAAGGAGTAGACGTTCACCGTCGCGCCGACCTTGGGGAAGGTCCTTCCGATGTCCTCGGCATGCGTGAGGAGGCAGTTGAAGTCGGTGCCACCGAGTCTCGTAGTACAGAAGGGGCACTTGTAGACACCTTTGGCGAAGTAGGAGGCGAATTGGCCGACCTGCAGCCTCCGCAGCACCTGCCGAGCCTTGGTGTGCTGTTCCTCCTCGTCGCTGCCAACGTCACTGCCAGACAACTGATCCATATCAAACGGAAAGTATGAGTGAATGAGTTGCAACATAACAAAGTTAGGAAAAACAGAGGCAGCCTCAGTTAGATTAAACACAATTATATATATACAGGGACGGGGTTAGCGAACCAAAGCTCATGCACAACAGATTTGTACACAGCAATGGTTTGCTGAACCCGCTCTGTACAAATTTGTGCCCAACAATTCATCATAGGCAAAGAAACAAATTCCATATCTGAATAAATTAACTGAACGACCGAACCCCAAATCTTAACCCCAAATCTTAACTGATTGAGATCACATGATTACTTGCATAAATTAACCGAACGACCGAACCCCAAATCTTAACTGATTGAGATCCCATGATTACTTGCATAAATCAAGAAGGGATCGAATCAAAATGGAATAAAATCGGCGCAAATATTAACCCAATACTCATCCTACCGACAGATCGGCAAGTAATCATGGAACCAGCAAAAATAGGGTTGAAAAAGCAAGGGAAGGGGAACAACAAGGGAGCAAACCGTAGTTACCTCGTTCCAAGGGTCTTCCATGCAGGTGTCGTAGGGGTTCGCCACACAGTCGTACGACACCTCCTCGTAGGGGTCCCATTCCGGCGGGATCTGATCGCCACCGGTGGCAGCCTCCGATGCACCGGCGGGAGCCGCCAATGCAGCGGCAGCGGCAACGGCCGTAGAGGGGACGACGCCGAAGACGGAGGCGCCGTGCTTAGAGGGAACGGCGTCGAGGACGGAGGACGGATTCACATTCTCCTTGTCCATCACCGACAGAGGAGAGGGAGAGGGTTTTTTTGCTTTGGAGAAGATGATGAGACGTGAGTGGCGGCGTTGCGTGAGGGCGTGAGAGTGACAATGAGATAGTGCGAGGAGGCAAACATGGAGAGGCATCTATAAAGGCGAGGGGTCGTAAATGCCACCCCCGTCCTACGCGTGCACGGTTGCACGCCTGCACGTCTTCGACTTCTACACCGCGACACGCGTCCACGATTGCACGTCTTCCACTTCTGCACCGCGACCCGTCCTACGCATCAACAATTGCACGTCTTCCACTTCTGCACCGCAACACGCGTCCTCAATTCTAACCCTCGAAATTTAGATATACTCAGGTATACCCTCGAGTCTTATACTAGCATTTTTTTGTGTGCTCAGTTTTCCCCTTGAGTGATAATACTGGCTAGTGCAATATACCCAGTTTTACGCTCAAGTGGCTGGTCAACAGAGAGTCAACAAATGAGATTAAGCTATCTAATTGACTCATTTCATGCGCAAAAAAATTCAAAAAAGATAAAACCATAGTGGCACTTACTCATGGAGTCTGCTTACGCGACCTACCACGTTGGGAACCATAACAATTATAGATAAATCAAGTTTTACCACAAATTGCCACATCTCAAATCACCTAGTAGCTATGAAGGTACATGGCTTTCCACAATAAGCCCTTCCAAAAACAGCTTTCCCCAAAACATACTTTCTCTGAATGAGGCCACAATTTTCACACTCATGTATATTTGTATTGCAAATAGTTTGAGGTAGACCAAGATGGGTTTCATTGTACAAAACACGTATTTTCCATTTTTGAATCTCATATTTGAATCCTTAGTCTGTTTACTACTCACGTGCCCTTGGTTTCTTGATACTACTCAGTTTTGCCATCTCCCTTCACAAATTCTCACAGGGGACGCCCAACTTTGCCCTGATTGGTCTAGCCCTTGTCACGCGGATCGTGTCCATCGACCGTTGATCGTATGATCTAACGGGCAGGATAACCCCTTTCTCTCTCTGATCGGAGCCACAACCCTCTCTCTCTCTGTCGGCGGCTAGCTTCCACCCTCTATCTATATTAATTTTTCATGCGCTAAAAATTATAAACTCTTGTAAGCATTCCTTTTGTTTTAGGGAATATAGTTTGGGATATAGTTTTGGTTATTTGAAACGTCCCAAAAGTGGTATAATTTTGGTACAAACATGAGGCATACATATTTGTGGGATTTCGGTGAATGGATTATTTATCACCCCTCTAACAATTATCAACTTTCTTTAGCATTCCTTTTATTTTAGGGAATATAGTTTTGGTAATCTGAAACGGTCCAAAAGTGGTATAATTTTGGTATAAACATGAGGCATACATATTTGGCATATTTGTGGGATTTCGGGGAATGGATTATTTATCGCCCCTCTAAAAATTATCAACTGTCTTTAGCATTCCTTTTCTTTTAGGGAATATAGTTTGGGATATAGTTTGGTAATTTCAAACATCCCAAAAGTGGTATAATTTTGGTATAAACATGAGGCATACATATTTGTGGGATTTCGGTGAATGTATTATTTGTCACCCCTCTAACAATTATCAACTATCTTTAGCATTCCTTTTCTTTTAGGGAATATAGTTTTGGTTATTTGAAACAACCCAAAAGTGGTATAATTTTGTTATAAACATGAGGCATACATATTTGGCATATTTGTGGGATTTCGGTGAATGAATTATTTATCACACCTCTAACAATTATCAACTATCTTTAGCATTCCTTTTCTTTTAGGGAATATAGTTTGGGATATAGTTTTGGTAATTTCAAACGTCCCAAAAGTGGTATAATTTTGGTATAAACATGAGGCATACATATTTGTGGGATTTCGGTGAATGCATTATTTGTCACCCCTCTAACAATTATCAACTATCTTTAGCATTCCTTTTATTTTAGGGAATAGAGTTTTGGTTATTGTTGGCGTCCGAAACCCACCGGCGAGTAGCGGCTGGCAACACGAAGAGCCGGGAGGCTCCCAGAACTGCGGCTGGCCCTGGTCCCTCGAGCGACGGCCCGCAAAGCCTCGGCACGCACGTCCGATGCTGGTGCAAGGGCGTGCCACCTGACCTATACCTGGTCAGGAGGTGATGGATTTGCTTCGCTTAGTTTCCTGCATGGCATACACGTAAACATTAAATACGAGCCTCGATCGGCTCTCAGGTTGTCTTGTGAATCGGCTCAAGGAGCCGATCCACCCATGTTTCGTATGAGGTCTGCGATCACATGGTGGTCCTTCTTGATCAATATAAAGCTAAAACGACCTACGACGATTTAGGGTTTTCACCACATAATCGGAACATCCTACGCGTGATTGAGCCTGGCAGCCACGCACGGTGATAATAAACCAACCCTAGACAAGGCCTAAAAACCAACATGAAGTTGATCCCCGGAACATCTTATCTAGGGCTAGCAAACTACACCCTACGTGCTACTCGGATCCTTCAACCCGTTTGCAAGGCCTAACTATGCAGATATTAAACTAATCCTTGAAGAACAAGGAGCAATCATAACGGATCGGATCTACTAAACAATGATCAAGCGAGGTGCCGCCCTTACACCTAAGATAGGTGTAAGGGCGGCTAGACGTCTAAGGGTTGCATGGACAAAAGCATGTGACACGATGAAACAATGCTAACCCTAACACATCTATGATAACTATGTTGCTCGCCATCAAGAAGGCTTCAGCACGAGCAATGCATGAACAACGAATAAACGTATACTGCCTAGATCGCAAGATGCGATCTAGGCAGCATGATGCTTACCCGGAAGAAACCCTCGAAACAAGGGGTTGGCGATGCGCCTAGATTGGTTTGTGATGAACGTGATTGTTGTTTTTCTCAATAACCCTAGATACATATTTATAGTCCGTAGACTTTCTAACGTGGGAATAATCCCAACCGTGCACGAGCCGTATCCTACTATATTTACAGATACACGGGCAAACTAGCCCAAACTTTGTATACAAGGCCGATTCATGTATATCTTCCGTGTATATTCTTCAAGCCCATCTTAATCGCGGCCCACCTATGATCCGGTCAAATTCTGGTGATAACACATGCCCCCTGGTTTTGGAAATGATAATTCCAAAATCACTCTGCTTTTTCTTCGTCGGGTCATGTCGTGGCAGAGCAGAACCGCCGCAGTATCCTTCATCATGATGCCTTGCCTTCTCAACTTCTCTGCATGATTTGACAGTTCTTTGGCACCACTTCCTCAGAAACTGCTGTAACATTAACTCTCCCCATATCCCATTATTTAACCGCGTCGAGCAGTTCGCCTCTTCCTCCTCTTGCTCCGTACCAACCATCGGCAAAAAACCCCCTTCCTCTGTAGCCATGTCTTCTTCCTCCTCCTCCTCCTCCTCGGCCACATCAGGTCTCTCCTACGTATCATCTCCCTCTCGTGAGCCAACGCCAGAGTGGGGTTCGTTGGCGGCGCACGACATCCTCGCCCCAACGACGTGGGACAAGGAGGACCACGATTCCTCCGTCTGGTCCGAGGATGACAAGTCCTTGACCGACGGAGAAGACGACCTCCAATTCCTCGTCGATGGGGAGGAGGATGCGGAGAGAGAGGACGACCGCTTCTCCTGGGACGATTTCACCTCCTCCGACGAGGAAGAGGAAGAGGAGGACGACACCTCCTCCGACGAATATCCGTCGGCAAAGCGCTTCCGCGCCTGGTGGGACGACGACGATGAGGAGGACGAGGCTCCCGTAGAGGGCTACGGGAGCAGCGACGAGGAGCCCGCCAGCAGCTGCGCCGGCGGCAGCGATGATGACAACGAGGGCAGCAACGGCCCGTAGATTAGGGACTACTAGTAGTAGTAGTAATCGGCTTTTGTCCTTTCTTCCTTGAGCAATCGGCTCTTCCCTGTAAAAGCCCTTTTATTAATGAAGAAAATATTTCTCAGCCGATTCTGCCTTCATACCAATTTTGCCGATTGTCAACGCCAGTCAACACGCAAAGAACCGATAGCAGCGTATCGGTCTTTCACTATCAAACGCCCATAAGATCAAACTCAATCAGGTTCAAGCAAACATTCCTCAAATCCAGACGGTAACTTGATATGTGATCATGATACTTTGTACCCCTAAAGTCGATGGTTGTGCATCGGCTGTTTTGTTCTCAAGTCGATGTCCGTGCATCGGCTGTACGTAGCATCCTGTTGCTTCATACATATATTTTTCTTACCGGCCGATTCCATACATCGGCCCCCATATTCCAAGTTTGAAAATTTTGATTTTTTTTGCCCATCATCCCACATGCTTGGAAAATACTTCTTGAGATGCTGGCCATTGACGGCTACTGGGAACTTCACACCATCCAATTGCTCGAGCATGTATGCATTGCCCTTTAGGACCTGGTCAAACCTGTACGGCCCGTGCCAATTTGGAGACCATTTGCCATATACCTTGTCCTTAGTCCCCAACGGCAGTACAACTTCCCATACTAGATCACCAACCTGGAACTCCTTTGGCTTCACCTTCTTATTATATGCACGAGCTACCCTGGCTTTGTTCTCTTTAATCTTCTCCAACGACCAAAGTCTAAGTTCCGTTGCATCCTCAATAGTGTCACTCATCAGGGCTGCATATTCTTCAGCTGTCGAGTCATTCCGAAACGTGACACGTCTCGATCCAGCCGTAATTTCCCAAGGTAATACGGCTTCCTGCCCATAGACAAGCTGGTATGGCGAAGTCTTTATAGCTCCATGGCATGACATGCGATAGGCCCACAAAGCTTCTGACAATGTCTCATGCCAAACGCCTAGGGTT